>NW_012101399.1:3934551-4038735 GCF_000951045.1 Mandrillus leucophaeus | reverse complement strand
TGGAGAAAAGAGGATGTTTTTGCTTTTTACCTTATAAAGTTATGTTTGGGCTTAAAATTTTGTTTTTGGAACAAGCATGTGTTATCTTATTATATAAACTAAAAAGGAAGAAGACTAGAATTAATTGACTTTATAACAATCCAAAGTAAGATAAAATTGAATGTGCCTAAACTCTAATGTTAGGAAAGTGAAATGAGACTCAGGAGATGAAAGTGAAAGGTGGCATACTGAGAATTGGGGGGCAAAGGGTATAGAGTCTCAGGTGACTGGCTTTTCCTTTTTCTAACAGTAACTGTAGCATATTCTACAACTCCTCAGTTTTCCCCCTCAATAAGAATGCTTTGGAGCATACACAATTTATCTGCTTGATTAGGGGTGATAAGAATTTCTTTCTTCCTGGTCTTGCTAGTGGTGGCTGTCTTTGGACGCATGATTGTTCTGTACAGAACAATCTGGTAGAAGGTAGGAGTTGGAGAAACCAATTTACCTGCTGTGTCATCTCATGAAATTGTGGTATTCTGGATGAGTTTAGGTGTAATTATTTTTAGTAACAATTTAGGAGCAGCAGGTTATCAAGTTAATCTAATCTGATGCATATGTACTTGTTAAATGCCATCCCACAGTTCTATCAAATTCTGTGTAAAATTAACTAAAACCACTGCTTAGAATCCTTAAAAATTAATAGATTTCCCTGCCCAGACTTAGAAATCCAGAGCCGTAATACATTCAGACTTTTCAGAATCAAGAAAACACATGCTTAAACTTGGTTAATTATCATTGTGGTAGTAGGTAATCTTAAGAAAGAGAGAATTGTAAAAGTATTTTACAGAAGAGATATTCTCACAATTTTAGGTATTATCCAACATTTCATTTTAGGTTCTAATTATGTTTTAGGCAGAAGGAAATCTCAATCTTTTAATTTAGGAAACTTTGTTTAATAAGTTATCTTTAAAGGCAGAAATCAAGTGCAGAGTCCTACCCTAGTACAAAGCCAGTTTGGGTAAAATTTGTTTCTCAAACTCAACTAACATGGCATTTCTCTGGGCACAGCATTTTTGATTCCTGGGAAAAGCAAACAGACACATCTGATGTGAATTCTGTGTGGGGCAATGAAAACACCTTAATGCCTCCACCAAGAACATTCCCTTTGAGTTTATAATTCCTCCATGTTTAATTATCCAACATTAGCTATCTGTTCCCATTTACTCTACTGGCATTTTGGGGGTGAGAGGGGCTTGTGTCAGCCTGATTTGTTTTCCTGAATTCTGAATGATACATTATCCAGTATTAACCCCACTGCTGGATTCAGTAACATTTGCTTTGTAGCTGTTTTTGATTGCCCACATTTGGATGATATTTATTTACTGTTTTTGCAAAATGGCATTGTCTCAAGTTGGCTGGGCAACTTTTGGAAACTACCAGTCATTTGTTCAGACAAGTGATGTTTGATTTGTTGGTGCAGAGGCCAAAACAGAAAAGCCAAACAAATAATAAATAATTACAAACATGGAACACCTAAACCTTAAGTCTATATATTAATATGTGCCTGCTATAGATACTGGTTGCTACATTACGGCTTTAAAAAGAGCACACCCTCCCGAACCCCCACCTCTACCTCACCACCAACAAAAACTACATCCCAATGTTGTATGTGTTCAAAGTAGCCTCTGTCTGCCTTGATCCATTATGATGTAAATCTAGCTGAGCCACGTGTTGATGACTGTGTTAAGAGATGTGAGTGAGAGTTCTGTATTACCTTGTGACCTGGTGGTCCTGCTGCATTTTAGAATGGGAGGGGTGGGATAGAATGCGAGAGAATGGGGCAAAAATGGGAAGAAATTTAGCAGGTTTTTAAACCATGTTCAAGAGATGTGGAAAAAATTGAATTAAGGGGGCAGAGATGGCTTTCTTTGACATTCGTTGTGGAGCATGTTTTAGAATGAGAGACCAATTCAGGAAACATTTGGCAAGTACAAAACAGGAAAGTCCAACTCTGAATGACTCTGAGGAAATGTTTGGAAGCATTTTGATCTGAGACCAAGAGTGGGATGGGGGAAAGACAGGGACACTATGAATCAGCAGTGGGCAGAGGGAGCTCTGGTGGGTGGCTGTGAGGAGGATAAAAAGGAGGCACTGGTGCTGCCTGAACAAGCCCGATGTGTGGGTTAACCGTGCCAAAGGAAAGTGAGTGACGAGCCTGGACTGGTAGTTAGCAGTCTGTGTTGGTTATGTAGAGAGACCTTCCTCCACAGGCAGGTGCACTCCACTCTGCACGGGGTCTGCTCTCTCTGAGCTCCAATAAACCAATGTACCATGAGCCCTGCTATACTGTGGGGTGAAGAGGAGAGACATGGCAGGTAGGGCCCAGGATTCCAGGACAAACTGAGCACTGGAGCAGTGGCAGGAGTGAGTCTCTATGAGTCATGCTGGGAATTCTTAACTGTTCAGGGCACTTTTAGGGACAAAGTTAAAGTAGAACATACTTGGCCTCAAGGTACACACGTTTCTGTCATGTAGAGCAAAGGAAGAAGCCACCACACAAAACACATAAAGCAGAATCATACAAAGTGACATGCATGCTGCCTATGACTTTTAAGGAGTACTGTGTTCCTGGGGCCTATCTGGCGGGTGGGGTGGTGGGGGGAGAGAGAGCATCAGGATAAATAACAAATCATGTGGGGCTTAATACTTAGGTGCTGCAAACCACCATGGCACACGTTTGCCTATGTAACAAACCTGCATGTCCTGCACATGTATCCTGGAATATAAAATAAAGAAGTGCTGTGTTCTTGATGAACATGCTCCAATTCAGCAAAGGCAAGCTTCTTTAGCTATCATAGAGTGCCTTTCTTAATTCTATTTCAAAATCATGCCTGTGCAATTGTGTTTAACTAATGAACAAATATGCCCCAATTCACATTTATAAGGGAGTTTAAATAAAAGACTTTATTATCGTTCTTTTGAATGAGTAAACATGACACATGTTTCAATTGTATTTTCTGTGTAATGAGGCTCCCTGTTAAAGGTGTGTATGTCTTTTAAGAGTGTCTCGAAGTCCTTGTGACAGTCCCTTTCAATTGTGTATACTGAGAAGCACAAGGCATTAGATGAATGATTCAGACCTCAATTTAATAACTCTATAGTTTTTCAGGAACTCCTGGAACAAGGACATCCCAGTTGTCACTCAAATGTTTTATATTTAAAATAATTCCTTTTTAAGTGTATATTTTTAAAGTGATAAGTAATAATTTTTAAAAAATCCAGCCAAGTAAAAGAAAAATATTAAATAGGTCCAAATTTTACTACTCAGAGATAATCCCTGATAACATTTTGGTATCATTTTCATCGAGTCTTTTTCTAAAATACATTTTATTTGAACCACATAGATTTACAAATATAAACTGTACTATATCTAGAGGTTTGTGTCCTGCTCTTTCATTTAACATGATGCATTTTCCCAAGTAGTTAAGTTCTATTTTCCCATCATATGGATATAAGATTTTTTTTTCTCTATAGCTTGTTTACCTATTTTCACTATAACTTATTTAACTGTCCTTATTATCAATCACTTACTTTGTTTCAGTTGTGATTATTGTGAAAACTGTTGCAATAAAAATCTTTACATTTAAGTCTTTGCTTTTCAGAAAGTTTATATTTTTACTCTCAGTAAATGACAGAGCCTGTCAATTCTCATACTCACCAGCATTGAATATTTCCATTTAAAAAATTATTGGTATGGTATGTATGTTCAAGTATCTCTCTTTTTTATTTTTATTTTTTTACAGACAGGGTGTCTCTCAGTTACCCAGGCCGGAGTGCAATGGAGTGATCCTCGTTCACTGCAGCCTTGAACTCCTGGGCTCAAGTGATTCTCCTGCCTTGGCCTCCTGAGTAGCTAGAACCACAGGTGTGAACCACCATGCCTGACTCATTATAAAAAAGTTTTCTGACATGGGATCTTGCTTAACAGCCCATGCTGGTCTTGAACTCCTGGCTTCAAGCGGTCCTGCCACCACTGTCTCCCAAAGTGCTGGGATTACAGATGTGAGCCACTGTGCTCAGCCACTTTTTTCTTTTATGGGCTAAGTAATAAACCTTTTTCTGAAAGTAATTATATCATTAGAATTGATAGCTTATGGTAATTCTCAAGTTATCAGAACCCTAATAGCAAAATAAAACAATTTTAAATTACATATATGGGAATGTACTAAGGATATAAATTATTCTTTTAGACTGTAGCACATTTAGGGGATGTAAGTAAAAATAACTGAGGATAGTCCAGGGCTACAGGAAAGTGTGTTATAAACCTTGAGATCTATATTCTGGTCTCAGTTGTAAACTCTTAAAAGTTCTGAGAAAGAAGCACCCACACATTTCTGTTTAAACTGCCTTGTGTATAGATTGTGCTTTCTTTAACCTTCTTGACTTCCTGAGTGTCTAATAGTGTTGAAATAGCCAAGTGATAGCAGCAATCTTGAATAAGCATTTATCAAGGACCCATTATAAATATGGTATTAATATAATGCATATACTAGAACTACAACCTAATGTTATATTACTAATACCCAGAGTTGTGCTTTTGTTTCTCATTATAATTCTTATTTTTCCAGTCTTATTTTTCTGTGTTCCTAGGATTTTTAGATTTTGGACTTATAATCCTATACTAATTGTATTTACCTAAGTTCTTTTCTGAAAAGATTGTGTATTTGTGTATAAAAGAGGGATTCACATAAGTAGGTATAAAAACAAAACAAACCTTTCAAATTGAATTGTAATTTTTTCTTTTAAAAAAGTGTACATTCGGTCTAAATTGTTTCTAAAGTATGACAAACTATAATTTATTGAGGAAATCTTTCTGTGAAACCTTAAATAACTGCTTTCAATCACCGAGCTTTTAAAAATCCTTTGTTTTATGCTATGAAAAGATAAGAAATCTGAGATTTCCCAAATTAGTTTCCTGACAAAGAAACAAATCTTGTGTATTAAAATAGTAGATAATTTTATATGGAGACAGCTTTCAAATGGTAAGTGTTAACTTGCTATGGCCTGTGATGGTGCTGATCAAGTTCGGGACTTCCTCTTTCCTCTCTTCTGCTAACGTTTTACCTGTCCTATCACTTATAAGGAATCTGAAGACACCATTTTAATGTTACAGCATTCGCAGGCTCCCACATGTCATAGCTGTGCTTTTAGGGTGTCCTATCTGAGAAGATGTATAATGATAGAAAGCTAATAAGAATTGCGTTAATGTTTATTAGAGAAATAAATGTATGATGGTAGCACCAATGTACATTTGAAAATCAGTTCAATGTATGTATTTAAGTGTGACATATAGTTAGGGCTATCAGAGAACCCTGGCAATAACTCCATGGTTCTCACATGTTGGAACCATTGCCCTGGAGGAAGCCAGTGGCTGGGGATCCCAGGCATGCTGCTGTGGCTCACCGCTCTAGGGGAGTGAGTAGGTCCTGAAGCTCGGGGTGGGGGTGCCTTGGTGAGATGTGTTGCTGGCATCCCAGACTGAAAAGTAGGAAGAATTTCCCCTTAAAAAGTATGCACTCTGGGAGGTTGCAGTGTGCCAAGATTGTGCCATTGCACTCCAGCCTGGGCGATAGAGTGAGACTCTGTCTCCAAAAAAACAAAAAACAAAAGAAAGTATGTACTCTGTGACCCTCAGCTTCTTAGCACTGTTAGTTCAGTTAACTTGGGTACTCTTGCTATTTGTAATATTATTTCAATGGGGAAAGGGTTTTAAGTTTCAGTAATTGAAATACAGTGAATATTGGAAACCTTGCCTTTTCATTAATTTGGTTACCCTGAACAAACAATTTTGTTGCCCCACCTGGCTACTGATACTTGTTTAGAAATAGATGAATGTACATTACTGTCACAAAGCTTCTGTGACCCCCTTAAATCCCTACATTGTATTCCTTCTTAACAAATAAATGCAGAGTACCAGCAGCAAATTCAATTAATTTCACTTTGTATCTTGAACATCTATGGAATTCTTTTGTTGGAGAAACAAGATATAAATATCTTTTCTAAAAAAAATTTTTTTTTCACTCTGTAATGTGAACTGTTACTTGTTCCTCCTGCTGGGCTTGTTCTAAGACAGGAAGCTTATTTGAAAGGTAGAAGGAAATGAAGTTCTGGGGCCTGCTTCAAATTTATATTATAAATTATGCTATATTGGCACAATATTTAATCAGGAGTCTAAAACTAATAAATAGGAATCTGCTTCATGATGACTAATAAGGTCTGAAGAACCTAAATTATACATTTTTAATTGGCATTTAATTATTTTCTTCCACAAAGTGAAAGTGAAAATCTAGTTGGTCTTTATTACTAAAGCCACTTTTATGGTTATAAGCTATTTCCTCCAACCCTTATGAGATCAAAATAATTTGTTCCTTTTTCACCCTGTTAGCAGGTTGAAAGTAAATGTTAGAGAGGATTTCAGGTCCTTTCTTTCAGATTTATGATGTTACAAATATAAGTAAAATGTTTCCACAGAAGATTTTATTTTAAATGAATAGTTATTTCTTTCCTGGAGATAATGAATTATCATTCCAGTCCATAATACAATAGTGCGTTCTCCAGTGAACCAGTGCCTCACAGCCCCCCATCAGGCTGTAGACATGAAAACAGACATGAGCATAAATTCATGAGCATAGATGGATAAAATGCTGGCCCAGTTCAAGGGTGGTGCCAAATAATTCTGGGAAAAGTGCTTTTGGCATAATTGCAAAGTAAGACCCAGAGTTTTAATGAAATAGCTGGAATAAAACTACAACTACCACTAACACCAAATGTTCATATGTTGCTTTTACATTAACAGAATTGCTTTCTCATACTTTATTTCATTTAAGCTCTAGAACCCTTCTGGGAGTTAATTGACTTAAGTTTGTATGGAAAAGGAGGCTTAAAGAGGCACTGATTTATCAAAGCCGGGGGACGAAACTGGGACTTCTTTTGACTCTACTTCCTAAAATTAATTTTTGATCATGTTAAACTTTAATAAACATTTATATATATATTGTCATCAGGTGCTTGTCAAAAATAAACAGTATTGAGGGCTTACAGGGGTAAAGGGCAATACGTTATGTACTAGATTCCTCCCTTGAGGGTTATACAGTCTTGTTGGGCAGATGAGATATCTGTAAAAAGATAGCAATAAAATTACCTATAAATCCTACAGTAGATGTGAGAACAATCTCTAGAAGTAGAGGAAGGAGTCAGGAAAATGTTTCCAGTGTATTATATTTCCAGATGTTATGAAAGGTCCATTAGATATAGTGAATTCATAAAGTACTGTTTGTTCTGAAATGATGCCATCACAGGACTTCAGTACTGGATCATAAACGATAAGATCAGTACACCAAAATGAAAGTTCAGATGTTGGGAAATCCTTAGCAAGGTTGCAGTAGCAAAACCCTGCCATCTATTCATCCTTTAAGATTGGCTTGAGGCTCCACCCCAGAGACCCTCTGTGTACCTCACCTGTGCTTGCTCCTGTTTGAACATTTAGCACAGGGTGTTGTAATTGTGTGTGCCCCCCCGTCTTCTTCTCGCCTCTGGGTGTCATGACAGGGACTCTGTGGCCTCCAGCATGTGCCCTACCTACTAAAGGGTGCTCGATCTATAGCTGTAGGGTTTTTTTGGTTGTTCAAATTCATGTCTTTTTTTCAGTATAATTCCACTGTATTTTGTGTTCTGTCGTCCCGCAGCCTGGTATTCAAGGCCCTGTGCCGTCTGTTGCTGTCTGGGTGGCCTCATATGCCCTTTAGTCCTGGAATAAATCTTTTATGGATCCTCTGCTGCCTTTTCTTTCCTCTACCCTGGAATAGTTTTCCCACTCATCTTTGCCTAAGTGAATCCTGCCCATCTTTCAGGGTTCAGTTTAAGCCCTCATTTTCCTGACAACCCCTGTCTGAAGTATGGACACCCTACTTGGAACTCCGGAAGCATGCCTAATGTCCCTAATATCTTTTAGTTAATAAATTATATAGGACTATGTGGCTTTTCTTCCATTATTCTGACTTTTCATTTAACCCTTTAGTGGTGGGTGTGTGGGGGGGTGTGTGTGTGTGTGAGTGAGAGAGAGAGAGAGAGGTATTTTAGGTTTATCTTGTCAATGACAAACCAAGTCTTTGAGGCCTAAGACCTAATTTTTGGCATCCCTGTCTCATAGTTATACAGTCCACTGAGAGTCAGACCTGCTAAGAGCAGCACTGTTACTCATTCCCTATGTGACTTTGGGCTGGTTATTTGCCTTCTCTCTGCCATAGGTTCCTCATCTGTAAAACTGGGAAAGTAATCATTTCCACCCCAGAGAACTGTTATGAGGATGAAATGAGGTAATGCATGCCAGGGTCATCGCAAGTGTTACTTAAGTGTTGTTGTAGTTGGTAATAGTATGATAGTATAGCCCACTGAATCCCTGTTAAAGTGCAAATATGTTGTTAAGATGGGGCAACCAAGGTTGTGGATCAGCTTTCCTGTGATCTAGCACTCAGGTTTTACTAGGAGCCTGAGAAGGTCCACCAGAATGACAAGAGTGGTTGGGCGCAGTGGCCCACAGCTGTAATTCCAGCACTTTGGGAGGCTGAGGCAAATGGATCACTTGAGCCCAGGAGTTCAAGACCAGCCTGGGCAATATAGTGAGACCCTGTCTCCACAAACAACTAAAAAGAATAGCCGAGTGTGGTGGTGTATGCCAATAGTCCCAGCTACTTGGGAGGCTAAGGTGGGAGGATCACTTGAGTCCAGGAGGTTGAGGCTGCAGTGAGCTGTGATTGTGCCACTGCACTCCAGCCTGGGGGACAGAAGGAGACCCTGTCTAAAAACAAAAAGGAAAAAAAAAGAATGACAAGGGTGCCAGGCTTTAGTTGCTGGGAGGAGTTTCAATCCCAATGGAATGCTGCTAGTAGCAGCTCTGGGGAGCTTGTGGGCAGTGCTGAGTGCCTGGAGGGCTGAAGCTGGAAACTGGGCTGACAGGACTCAGACTAGTTTTGTTTCTTTCATCATTTGGCTTTGCCATAAAGGAACCATGTCAAAATGCTCTGAAAGGAAAAGGAAGATTCCAAAATAGTCATTCATCTTTGCACAGACCAGTGCCCTTGTAGCCTATGTGACTGTTATAAAACTAACCTTATATATATTTTTCATGACATTGGCTAAATGTCTAGCAGATGCTAAGGCAATCCTGATGGAAAAATAAAGATCTATGGGAATTGACCTTGTACACTGTATCTCTGGAAGAAGCTCTATCCCAGAAGAAGCCGGGGGTTGAACTGAATGTTCAAGTGTGGTGTGTGAATATCTAGATTCTAACGCTCTTTTGCAGTGGTTTCCCTATGTCTATACTGGTCATAATTGCAGCAGTAGTTAAGAGTCCAGCTCTGGGACTCACGTTTCCCAAAGGCATTGAGAATGTTGGCCAATAACAGTTGACAAGACAGAGCTAGCTGCAAGGGTTTGAGAAGTCAATTTCCCTGCTTTGCAGCTTCAGTCCTCGTCACTAGGCAACACTGAGTTATGATGGCCACGGCACAAGGAAGAGTGTCCCTTTTGTGGTATCCAGGGATTGTTTGCTCTCCATCACTGATAATTATATCACTGCTGTGTTATAGCACACATTGTCATCTTGTTTGTAAACCTAACATTTGGCAATTATTCCAAATAATGTATTTGATCTCAGGGTTTCTTTCTTCAAAAGTTGAATCCGTTTTCATACTCTCATATATTTGTGGATAACTCGATATATGAGCAGTTTTGATTTAAATACATAATGAAGAAAGCTATCAGTTTTAAAAAGAATGATTTCATTGCCTCTCATCAATAATTCAGAAGTACCTGCTGTTTGAATGACTCAGTGTAAGTACTGGTACGATAGCTTTCCAGGTTTTAGAAGTCTGTGTTATATTTTCACAATAGTGGTATTGATTACTATCATTAGACTGTTCTAAGTGAGAAGACTTCTGCTTTCCTAAAAAGTAAACAAAGCCTTCCTTATCCGATTAGGATTAACTGCAAACCTGCAATAGAGAATATTTCCCAGAGAAGATCGTAAGTTAATTGTGTATATAATTAGAAATGTCTTCTTAACTCTGTGTTTTCAAGTTGTTTTTTTTTAATGTTAAGACTCAGACATTAAAAACAAAATATTAACTGAATTGATTCATGTTCATTGCTCACTGTCTTAGTTTGCTCAGGCTGCTATAACAAAATACCATATATAGACAGGGTTGCTTGAACCACAGTTTATTTCTCACAGTTCTGGAGACTGAGAAGTCCAACATCAAGGTGCGAGTAGGCCCTGTTCCTGTTGAGGGCCCTCTTCCTGGCTACCAGATAGCTGCCTTCTTGCTATGTGGGTAGAGAGAGAGTTGCCTCCTCTTATAAGGGCATTAATCCCATCAGAAAGGTCCTATCTCATGACCTCTTCTCAACCTAATTACCTCCAAATGGGGCTACCTCCAAATACCATCATACTGGGGTTTAGGGCTTCAACTTATTAATTTTGGAGGGGCTGCAGACATTCAGTCCATATCAACCTCTCAATAAACAAAATCTCCTTTCACTTTATAAACAGATTGTCTCGTCCAGCATATAAATATTTTTACTGCTCTTTGTATTTGTTCTGTCATTCCTTATGACAAATTAAATATAATCCACTTCAACCAAAGATGCTCTACATTGGGATATACTTGTTTTTGGTTTCTTTTTGTCCCTGATCCTGTGGTTACACTTTATTTATTATGCTTTATTTCATAACTGTGTTTATAATGTGATTTCTCCATGATTTGGTTCCTTTTCACCAAAATCTAAGTATGACCTGAACATATTGAGTAAAAAAAAATAATGTCCTGGATTTAAACAGTTTTTGTTTGTCTTTTGAGATTTGAAATTCATATAAAAGTTACTGAGTATGACATTTATATATGAGATACTGAATGGCATTACAGAAACATTTCCATAACGACTTTGAATTTGTTGATACTGTGAGAACTACTTAACATCTGGACTTATGTAACCAGAGAAGCCTTGTGTAACCTTATGATACTAAAAAATCATTTGCATAAGGTGGAGAGGAAAGAATATTTTGGGAGAAAGTCACTCATCAAGGTTTACATCAATATTTTAATGTAAGATATTTCCATTTTTGAATCAGCACATGGGCATCAGTTCTTCATCATCACTTGGACAATTCAGGAAATTATGCCTGTTAAAGAGGACTTTGTGTCCTTCTCTGATCTACCTGGTGAAGATTCAGCAGATGATTTATGTAGAATAATTAATTAAAGTCCACTCTAAGGCCCCTAATTAGAATTGAAACAGTCAGACATTCTGTACAACTCTGAAAAATATTTAGTTAGTGATAGAAGGGTGTTAGTAGTTGGCTTTAATGTCATTTGTAAAGACAAAACTCACATGACTGCATATTACTTTCTTAGTTTTCATTTTTAAAGTGAGAGTTATAGATGTATGAAGTTAAAAAAATGAACATGTTTACAAAGTTTATTACAAACCAAAACAAAAAACAGACTTCTGTGCTCTTTTTATTTCTCCTCCCAGAGGCAACTACTTTTTCTGCAATTATTTTGATATTCACCTGTCTATATTTGAGACATGTCTCGCCCCAGGCTGAGTGCAGTGGTATGATCATAGCTCACTGTGTCCTGGGCACCTCAGCCTCCCAGGTAGCTAGGACTGCAAGCATGCACCACCATACCCAACTAACTTAAAAAAAAAATTTTTTTTTTAGAGATGGGATCTCGCTATGTTGCCCAGACTGGTTTTGAATTCCTGACCTCAATTGATCCTCTTGCCTTGGCCTCCCAAAGTAGTAGGATTATCACCTGTATGTCTTTAAATAAAATTCTTGCATCTGTATTTCTTGACTTTAATTTTATTTAAAGACACTAGATAACGTCTAGTGTCTTCCCACTATGCAAGAAACCGAGTTAACTCTCTCTTTTGCTCCTGACTCTCTAATGAGAAAGTCCAGCTTTCTCATTACTTTGACTTTCCAACGTAGCTATAAGGCAATTTTGGTTAGTTCAGTATTCATGTTTGCATTTGTATGATTGTGTAATCATAACAGAGACATGCAGTAAACTGCATTTTTTTTCTTTTTCTGTGCAACTCTGTTTTCTTGTAGTGTTCTATTTAACTTTCTCTGTATTTATCAGTTATTCATCCCTGAATGTTTCACCAGCCATCTAAATTTCCTCTTAGGACTTTCAGGTGTATTGGTATTCTACCAGTGTCATTTTCCTGACGGTCTCTCCTGAAACCTTCAGTCCTGTTCCCACTAGACTGGTTGCCCTTGTGTCTGGTACAGAGCTGTCATCCTGGGATCTCCAGTTCTGTCATTCCTGTATTCCCATTGCTTCTCTCCCATGTTAGATCTCTTATTTCGTATATCCCATGTCTGTCTTTTGCTTGATTTATCCTTTTGTTCTGGTGGAACACAACCTGAGAAAGGGTACATAAGAGATCAATTTTGTGAGAAATTGAATGCGTAAAATGTCTTTATTTCACCCATAAACTCAAGTAATAATTTGGCTACATATAGATTGTGATGTTGTTGAGATATCTGAAGCCATTCTCATTCCTGATCCTTATTATGTGAAATATTTTATTCTTTGAAAGTTTGTAAGGTAATTCGTTTATCCTGGTATTCTGAAATGTTGATGATGTGCTTTGTCTTGTATCTACTTTTATCCATTGTGTTAGGTACTAGGTGGGTCATTTCACTTAGACAACTCTTATCTTTCAGTTTTGAGGCATTTTCTTGAAATTTTAAAGTTTTCTTCCCTTAATTTTTTTCTGTTTTTCCTTCTTGGAGTTATTATTTTCTAGATGTTCTACTTCCTGGGAGATGCTGTATCTGTCTAATTTTTTTCTCCTATTTTCATCTTTTTTTCTTCATATTAAGTTCTTTTGTTGTAGAATACTATAGTTCATTGAGTTTTTACAAAGTGAACACGTCATGAAATAAAGCCCTAGGTAAAATATGTTATCAGCACCCCAAAATTCCTTCTAGTCACTGTATCCCTTAAGGGTAACCCCTATCCTAACTTCTTTTAATTAAACTTTATTTTGAGATCATTGTGGATTCACATATAGTCGTTAGAAATTAACAGAGCCATGTCCTATGTATCCTGTACCCCCTGACTTTTCCCCAGTGATAACATCTTGCAAAACTATAGCACAATAGCACAATTGACATTGAGGCAGTCAAGATACAGAATATTTCTCTCTGTCACCACCAAGGTCCCTCATGTTGCCCTTGTATAGCCACCTCTACTTCCCTGCTGTCCCTACTCTCTAGTGAATTCCTGGCAATCACCTGTCTGTCTCTATTTCAATGATTTTGTCATTTCAAGAATGTTATATGAATAGAATCATACAGTATGTAATGTTTTGAGATAGGATTTTTTCATTCTTTATAATTATCTGGAAATTTATCCAGATTATTGCATGTATCAGTCATTTGCTCCTTTTTATTGCTGCGTAATATCCCATAGTCAAGCTGTAGTATAATTTGTTTAGTCCTTCCGTCCTTTGAAGGGCTTTTGGGTTGTCTCCACTTTTTGGCTATTATGAAGAAAGCTGCTGTAAACATTTATGCACGGGATTCTGTGTGAAAATAAGTTTTCATTTATCTGGAATAAATTCCCAGAAGTATAATTACTGGGTTGTATTGTAATCATGTATTTAGTTTTATAAGAAACTGCTAAACTGCTTTCTAGAGGGGTGTACGATTTTACATCCCCACCCACAGTGTATGAGTAATTTGGTAGTTGTGCCTCCTTATCAGAATTCAGTGTTATTCCTATTTTTATTTTAACAGTTCTTATAGACGTGTGGTGATATAGCATCATGGTTTTAATTTACATTTCCCTAATCATTAATGATGTTGAACATCTTTTCATTTGTATCTAGGCATCTATATATCCTGTCTATCCTCTTCAGTGAAATGTCTCTTTATGTCTTTTGTCCATTTTCTAATTGGATTGTTTGTTGAGTTTGGAGAATTCTTTATATATTCTAGAAACTAATCCTTCACTGGATTTGTGGTTTCCAAGTATTTTCTCACAGTCTGTAGCTTGTGTTTTCATCCTCTTTGCAGGGGCTTTTGTAGAGCAAAAGTTTTAAATTTTAATGAAGTCTAACATTAGTTTTTCCTTTTATGGATCATGTTACTGGTGTTAAGTCTAGAAACTCTGCCTAGCACTAGAGGCTAAAGATTTTCTTATTCATTTTTTTTTCTAAATGTTTTATAGTTTCAAATTGTATAGTTAAGTTAATGATCCATTTTGAGTTAATATTTGTATAAGGTGTAAGACTTAGGTTGAGGTTCATTATTTATTTATTTTTTTTCAGACGGAGTTTCACTCTTATTGCCCAGGCTGGAGTGCAGTGGCTCTATCTCGGCTCACTGCAACCTCTGCCTCCCAGGTTCAAGTGATTCTCCTGCCTCAGCCTCCTAAGTAGCTGGGATTACAGGCGCCTGCTACCATGCCCAACTAATTTTGTATTTTTAGTAGAGACAGGGTTTCTCCATGTTGGTCAGGCTGGTCTTGAACTCCTGACCTCAGGTGATCCGCCTGCCTTGGCCACAGAAGTGCTAGGATTACAGGCGTGAGCCACCATGCCTGGCCGAGGTTCAGTTTTTTGCCCATGGATGTCTAATACCTCAGCACCATTTGTTGAAAGGTTACCTTTCCACCATTGAATTGTTTTTGCATCTTTGTTTAAAAATAGTTGGCATATTTGTGTGGATTTGTTCTGGGTTCTCTATTCTGTTACACTGATCTGTGTGTCTGTCCTTCTGCTAATACCACACGGTCTTAATTAATGCATAGCTATATAATCTTTTTCAAAACTGCTTTAGCTATTCATTTCTTTCCTTTTCTGTATAAATTTTAAAATCTTGTCTATATCTACAAAAATATGTTGCTGAGATTTTGATAGGAGTTGTGTTAAACCTGTATATCAATTTGAGGAGAACTGAAATTCATAAATATGGATCCATTTATTTAGCTCTTTGATTTCTTTCATCAGCATTTTATGGTTTTCAGCATAAGGCCTTTTACACATTTTTAAAATATATACCCAAGTGTTTCTTTTTTAAACAGTTGTAAATGGTGTTATAATTTTGGTGTCCTTGTGTTCATTGCTAGCATATAGAAATACAATTAATTATTGTATGTTTATCTTGTATCCTGTGAACTTGCTGAACTCACTTATTAGTTCTAGAAGTTTATTTATAGGTTTCTTGGGATTTTCTACCTAGTCATGTTAACTGCAAATAGGGACAGTTTCTTCGTTTTTGATCTGTACGTCTTTTGTTTTCTTTTATTTCCTATTGCACTGGTGAGAACTTCCAGCATTGTATTGCATAAGAATGATGAGAACAGACAGTCTTGCCTTGTTCCCTATCTTAGAGAAAAAGCATTCAGTCTTTCACCATGGAGTGCAGTGTTACCCATGGATTTCCGTAGGTGATCTTTGTCAAACTGAGAACATTCCCCTCTGTTCCTATTTTTCTGAGATTTTTATCTCAGAACCTATTTTCTGAGACTTTTTCTGTGGTATTTGGCTGCAGTTGAAGTTATTATCGGAATGAATATTTAATTTTATCAAATGTTTTTCTGTATTGATTGGTAAGCTCAAGTAATTTTTCTTCTTTAGCTTATTAACATGGTAGATTAAATTGACTGACTTTCAAATATTGCATCAGCCTTGTATTTCTGGAATCAACCACACTTGGTCATGGTGTATAATTCTTTTTATATGTTGCTAAATTCTCTTTTCTAATTATTTTCTTAAGGGTTCTTGTATTTAGATTTACCAGGGATATTAGTAGTTTTCTGTTTTTTTGGACAGTCTTTTTTCTGGACATAGTATTTTGCATTAACAATTCTTTTCTTTTAGCACTTAAAAAAAAATTGTGCCACTTCTGGTATCTGTGGTTTCTCAGAAATCTGCTATCATTTCAATTGTTTTTCTCCCATCAGTACATTGTGTCTCTCTGCTTTCAAAATTTTTTTCCTTGCCTTTAGTTTTCAGAAGTTTGACTATGATATGTTTTGGTGTGGGTATTTTGTTTTAGGTTTATCCTGTTGGGATTGCTCAGTTTCTGGAATCTGTAGGTTTATGTCTTTTGCCAGTTTGAGAAGTTTTCAGCCTTTACTTCTTTGACAACTTTTTCACCCCCTTTTTTTCTCCTCACCTTCCAGAACTATGATGACATGAACATTAGATCTTTAGTTACAGTCTCATAGGTCCTTAAGCCTCTTTCAGTTTATTTTCTCTCTGTTCAGATTGTGTAATGCTTATTGTTCTGTATCCCAATTCACTCATTAATCCCTCTGTCCCCTCCATTCTGCTATTAAGTGCATCCATTAAGATTTATTTGGTTATTGTATTTTCCAGTTCTAAGTTTTCCATTTTTTTCTTACATTTCTTTGCTGAGACTTTCTATTTTTTGATTTTGTTTCAAGCATGTTTATAATTGCATATTTAAGCATTTTTAGGATGGCTTTTAAAAAATATTTCAAATTCAGGAGGCACAATGCATGTTTGTTACATGGGTATATTGTGTAGTGGCAGGGATTGGGCTTCTAGTGTACCCATCGCCCAAATATTGAACATTTTACACAACAGGCATTTTTTCAGCCCTCATCCCCTTTCCATTCTCCCCATTTTTGGAGTCCCCAGTGTCTATTATTTCCAAATGATGGTTGTTTTTAAAATGGATGTCGTTCCTGTCATCTCAGTGTTGGCATCCATTGATTGTCTTTCTCCATTCAATTTGAGATCTTCCTGGTTCTTGGTGTGATGTATGATTTTTGATTGAAAGCAAGACATTTTGGGTATTATTTTATGAGACTGTGGATCTTATTTAGACCTTCTGCTTTAGCTGACTTTTTCTGAAACTGCTCTGGCAAGAGAGGGGAGGATGCTGCCTTATTACTGCCAGCTGGAGGTAGAAGTCCAAGTTCCTCACTCAGCCTCTCTGGATACCTGAAGGTGAAAGACTTTTTGTTGCTGTGAAGTGGAGATGGACATTTCAGCTCTCCAGTAGGCCTCCTCACATGGCCTTCAGTGACACCCATTGAGAGTGAGGGGTGGACCTCCTTATTGCTGGTCAGTAGTAAAAGTCCCAATTCTCTAACTCCTGACATTACCCCAGTGGGGAAAGGTAAAGGTGCCTTGTTATCAACAGGTGAGTTGGCAGTCCAGGCTCCCCATGTAATCTCCACTGATACTGTGGCCTCGTTACTGCCTAGCAGGGATGAAAGTCCTTGCTCCTTTATCTTCTCTGATCCCACCTCAGTTGAGGGATTGGGGGTTTCCCATTATAGCCTGGTGAGGGCAGAATTCTAGGCTCCCCGCTCAGCCTTTGATGGTGTGGGCAGGAGTGGGAATAGGGTTATGGTCATTTTTTCTGTGGTATTTGGCTGCAGTAGAAGTTATTATCTAAAGTTTTCTGACATTCTAGACTGCCCCTTTCCTGGTTCATTAGATAGAGAGAGCAGACACTTGTTGGGGCTTTTTGTTTGCACCCATCTGCACCCATCAGTATTTCTTGGTTCTTCAGCTCCACTCATACCTGTGTTTTTCCTTGGGTACCAAGGTCCGTAGCTGGTCTGCCTTTTTTTGTCTATCTTTCAGAGTCTTCTATGTTTACTTTAAATATTATTGTCTATAGGTTTTAGTTGTACTTAGCAGAAGCGATAGAGAAAATTGTGTCTACTCCATCTTCTTGGAAGAGAAGTCTACGACTTTTTTTTTTTTGAGACAGAGTTTCACTTTTGTCACCCATGTGCAATGGTACAATCTTGGCTCACTGCAACCTCCACCTCCACCTCCTGGGTTCAAGCGATTCTCCTGTCTCAGCCTCCTGAGTAGCTGGGATTACAGGTGCTCGCTACCATGCCCAGCTAATTTTTGTATTTTTAGTAGAGATGGGGTTTCACCATGTTGATCAGACTGGTTTCGAACTCCTGACCTCAGGTGATCCACCCACCTCAGCCTTCCAAAGTACTGGGATTACAGGTGTGAGCCACTGTGCCCTGCCATGTCTACCACTTTTAATACCATAACTTAGTTTTGCCTGCTTATTGTTTTTCCATAAGCAGAATCATGTGCTCAGTGATCTTTTGTTGTACAGCATCTTTGGATGGAAAATCTACAATTTATGTATCTGCTTATGTAACTGCTCCCAGTTTTGAGCCATTAAAATTATTCTGCAGTGAATATGTTTATAGATGTCTTTCAGTGAACATACATGTCTTTTGGTTATCATAGGGTGTTACACTCAAGATTAGTAGCTATGTCCAGTTTTTAAAGTAGTGTATCAATTTACAGTCCCACCAGCAATCTGTGAGAGTTCTAATGCTCCACATCCTCATCAACTTTTGATATTACAGGTTGAGCATCCTTTATTTAAAATACTTGGGACCAGGAGTATTTTGGATTTAGGATTTTTTCTAATTTTAGAATATTTGTTTTATACTTACGTTCAGCCTTCTAAATCCAAAAATCCAAAATGCTACAATGTTCATTTCCTTTGAGTGTCATGTTGGCACTCAGACATTTAGAGATGCTTATTTATTTATTTATTTGTTTATTTATTGAGACAGAGTTACGCTCTTTAGCCCATGCTGGAGGGCAGTGGCGCTATCTCAGCTCACTGCAACCTCTGCTTCCTGGGTTCAAGTGATTCTCCTGCCTCAGCCCCCTGAGTAGCTGGGATTACAGGCATCTGCCACCATGCCCAGCTAATTTTTTTGTATTTTTAATAGAGATGGGGTTTTGCCACGTTGGCCAGGCTGGTCTCGAACTCCTGGCCTCAAGTGATCTGCCTCCCTTGGCCTCTCAAAGTGCTGGGATTTCAGGTGTTAGCCACCATGCCCGGGCTCAATCTTTTTTATTTTAGCCATTTTTAGAGTATATTACATTATTGTATTCTGGTTTTAATGCTTTCACTGGTGATTTATCAAGTTGAACATCTTTTTACATATTTATTGGCCATTTGTATAGGCTCCTTTTGTGAGGTGCCTGTTCAAGCTTTTCCCTTATTTTTCCTATTGGGTTGCCTGATATTTTCCTACTGATTTTTTTTCTATTGATTTTAAATAATAAATTTTTGTGTATCTGGATACATTATTTTGTTATATATATATATCACCAAAATATCTTCTCCCACTCTTTGACTTGCCATTTCAATCTTTAATGGTGCTTATGAACAGAAATTCTTTTTTTTTCTTTTTGTTTTTTTGAGATGGAGTGTCGCTCTGTTGCCCAGGCTGGCCCAGGCTGGCCCAGGCTGGACAACAGAGTACAGTGGCGCAATCTCAGCTCACTGCAACCTCCACCTCTGGGGTTTAAGTGATTCTCCTGCCTCAGCCTCCCAAGAAGCTGGGATTACAGGTACCCGACACCTTGCCCGGCTAATTTTTGTATTTTTTAGTAAAGGTGGGGTTTCATCACATTGGCCAGGCAGGTTTTGAACTCCTGATCTCAGGTGATCCTCCTAAAGTGCTGAGATTACAGGCATGAGCTACTGCGCCCAGCTGGAAATTCTTAATTTTAATGTAGTTCAATTATTTTTTCTTCCTTAATGTTTAGTATACTCTGTGTCTTATTTAGTAAATATTTTCGTATCTATAAGTCTTTAAGATATTTTTCTATGTTTTCTTCTAAAAGCTATGTTATTTAATCTTTTAAATCTACAATCTATCTGGAATTGATTTTTGCATATGATGTGAGATACATATATCTGTTTATTGTTGCTCTTGTTCTTCATTTTCCTAAGAAATTGCCTCAAATTTGTCTTTCATATCATCTCTTAATTTTGCATTTATGCTATAATACTTATAAATTCCAGAGCTTTTTATTCAAGCATTCCTTTTATCTGCCCATACTACTACTTCTTTAAAAATATATATTATTCTGGTATTGTTTCATAGTTGCATGATTTTCTCTTATTTCTGAAGATACTAAGAATATATTAAAAAGTATTTTCCTTTTTACTTGGCTTCTGATTTCTCTGGACTGATAGTGTTTCTTGTTTTGGTTCTGTTTTTCATGTAAAAGACTTTCCTCAAATGTCTTATAATCCTTGGTAATTACTCATATTTAGTGGAAGGTCTTGATAACTCTGAGCTCCTATGTAGGGTCATTGGGTTGTGTTGTTTAGTTGGAGAGGCTTCAGTGTAAGCATCTAGAGGTCATTCTTCTTAGGCTAACGAGATTCTCTAGAGAAGAGCCTTCAACTTTCCTGCCTAGAGGATGGAAGTTTTGCCAGCCTCTGGGAACCTCCTGAGGAAAGTAGGATGGGGAAAGGGGCCAAGGCTCAGAATCCAGGATGTGTATGTTCACTTGATGCCCTGCTTTCAGCATGGCACCGCTTACAACTCTGCTTGGTGCTGTATGGCCAGAAAACCTCTGTGTTTCTTGTTTGTTTGTATTTGTTTTTTGAGACAGAGTCTCGCTCTGTTACCCAGGCTGGAGAATGCAGTCGCACGATCCTCGGCTCACTGCAACCTCCAGCTCCTGGGTTCAAGTGATTCTCTTGCGTCAGCCTCTCAAGTAGCTGGAATTACAGACGCCTGCCACCAGGCCTGGCTAATTTTTGTATTTTTAGTAGAGACAGGATTTTGCCAAGTTGGCCAGGCTGGTCTCGAACTCCTGACCTCAAATGATCCACCCACCTCAACCTCCCAAAGTGCTCGAATTACAGGAGTAAGCCACTGCAACTGGCCAAAACCTCTGTGTTTTACTTTCCAGAGGAAAATAACCTGCATTTGTTTGGGGTTTAGACTTTCAGTCTGCTCTATTTGAGCACCTCCCCAATCCCCGCCACCGCCCCCCCACTCTCTGTCTCTCTCACTCACTCACTCACTCACTTATTCACACATACACTCTTTCTCTTACTTGCAGATAAATATAGCTAACTTATGAGCCTTTGAGGGATTCTGAGTAGTAAATTTCATTAGTTCTTGGCTTTCCCTATAATCAACCAAGGTTTTAGTCTTCTCAGATCTACCAAGTCTTTTACCAGTTGTTTACTTTGTGCTTTCCAGAATTTAATTTTATTGCTATTATGTGCCCTTTAATTTTTCTAGCTTGAATTATGACTTTTACAGTGTGTGTGTATGTTTGTGTGTGTGTGTTTATTGTCATTTTAGTGGGTTCAGGGAAGGATTCAAACTACATGTGTTTAATCTGCTCTCTTTACCCAGAAGTATCATATATTTTATACATTTGAAACACAAGAAATGTTTCTTTCAATTTTGAGCTCATGAATTAATTTAGAAAATAGATTTGAGGGCAAATTATTTGTTCTTTTCAGATGATAAAATGGAATTGGAGCCACTGAGTTGGATAGATGAAGGCACTAATGATGAAGGAAAAATAGGTATAGAACATTAAAGAAGGTCATTTATAGCTAAGCAGCAAAAGATTGGATTTTGCTTTTCCTTCATGTTTTCTAGGAGGAAAAAAATGTTTTCCTTTCACTATTAAGAAAAACCTGATTTGGAAACTAGACAGAGGTGGTGGCCATATACATTGTGAATATAGTAAATGCCACTGAATTGTTTACTTTAAAAATGGTTAATTTTGTGTTATGTGAATTTCACTTCAGTTAAATTTTTTTTTTTTTTTTTTGAGTCGCCCAGGCTGGAGTGCAGTGGCACGATCTCGGCTCACTGCAAGCTCCGCCTCCTGGGTTCACGCCATTGTCCTGCCTCAGCCTCCAGAGTAGCTGGGACTACAGGTGCCCACCACCACGCCTGGCTAATTTTTTGTATTTTCAGTGGAGATGGGGTTTCACCGTGTTAGCCTGGATGGTCTCGATCTCCTGAACTTGTGATCTGCCCCATCTTGGCCTCCCAAAGTGCTGGGATTACAGGCGTGAGCTACTGCGCCCGGCCTTCAGTTAAAAATTTTTTTAACCTAAAAAACCCACATGAACATTTTCAAAGCTTACAGCTACATTGACATCTGGCTTTTGGGGATAACAGATAAATTGACTCCTTACATAGGTCTCCTTAAGTTGTGTTTCCATTGTCTACCTAGGAGCTTTGTAGAGATTAAAAAATGCTTGCAAGCATAATTGTAGAAGATTTTTCAGAATGTTATTCATTTTGGGAAAAGAAAGAGCAAGATCTATTCCAAGGGGTGGCAAGTGAAATTGATACTTTTCTCTAGTAAAGAAAGTAAAAGGAGGTGGGTGCAGTGGCTTACTCCTGTAATCCCAGCACTTTGGGAGGCTGAGGCAGGAGGATCACTTGAGCCCAGAAGTTGGAGAACAGCCTGGGCAACATGGCAAAAACCCCATCTCTACAAAAAATTAGCTGGGCATGGTGGCATGCGTCTGTAGTCCTAGCTACTAAGGAGGCTAAGGTGGGAGGATTGCTTGAGACCAGGAGGTTGAGTCTGCAGTGCCATAATTACACCACTGCACTCTAGCCTGGGTGACAGAGTAAGACCCTGTTTCTCAAAAAAAGAAAAAAGAAAGAAAAGAAGGTGAAAGGAATTAACACATATTTAATGTATATACCTCCTACCATCAGAATATGTTCCAACATAATTCTTGATGCACACAAGATCTTTTGACTCTTTAATCATTCAATCTTTAATAGAAGAAAGGGAAAATCTGATGGGATGGTGGCACAGTTCCTATAAATTTATATAAATATATATTGCTAATCTCTTACATGAAAAAGTTTTTTTTTTTTTTTTTTTTTTTTTTGAGACTGAGTCTCGCCTGTCGCCAGGCTGTAGTGGCCCAATCTCTCCTCACTGCATCCTCTGCCTCCTGGGTTCAAGCGATTCTCCTGCCTCAGCCTCCCAAGTAGTTGGGACTACAGGTGCGCCACCAGGCCCAGCTAATTTTTGTACTTTTTGTAGAAACGGAGTTTCACCATGTTGGCCAGGATGGTCTCAATCTCCTGAACTCATGATCCGCCCCTTCAGCCTCCCAAAGTGCTGGGATTACAGATGTAAGCCACTGTGCCTGGCCAAAGCACTGTTTCTCAAAAAGGTTTACTGGCGTCTTATCTAAAATGTGTTATTTTTTCAGTTTAGTGTGTCTTAGAGCAGGGTTCCCCAACCCCCGGGCTATGGACCTCTAGCACTCCGTGGCCTGTTAGGAATTGGGCTGCACAGCAAGAGCGGGCCAGCACTCGTTGTCACATGAGCTCTGCCTCCTGTCATATCAGTAGAGGCATTAGATTTGCACAGGAGCGTGAACGCTATTGTCAACTGTGCATGTGAGGGATGTAGTTTGTATGCTCCTTATCAGAACCTAAGAATCACCCTGATGATCTGAGGTGGAGCAGTTCATCCCAAAACCAACCCCCTCTCCCCATCTGAGGAAAAATTGTCTTCCATGAAACCAGTCCCTGGTGCCAAAATGGTTGGGGACTACCATCATAGACAGCATGCGTCCTGAAGCCATAATATCAGGGTTCAGATCCTGGCACTGCCTCTTAATAGTTAAACCTGCCATGCCTCATTCTTCTCATCTGTAAAATGGACAAGATAATAGGGCTATTATGATCAATATGAATGTATACATTTAAAGATCTTTTAATGTTATCTGGTACAGAGTGCTCAATAAGTATTATCTGCTCTTTTTTCTTGCCATTTTTTAAAATTGCTACCTATAAAGCACATCTGGAGAACTGTACATAATATATGCAATGTGAAGACTACTTCATTACCAGGATGTCTTTGTCATGGCTCCAGTGAGCACTATAGTTGCAACAGTGCCATTGGCTTCCTCTTTCTCATTACATTTGTGGTTGTAGTTAAGTGCAACCTATTTTTCCTTAGAAACAGAATGTTTTTGCTACCTTTATTTTCTAAAGAATCCTAGACTTCGTAATGCAGTGGATTTGTTTGAACAGTAAAATCAAGAAACTATAAACAGTGTTTATTTTCAACTGTCTGTATTTGGTTTAGACATAATCCCTATTATTTGTACATTTTCCCTTGGAATCAGTGAAAAGACTGGGAATGAATCTGAGCTGTAAACCTGCCATTGGAAGATGTAATTAGTCAGTCAGTGGCCACAAAGAGTATTCAATTTTTTTTAAATGCTATTTTCCTTACCAGTAAGTATTGTGTGGCTGCAAGTGATAAATGATGAGAATGCTCTCTTGCAATTACTATTTTAGTTTGTAACTGCTTAATTTCCTGCAAGATGAAGTTCTATGTTTACATGTTATGATTTTCTTTTCTTTTCTTTTTTTTTGAGACAGAATCTCGATCTGTCACCCAGGCTGGAGTGCAGTGGCACCATCTCTGCTCACTGCAAGCTCCGCCTCCCGGGTTCATGCCATTCTCCTGCCTCAGCCTCCTGAGTAGCTGGGACTACAGGCGCCTACCACCATGCCTGGCTAATTTTTTGTATTTTTAGTAGAGATGGGGTTTCACCGTGTTAGCCAGGATGGTCTCAATCTCCTGACCTCATGATCTGCCCTCCTCGGCCTCCCAAAGTGCTGGGATTACAGGCGTGAGCCACCGCGCCCGGTCTACATGTTATGATTTTCATTACTAAGCCATCTTTTAAATTTTACTTTACAGATCAACAGTACAAATTCCAAAGGTTGTAAACTTGCTGATGGTGGTGGTAAACCATGGCAGATGATAAAGTTGCTATTTTAACGGATGATGAAGAGGAACAGAAGAGAAAGTATGTGCTTGCAGATCCCTTTAATGGTATTTCCAGGGAACCAGAACCACCTTCGAATGAAACACCTTCCTCCACAGAAACATCTGCTATTCCTGAGGAGGAAATAGACTGGATAGAGAAACATTGTGTTAAGATAAACAATGATCTTCTAATTTCCAAGGTCTTTTATTTTTTCTTTTACTCTGCCTATGGCTCTCTCTATCCCCTTTTGCCTGTGTATTACAAACAGCTGGGAATGTCTCCAAGCCAGAGTGGACTACTAGTAGGTATTCGCTACTTCATTGAATTCTGCAGTGCCCCCTTTTGGGGTGTAGTTGCAGATCGCTTTAAAAAAGGCAAAATTGTCCTCCTCTTTTCTCTTTTGTGTTGGGTTTTATTCAACTTGGGCATTGGATTTGTCAAACCTGCTACCTTGAGATGTGTACCAAAGATTCCCCCAACAGCTCATCCCACCAATGCAAGTCACCAGTTAACTATCCTGCCAACAAATTCTTCCTTTACCTCTTTCCTCACCGTATCACCAAAAATGCGTGAGAAAAGAAACCTGCTTTTGGAAACAGGGCTCAATGTCTCGGACACTGTTACTTTGCCAACAGCTCTAAACATGAACAGTGAACCCACTCTGCAGCCCCAGACAGATGAGATTACTAACCGTATGATGGACTTGACTTTGAACTCAAGCACAGCAACCCCTGTTGTCCCCCCAGGAAGTGTAACCAAGGAGACAACCACTGTTATTGTTACCACCACCAAATCTTTACCTTCTGACCAAGTCATGCTTGTTTATGATCAGCAAGAAGTTGAAGCTATATTCTTGGTGATCTTGGTAGTTGTCATAATAGGAGAATTTTTCAGTGCCTCTTCTGTCACAATCGTAGACACAGTGACACTCCAGTATCTGGGAAAACACAGAGATCGCTATGGGTTGCAGCGCATGTGGGGCTCCCTGGGCTGGGGCCTGGCGATGCTGTCCGTGGGCATCGGGATTGACTACACCCACATCGAAGTGCTCATCGATGGAAAGGGGTGTAAGCCCCCTGAGTACAGGAATTACCAGATCGTCTTCATCGTCTTCGGCGTTCTCATGACCATGGCCTTGATCGTTGCTACTCAGTTCCGGTTCCGGTACAACCATTTCAAAAACAATGATTCTAAAGGGAAAGAGGTGGAGATTCCGCAGGTGGAAAGAAACAACTCCACAGAGTCCTCTGAGGAGACACCAACCACCACAAGCCACTCGCAGGCGTTCAACTTTTGGGACTTAATCAAGCTGCTGTGCAGCGTGCAGTATGGCTCAGTGCTGTTTGTGGCTTGGTTCATGGGTTTTGGATACGGCTTCGTGTTCACCTTTCTCTACTGGCATTTGGAAGACCTGAATGGAACTACAACCCTCTTTGGGGTCTGTTCAGTCCTGAGTCATGTGTCTGAGCTGACAGCATATTTTTTTAGTCACAAGCTTATTGAATTGATCGGCCACATCAGGTAAGAATATGCTTACAATTGCTGCCCCTCAGCAATTGAACTTTATCTTTTTATAGTTTATAGTTCCTTTTACTACATTTTAAGGTATTGTAATTTGTGTTGAGGATAGGGTTGGAGTGGAAATGGGGATTTCTGTTTCTCTTCCTCCTTAAAATAGAAACAAAGGAAAGGAAGTCATGAACCTGGTTGGATTTTCACAAATAAATAAAGAATGGCTTCCTCTGCTCTCCCACCCCACAGAAAAGACCTGTAGGCTACCTAGCTATGTGCTAAGAGACTCTCACAGTACATGTTTTCAGGTATAGGAACACCAGCTTAGTGAACGTATTATTCCACAGAGGGTCCACCCATCCTAGGCATTTATGAAGCAGAGCTTAAATAGATAAAGTGGACTTTTTTAAAGCCTTTATTCTCAGCCGCTTGCTGACATAGATAGAGCCTGAATATATGGCATCTAAAGATGTCCATTATATCTAATAAGACTGTGATGTAACGCACCATAATCCCTAATTCCATAATACTACATGGATGAGGTTCTTAAGTATTTTTTTGGATTATTACATGACTCCCTGCATTTTTGTCTACCATGAAGATAGGATATTTGAAAATCTTTCTTCCACCTAAAATTTCCCATGTAATTCTTTTAGTTATAAAAAAAAAATCTGTAGGCTGGGCACAGTGGCTCACACCTGTTAATCCCAGCACTTTGGAAGGCCGAGGCGGGTGGATCACTTGAAGTCAGGAGTTTGAGACCAGCCTGGCCAACATGGTGAAACCCCATCTCTACTAAAAATACAAAAGTTAGCAGGGCATGGTGGCACACACCCGTAGTCCCAGCTGCTTGGGAGGCTGAGGCACAAGAATCAGTTGAACCCAGGAGGCAGAGGTTGCAGTGAGTTGAGATCGCACCACTGCACGCCAGCCTGGGCAACAGAGTGAGACTCCATCTAAAAAAAGAAAACACCCTATAAGTGCCTAGTGTTTCTTGTTGTGTACTGTTTCTTCTCACCATTAATGTATATCTTGCTCTTTAGAGATCTTTCTGCGCTGTTGGCTCTAAACGTGGAGCCAGCTCCACTTAAGCATTCTTGCCTTATAGAAAAGTACGACATGTCTGTTCCTAAAATGTGAAGTTGCTATAACTAAAAGAAAGCAACCAGATGTGTTTGTGTGTATTTAAATCTGCTATTTCTGTAAGAAATTAAAGAGGAGAAATAGACAATGACAAGATTTGGCAATCCTTTATTTCCCTTCTATTAACTGAAGAAAATACTTTATAATTTAAAGTTTCAACCTAGAATCAATCATTTCTTTAAGCAATTGTGAGTATTTTTTGTTGTTGTTGGTTTAGTTTTGCTTCGGGAGGTGGTGTTCTGTTCCTTCCCTTTCTTAGATCTTGGATCCCTTTCTTGTCACTAAACAAAGTCAGGCACTGTGTGGATATTTCCTGGACCCACAGAACCCCCGAGGCACATTTTGTAAGACCATTCCGAGAAAGAGAGCCCACATAATATTAAGGACTCAGAATGTCCTTTAATTTTGTCCACACTATGTTTAGATTATCTGAGCTGTTTGAATTGACCGAGATGAATCAGATGCCTCCCTTCAACTTGGGCATATAAGCAAATCTCACTGCATTTAATAATGTCTTTAAAATCACTGTTATTCATTCCCAGAAAGGTACCCAGTTAGGTCTTACCAACGAGTGGAGTTCTTAGACGTCATTATTTAATAAGTCAATAGCATGAGTTCAATACTGACTCAGTACAGAGTGTGTGTTCAGGTTCTATTTTCAAAGGAATTGTTAGGTTCTTTCCACATGCTAAGAAAAGATGGTTCTCATCTACCTTTGCCTTTTGTCTGAGACATATGCAACATTTTCATGATAAAATCCTAGGGGGTTTACTACTCCTTTTGGTAAGCTTAGACTTGTGTGTTTCTTGGGTAGTATTAGTTACTCATTATTTCAAAACCTACAGTTCACTTAACCTTAATTTTCTGGTTTTACGGACAAAAAGCATCTTCCTTTTCTTGTTTAATAATGTGATGGAAGAAGATGACTATTGTCATATTGCTCCCAAGAGTCTGCAGAAATTCCATCAGTATGTGGTCATTTACCTCTTTTGAATTTTAATTCTGTCCATTAAAATGTATTAATTATTTTAAGTGCTTTTAGAAGAGTCTAATAGCTAAAATGAGACTATGTCCACATACTCGGGTAGAATGGGTCTGTTCCTTTTGTGAGAATTTTGGGAGCTCAGTCAGGTGGTATTGGTTGTGATTTGGGGATTTACACTTTCCGCTGGAAGAATACCATTCATTAAGTAGTTGGTGAAGAGAAATGATCTCTGAATTATGAGCCTTGATGTGTTGCTTGTAGGATCACAGAAGTAGATCTCCCCATGGCCTTTTTGCATGCATGTATATTATTTCAGTACTTTGTGGTTGTCCTATTGGAAGTTTGCTTTTAGGAGTTGGCACTACCATATATTTGTGGATATTCACAAATTCTTCATCTAGAGTAATAATAAGAAAGATTCATACCAAAAAATAGTTTTTTAAAAATAGCATGTCCAGTTTTGAACTCAGTATTTTAACAGTTTCATAGTATACAACCAGTTTTTCAGGGACTGACCTGTCAGTCTAAAAACACACACAGAGTATCGGATTTCTGATTTTGACCTTGGATTTTGTCCTTCTCTGGAAAGTGACTTTCTCGGGCAAATAGGATAATAATGCTAAATATTTCCACCTTTAAAAATAAATAAATTTCTTTTGATTCGAAATCATAAGACTTTGGAATTTACAGCAAGTATATTTTTAGGCTATAAATGATTAACAAGATATAAGTGTATCTTAAGGTATCTTCACATTGCTTAACATTTTAGCAGCCATGAGTAGGATTATAATCAAAATACATTGCAGTAAAACATTTGTAAATTTGTAAATCATTACTTTCCAGTGTTAGGCCATCCCCTATGTTATTTGATTTAAATGTATTTACATTTTAAGGGACACAAAAAAATCTATTCAATCAATCTGTGACTTTGCCCTGGAATTTTTATACTCAAGGTCAGTTTTGCCATGCAAATATTATCCAGAGGGGGGTTACATTACCTATTATTAGCCATCAATTACTGCTCAGTGTTAGCTAAATATACAAATGAACTAGCCAGTCAGTTTGGGAAAGAAGAAAATACCTGATGCAGCTAGTAAGAGGAGGAACACCAGGCTTTCTCGATGGGACGCTGCAGGATGAACCAGAACAGATAGCAAGATGCTGGGCTTCAGCACAGCCAAGGACACATGGGAGGTAGCACATGATAGTCTTGTCATTGGAGGAATAACAGTAAGTATTATAAGAGGGAAGAAACTCTGCAGCTGGGTGTTCAGTGTGAGCTGGCCACTGAAGGGTTTAAGGAAGATCATGCCTACTTTTTTTTTTTTTTTCCTCATCATCTTCCTTATTTCTACCCGCCTCATTGTGCCATCTTTGCTGATCTTAGACCCACAGGCTCTCAGGTCCTCTCCTTGCCCCATATGAACGGGTGCTGATTTCTGTCGGCTGTGTTTCCCAGGGTCTGTTCTCATGTCTTCTACCTGGGTTTGGCTAATGTATTGGTTCTCAACTCGCCAAGAGAGCTTTTAAAGCTCCTAATGCCCGGGCTGCGCCCAGACCAATTACATCAGTCTTCTAGAGGTGTACCCAGGCATTCAACGTTTTTACAGCTTCCTACTTGATTCTAGTGTGTGCAGCCAAGGTTGAGAACCACCAGGCTAATGAGAGGCATAGGTAAGGGGAGGATTACAGGAAAGGAGGCAGGGGAAAAAGCAGGGTGTTTTATTTCTCTCTTTCCAGCTCATGCAGCATGTTTGTGTAAGATTCGGAGATGGTTCCCTCTAGTCCTCTCTCTGGCATCTGGTAGTTTACTCATGTGCATGTGCTGGTCAGTACTCAGCTGAAGACTCGAGGGGAAGCTACAGATCTCTACAGCTCTCTCTCTCTGTAGCTTTCTCCACTTGGGTACTCTGTCCTGCTTCCCAGACTCTCAGCCTTGTCTCCTCTGCTCTGGAGACCTCTGTGAGCTGCTGCATCTCACCCATGCTCCACCCACTGTGGGTGACCCTGAGCTCCAACAACATTCTCTCCTCTCTTTATTCTTCTGCCCGAGGCCATGGAGAGGCTGCCTGTGGTTCTTATCACAGTGCTCTGGTTTCCCAGCTCTTCTGTCACCTACCTAACCAAGTCCCTGAATTAAGTCAGATTGCTGCCTGCCTCTGATGAGATGCTGACTCATACACCACTCTTCACTACTTACAAAGATCCCTGATAGCAATTGGTACTGTGAAGAAACAGAATAGAAATAGAATAACTCAATTATTGATTAAAAAGCAAAAAGATGGTGGACCTTAAATAACATTTCCCCCATTCTGATTCCTTAAGGGAGGATTAATTCTTCTTTAAAAATGGTTTTTACCACAATAAAAATGTTTTAAAAGACGACTTAATTCTCATAGTAATTTTGGAATTATGAATTCTACATGCTCTAGAGGACCAAGTATTACTCTGTGTTACTTAAAAATCAAAATCCTAGACATTTGTTCAATTTAGTTGAACAGTTATTTAGGCCCGAAGAACCCCAGATTAGTAAGATGCAGGGGCTGAATACTAAAGGGAAAGGTATTGGAAAAAACAGGAGAGATTGAGGCCAGATGGATGCTGGGATCAGTAACCTGAGTTTCATCTGGAGGCAGTAGGGAGCCATAGCAAGGTTCAAAGCAGGGAGGACCGCAGATTTTCATATGTCCCTCCTTGCTTTGAACCTTGCTATGGAGGGTAACTTTGAAGCCAGGAGCCCACTGAAAAGGTTCTTAAAATAGTCCAAGTAAGAGATGGTACAGGCCTGAACTGCAGCCGTAGCAAAAGAAATTGAGGGAAGGGATAGATCTGGGAGGTAAAATTGACAGATTCGGATGTGGAAGTGAGGTAGAGACCCCCACATTTCCATCTTGGTATGGTAATTCCAAAAATCTAATAGGAAATTCAGAAAGGAGATGTAGAATGGCGGGGGGGTGTGATTGGTTTGAAGTTGAAACATCTAGATGGGGATGTATCATAAGCCCGAAGCTTACGGGAGAGGTAAGGACAGGGGATGCAGATTTGCAGCAGTGAAAATCATGAATGTGGATAAGATCAACAAGGAAATCTTGTGGTCTAAGAATAGAAATGGGCTGAGGAAAATGAATTATAATTGTCTCCAAGATAGTATTTCAAGTTTCTGATTTATTGAAATGTTGGTGTGTGCTTTATTGGTTAAAGTAAGTATTCTTATGCTTGAGAATATTTTGTGTTATATGGAATTGTGTCAAACTGTAACCTGTTTCCATATATTGCTTCAGCAGCAACGGACTTTCTGAGCACCCCCCAATACCATCACCTGAGCTAGGCACCCTCTGTGGGTGTTCCTAGGTGGGCCTAAGACATAAGCAAGGGAGAGAAAAAATAAAAGGAACAGGACTTTAAGGATTGCACGGTGGTTACTGGCAGAGGCTGAGTCAGATTGCCTGGCTCTGCAACTTGGAACCATATGGCCTTGGACAAGTTACAGAACTTTTTGCATCTCTGTTTTATTATCTGTAAATAAGGATATTATTAGTACCTGCTTCTTAGGGTTTTTTATGAAGACTAGATGAGATAAAACATGGCAATTGCTTCAGCAGTGATCAGCATATATTAGGAGTTCAGCTTATTTTACTTTTTTTCTGTCAATCTGATATATTATGCAGTTTATAACTACAAGACCCACTGAATCTGATAAAAATACAAGTTGACAGTACAGTATCAGAAGTATACAGATGATTAAACCTGCAAAGTCAAGATGTTTGTGATTTTCAAAATAATTAACATTCCCCCTTAAACATATCTTAGTCAAATTGAAATTTTTCTCCCCAAATTTGTGATGACCATAGATTTTCAAATGAAATGGAGTTATATCAAATTGGAAGTGCACTCCTGATACAGCCTTTACATAATAGAATGTTTTGTTCTTATAAACAAAGGTTGTTTTCTTAAAGATTAGTCTAGTCTGGGTGTGGCTCACGCCTATAATCCCAGCACTTTGGGAGGCTGAGGCAGGAGGATGTCTTGAGCCCAGGAGTTCAAGATCAGCCTGGGCAACATGGTGAGACCTTGTCTCTACAAAAAATAACATTAGCTGGGCATGGTGGCACACGCCTTTAGTCCCAGCTACTTGGGAGGCGGAGGTGGGAGGATCTTTTGAGCCCAAAAGGAAGTCAAGGCTGCAGTGAGCTGTGATCACACCACTGCACTCCAGCCTGGGTGACAGAGCAAGACCCTGTTTCAAAAAAGAAAAGGAGAAAAAATGACTAGTCTAATTAAGTTAATCAGTACTAGAAAATGAAGTACTTTTATCCTTTCAATTGTGTAGGGTATGTGTAAAAAAAAAACTGTTGATTTGATGTCATCTGGCTAGTTAATGAAATAAAAGGTAATAACTTTTCTTAGCACTGGTGAAATGAGACCTGTTTGGCCTGTGTTTTCTCTGCCAGAGCAGTACATGTAATTGACTGTGGCTTTGAGCCCAGTGTATGAATATTCTTGGTCATGGCCCAGTTTTTCACAGAGGTAGGAAGATTCCATGTGGAAGCCTGCCAGCCGACTTACAGGCATTGTAGAATACAGTTTAGACACAACATCAGTTCTACTGTAATATCAGTGTCAGATTTTAAAATGTGAAATAAATGAGTGCTCTGTAGCAGTGGAATGGGAGTTTACTCACAAGGTCTGAGGAAGGTAGATTGCAGATGTAAAGTGGCTGTGTGTTCTTTTCTTTTTAGTGTAGGGGAGATTTTATGGTTCTGTTGAAGTCATCATTCTCCTCAACTCAGTTTTGTGTTTTTTGTTTGTGTTTTTCATTTAGTATATAAAAACCATGGTAAAGCACAAAGGAAAACAAACATAAGGCCACACTGTAACTCCTGATATTGGATAATCAGCTCAACACATAACAGGGGTTAGAATTTACATCATCATGTGTAACTTTATGGTTACAATTTTGAAAGTGAGTATTAGGATGCTAAAACCATCCTCCATTCATTCAAAAGCAAGTGTTTCATAAAGATAATGTTTTGTGTCCTATTTTAAATTCTAATTATTTTATACAAAATCACAGTAAAAAGAAGTGATGTTAGTATTTTTCCTTGTTTTTGCACTATGCATCTTGGTAAATTAATTCTAGCATACTGGGTAACAGATTTAGAGATAGTATAGTCCAGGCCCCTTATTTTACAGCTCGCCTGAGGATACAAGCCTGAAGTCTTGCACCCTTCAGAGTAGGCCTTGGTGTTAAGTGAGGCCCTTTGAGTTGAACTGGCCTGGCTTCCATCCTGCTTGTGCTCCTTATTTAACTGGATGATCTTGGGCCTGCTGTGTGAGCTGAGTCTCAGTTTTATTCATATGTAAATCTGGAGATACTTATCTCATGTTAGAGAGAATTACAGGAGAACTGATGCAAAGCACTTAGAATGGAGTCAGGCAGGTAGCAAAGATGCAGAAAGCAGTCGGAGATGCTGTCATTGTTAACTCTCAGTGGTGGGGGTATTCGGTGGCATTTGAGTGTTCCATTTAACTCATCAGAGTATTTAAGAAAACGTAGAATCTAGCTCCTTCACATGCTAAAAGTAGGTCTTAAATATGTTCTGTCTCCTTTTCCAGAGTACCTCTTTTTTTAAAAAGCCCCAAATCACAAAAACAAAACAAAACACTATACCGTTTAAAGAGTATGAATTTTTTTTTTCTGACTCTGCCAGCCTTTCTCAGCGAGCGCTCCTCAGAGACACAAAACATACAGAATGACTTGAGTGACCATTTCTTCAATTCTCCCAAGGATGGCATATAACTACTACCATTCGGATGCATAAAAGAGAGAATAATTTATTTCATATGATGGGGGTTTTAGAACATAAGGTCTTATTCCTCTCCTGATACCTTGGTTTAAAAATTTCATTTGCAGAGTCAGTTGAATTTTTTTTAAAAAGTTAAATACTTCTCTTTTCATTAGAATACTTACTTTGAAATCAGATTCATAATGTGGTAATATGGAAAGAGTAATGCTTCCTGTAATTGACTAATGGACAAAGACAAGGTCATTTTTTTCCCTTTATCTTTACGCTCTAAGGATTACAGAACTGAGATTTAAAAACAGTTTTGTTTTTTATCAGGATAGGTGATTTGCCAAAGGAGATATAGACTGTATTAAACTCTGGTACAAGGGAAAAAAATACATTATCCTGCCGCCTCCTTGATCAATCAAATGGCATGAATTTTAATATTTTAAAAATGTCTTTGTGAATTAAGTTTAAAAAATCCTACCCAAACAACAGCACTCTCCAAAAGTGAATGATTTTGCCACCATCAAATGATCTTCAGGATCCTCCCCTGTCTTGTGATGAGGTTTAGTTTCCTAAGACCAAAATGAGATTAAGCCTTGTTGAACTCATCTGAGTTTTAATAATCACAGAATTATTACAAACTCTGAAAGAGTTTGAGATTATAAGAGTATACTATTTTAGCAACATAAAAGCCAGGTGGATGGATGCAGGGTGTATCCAAGGCTTGCACAGTTTGGGAAGTTCCCCCAGATCTCTTGACTGCCTGCCAGTGTTCTGTCTGACGGAAAGGCGTAAGCACTTTACTCTGCTAAATCCTATAGTTCCAACTGCTATAGCTCCCTAGCTTTTTGAAAAATAAACCCAACTGAAAAGTAGTTTAAAGTGGGAGAGCTATGTATTGGCATTAAAATCTGCCTAATAACGCACTGGGATCTGAGTTGGAAAAAAATTATCTGGCAATGTCATGAAGTTTTTAAAATTTGGGGATCAGGGAGAGGGAGGAACTAGGAAGGCATATTCCATTTATGAAGAAGCTAATGAAACATGGACTATGAACTAGACATTCCCTATCCAAGAGATAGGGAATCTACAGTAGCTAGACATTTGTGGATATTCATTCTGGGTCTGCTCAACCCAAAACTACATGCTGGTGGGAATACAAGAGATGAATACTCGGTTCTGGTCTCCTTGGCATTTATACCCTGGCTTTAAAGCTGAGCTTAAATGTCAACCACCTTCAGAGCCATCTAAGACTGTACTGATTCTATTTTAGAACAGACCCAATTTCAGGAGTGAGGGACTTAGGGATTCTGAGGATCTCTCCCAGTGTACTGTTCTGAAAAGATGGTAGGCCTGGGCCAGCTGCTGGGACAGGTCACAAGCCATCACCACAAACATTTATCCAGAGAGTTCATGTTTAGCACAGTCCTAAATGTTTCAGAGGAAGCTAAACATATGCAGTCTTTCTCTGATTCATAGGCACAGTAAAAAAATAACTTGAAAGGATGTCTTGACGCACAAAATATAAAAATATTAGCACACTCAGGGTGTCTGAGATGGAATTATTTTAACACGGTATTAGAGAATGGATCTAATTAGAGCTTTTCTAGTCAGAGAACACAAAGTTAGTGATTTCAATTTTGTTTTGTTTTGTTTTGCTTTTAGCCAAAAGGACAGTTGGCAATGTTCTGTTAGACATGAGTGATTGGGCGAGACTGTGAGGATAGGTCTGTGCGAGTTCATCACCATTGGATTTCATTTTTCATTTTGTGCCAACTAGAGAGCTTTGGATTTGTTAAAATATGAGCATTTACGGATTATTCCTGTACTGCTAAGTCCTCTACTAATATATGGAGGACGCATAGGCCCTATCTTATACATATAGTCTGTGTCATAGCACATATGATAAAATAACCTACCTAGTGATATAAAGAAGCCACATTAAAAATTAAATTGCTTATATACTTCTTAGTGCCATGTTTTAGGCATTATAAGCTACTATCTTTATAATAGCTGGCATATGAAAATTATAATTGCAGCTATTATTTATATGTGGGTAGATTTCTATTTTCCTATTCCTTTCACATTTTACCTCCAAAGACATTGATATGAGTTGGAAAAGCCCCTTAGAGTTATTTCAAATATAGGTTCTCATAATTACATTGTAAGCTATGAAGTCTCAAAAATAGAAGACTTTATGATCAGAAATTGAAAGGGAATCATTTTTTTTTTATCGTCCCTTGAACATCTTTGCGAAGAAATATCTTACCATGTAATATAGCTACCAGGCTGACTTATTAATAACAGCATTACTTATAATTGAGCTATTCATAGTTAAGAAGAAAAGGCCATTGTTGCAAGGTAGTATAAATGGATCCAGGGCTTTTAGTTACTGGCATCACATGGTTTTCTTTCTCTTCCACCTTCAGTGGCTGGGTTGATTGAGGCACTTGCTGAGTTAAAGAGAGCAGGACAAACATCATATGTAGCAGACGTTTTTGTGATTGCAGACCGCCCTTAGACTGCCACCATCTAACAGGCTGAGGTGATGGTCAAGGTGTGTGGCAGACAAGAGTAAAGATGGTTCCTGCAAATTCCATTACCTAGACAACCACTGTGGAGACCAATTTAGCGGTCTGTGCTCAGCCTCAAGCTAGATATTCCCTGTGGCCTAAAAATTACATTTTTTAGGTAAATACCTCCCTAGAGAAACTCATATACATGCAGAAAGATGTGTACAAGGATGCTTACTAGCTTACTGTGGCTTTCTTACAGTGAAAAAAAGTCTAGCCATCAAATGAGGAATGGATACATTCAATATGGTATAGTCATAAGGTGAAATGTTAATGCAAGGGTTAACAGAAATAGACTAGATCAATATGCCAACATGGAAAGCTCTCAAAACTACGATGTTGACTGGGGAAAAAAAGCAGGTTTCAAAATAATACACAGTTTGGTACAGTTATACAAATGTTAACAATACATTTGAAAAGTTTAGCATATTTTCATGGAGATATATATATATATACACATACATGTAAATTTGGAGAGGACTAATACCCTCTAAATTCACAGTAGCCCTAGCTTTCTGGACAGGACAAAAAGAGAAAGGGACTTGGATGGGGAAGAAAGGGGACCTCTACATTATCTGTAATATTTTTTTCTTTAAGGAAATATGGCAAAATATTCATAATTTTCCATTCTTGGTGCTAGACAGTCTCTACTTTTTTTGGGGTATTTTCTACTGGAAAATAGTTTGAAGTCCATGTCTCCTTACAGTGGATCAATATAATCATCCTCCTGTAGAAGAGCCAAATGTGTGTATGTGTATATGCATCTGCATGTGTGTGCATAGTTATAGCTGTATATGTTTTAAAGAAACATTTATCCAAATATGTCAGGTGAACATTGAGATTTTCTGTCCCTAATATGCATATTGTCTGTCTATATTTTGCCCTAAATGGCATAAATGATTACAGGTCTACTTTGTATAACAACCATGGCTTCAAGTCTTATTTTCTTCTCTTTAAAATGAGATCAGGTGCAAATGCATAGTATGTTGTTAAGAATTAGCCAGGAGCAGTGGCTCACGCCTGTAATCCCAGCACTTTGGCAGGCTGAGGCAGGTGGATCACCTGAGGTCAGGAGTTCAAGACCAGCCTGGTCAACATGGTGAAACCCCGTCTCTACTAAAAATACAAAAATTAGCTGGGCAGGGTGGTGGGTGCTTGGAGTCCCAGCTACTCGGGAGGCTGAGGCAGGAGAATCACTTGAACCCGGGAGATGGAGTTTGCAGTGAGGCAAGATGGAGGCACTGTACACCCGCCTGGGTAACAGAGCAAGACTTCGTCTCAAAAAAAAAAAAAAAAAAAAGAATATCAAACTGTGCCCAATAACTCTGATTTGAATAGTCATTATAACATTTCTTTATAGAAAAAGAAATCAAGATACCAAAAAGCCAAGTGATGTCCCAAAGGTCATAAAGTTTATTACTGGCAGTAAGTGCCTCTATGAGTGTTTGTACCAGCTGTTTAATTATCTTGAGAATAGAGTGTCAGTTTACTGCCTTTTTATTGCGCAAGTCAAATGTCTTAACTAATTTGGCTACTTATGTTTCTACATACACATGGAAATATTTGGTAGACTGCAATTATATAATTTTGAAGGATACTTTGGAAGAGTGGATAAGAAAATACATTTTCTCAGAAGCTTAGTTCATAGCATACCTCTCCAAAGCCTTTCCAACTTGAAGAAGTAGCAATTCCATTCTTATTTCTGAAATACTGAGCAATTCTTCCTTACCTTTTTTCTGCTGAAAACATCTTTAAATAGTAGTCTATAGACAAATAGTAACTTGCTAGCTTTTTCTTTTTCTCTTTCTCCTTTTTTTTTTTTTTTTTTTTTTTTTTTTTTTTTTTGAGACAGGGATCTCAGTCTGTCTCCCAGACTGGAGTGCAGTGATGTAATCTCAGTTCACTGCAGCTTTGACTCCTTGGGCTCAGATGATTCCCCCACCCTAGCCTCCCGAGTAGCTTGGACTACAGGCATGTGCCACCATGCCCAGCTAAGTTTTATATTTTTTGTAGAGACAAGGTTTTGCTGTGTTGGCCAGGCTGGTCTTAAACTCCTAAACTCAAGTGATCTGCCTCAGTCTCCCAAAGTGCTGGGTTTATAGGCAATGAGCCATTGTGCCCAGCCACTGATTTTTTCTTTCCTTTAAAAAGTTAACATATAGATTGAAGCTCTGACATTATCGAAAAGAAGAATAAACTTTCAGTTACATTTGTCCAGGTGTACTATACCTTTGGACCATCTCCTGTCCATTGTGGTTGCTGAGTACAGTGAGGAATTCTCAGTGATTCAGTGATGCAGTGTTGGCAAATGGTCCTTGGTTATAACCATTGACTAGGCATTTCATTCCATTAAGGAGAATGAGAAGAGAGCAAGTTGGTCTAGGCTTGACTGCAGTCATCGTCCTAAGCCCTGGTAGGATCGTTGAGTAGTGTAGTAGTTATCCTGTTTTCTTTTTTCCTTCTTTTTGCCAATTTGCCTATAAAAAGTGTATGTGTGTGTATATGTACATGTGTGCGTTTGACCTAGATTCAAATTCCACACTTAGTCCATGTCTAACCTTGGATAAGTCAGTAATTTTAGCTTTGTTAAGCCTCAGGTTCCACATTTGTAAAACGGGATAATAATTATACCTAACTTCATAGCATTGTCACTAAGATTAAATGAGATAATGCTAGCAAGCACATAGTAGGTCCTCAACTATGAACAGTAGGTAGTATTGTTACTAATTCACTCCTCCAACAAGTATTTATTAAGCACACACTGGGTGACAGGCACTGTGCTAGAATCGGGGGATATATGGAATCTATAATAAAGACAAAGGTCAGTCCTCGTGGGACTAACATTCTGCTGCGGTAGACAATGAACAGTAAGTAGATGATTTCACTTCTGATAATGATGGGTGTAAAACAGAGTGAAGGGTCCCAGAGTGACTGAGGAGAAGCAATTGTTTCAGCTCGGTTAGGCTGGGAGACTTTCCCTGAGGAGGTGGCATTTGAGCAGAGTCCTGAATGGAAGCCCCCAGTGAAGATCTTGGGGGCAGAGGAAACCACATATGTGAATGGTCAGGGAGAGGGTAATAAAAGGGCGCCAGTGTGCTGGGCAAGGATCCTGGGAGGCTTGAGCATCACACTAAGAATTGGTATGTTTTTCTAAGGGAAGCTGAGTTTTAGCAGGAGGTGATATAACTGATTTCTGCTTTTATGTTTTTTGAAGACAACTGCTTGGGCAGGGGATTTCTTATTATTTATCTCACCCTACTTTACAAAGGTCCATTTTTCTTCATTCTCTGAGTTTTAGACAAATTATGAGCTGTGCTGTTTTCTTGAGTCATCAGCTGATGATTCGTGTACTCTCTTTGTTGATTTAGTGATTTCTACCAATCCAGATGAAAGTTTTTTGTTTTTTTATTAGCAACTTCAAAATATCACAATAGCTAAATAATCTAGAAGGTAAGTAAAAAACAAAAATAAGTTAAAAAATCTCCAGTTGCTTGAAACTGGGAAGCAGAGGTTGCAGTGAGCTGAGATCACACCACTGCACTCCAGCCTGGGCGATAGATAAGACTCCATCTCAAAAACAACAACAGCAACAACAACAGCAACAACAGAAAACTCTAATCTTAAAAATTATAGTTATGGGATAATATTATAAAAAATAATAGTTATACTACCATTTAATTGCTTATTACATATAAAATACTTACAAAAGCATGGTGCTAAATGCTCTTCCTGTAAGCCTTTATTTAATCTTTTTAACAGTCTTGTGAGTTAGGCATTGTTATGTCCGTTTTAGAGATGAGAATTGTAGAGGGATTAAGTTTCCCATGATGACACAGCCAGTGAATAATGAACATAGGATTTAAATCCCAAAGTCATGTTCTTAGCTGCTACCTTATAGCTTCATAGGCACAGGGTTAGATTAGCAACTATTTTGTTCCTTTATGCAACCCAGTCTCACCTCTTAGTCTTCCTTATTTCTGCTTTGAATGACCAATGTCTGGTACCATTTTTTTAATGGTTTCAACCACCCTCCTGTGTCTCTTCCTGGTGAGATCTCCATCCCTTTAAAGTGCCCCCACTTCCCCAAATTATTCCTTTTACCCCCAGTGAAACTCTTATTCCTTCAGGGTTAGCTCTTAGCAGTGTTAGGATGAGAGTAATGTGATTAAACTAACTTGTACTGAATATAAGTGTCAAAAACTAATGTTTCTAATGATGACCATGTATCATTTAGGAAGAATTAATTTACAATTAAATATTGTGTTCATTCAATATTTCTTTAAAGAAGAGCTTATTAAATGATTAGTGACTGTTCTAGGGATGCAGTGTTGAATACGACAGACATATCCCTCTCTCATGGAGCTCATATTCTGTTGGAGGTGGAAGACAGTAAAACAGAAGAGAAAATGTCAGATGCTACAGAAATGTTAGGTTAGGTGCCTATGGCATTGGGAGTGGAGATAAAATGGATAAAAGCAAGAGTTCTTCTGAGCAGGACCTTGCGTAGCTGGAATGAGGGAGAGGAGTTATATTATGGATTAGGTACCAGATGAGTACTGGTGCCATTTACCAAGGAGAAGAACCCGGGAAGGGAGGTGTGGTCTCTCGGTAGGGGAAGAGGATCCTGGAGTTTGAACTTGTGGAATTCCTATGAGATGGGGAAGATGTTCATTGGAAAGTTGCATTGGTAAGCCCAGATCTTAGAGAAAGGATGAAGCTGGAGATGTCTTTCAGGAAACATTGGCATGTAGAGAACAGCTCCATCCCATGATTTGATGTTTTCTGTAACTACCTTCTTCCTCCTCTCTATTTCCCTTTCGTATTTTCACCTGGTCAATCCATTTTGGGAACTCTTCTTCAAAGAAGGAACATGTCATTATCAGTGTTACTTCTAGAAGCAGTGCCATATAGCAGGACTGTTGGGAAAAGACAAATTCAGTGCTTCTAACGTGGGCATGAAAATTACATCCCAACGTCAGAACCTGAAGTGTTGGATGAAGATATCATTGATCTTCTTTTAATGTTACTCACTGAAAACTCAAGGGCTTTTATCCTAGACCCTCCATTTTCCCTTTGGGCATTTCCTTGGGACTGGAGAAGCACAGAATGGAAGGGAATATGTTGCCCCAAATAGCCTAATAACTTAGGTGTCACTGTCTGTGCCTTGGGCTTATCTGGTAAGTGCAATGTAAACTGAGAAAGAAAACAAACCAAGACTTGACCAGCAAACAAATAAATTATATCATACATGTCAGAGAGTGGCATTGTTTTATATTGCCTTACCTCAGAAATGCTACGGTACCTGGAATATATTTCACAAAGAAGATTCTTGTATCTTTTATAGGGAAAATGTTTATGTTCAATTTCCTAATTAGACTAAATCAGTCCTTGTTTTAATTTCCAGATCACCAGTAAAATTATTGTAGACCTCTCAATATATAGTTTTAACTAACATTTTTATTGTTACAATAATCTTAGAAAACAGTTGTTTTATTACATCCATTTTACAATGGCTTAATGAGAGCCTGATACCCTCCATTGATGGAAAGATCAAATTAACTCCTTGTGGTCCTGGGATAGAGTACCTGAGAGCCTGTAGCCACGGTTCATGGAGTCCCTGGGGAGGTTTCCAATTGTGTTAGAGAGTGCAGATATTAAAGATAGAGATGAGAAGCATGTTTCTGTGGAATGAATGGTGTCCCGCACCTCCTTTGTATATTCAAGTCCTGACCCCCAATGTGATGCTGTTTAGAGATGGGGTCTTTGGGAGGTAATTAAGTTTACAGGTCATGAGAGTAGGGCCCTCATAATGGGGTTAGTGCCCTTATAAGAATACATACTAGAGAGTTTGCTTGTGTACGACTCTTTTTCTCCTTTACCCTTCCCTCTTCCCCTCTGCCTCCCTCCCTCTACCATATGAGGACACTGTGAGAAGGTGGTCATCTACAAGCCAGGAAGAGACCCCTCACCAGAACCAAGACATACTGGTATCCTATTCTCAGACTCCCAGCTCCAGAACTATAAGAAATAAATGTCTATTGCTTAACCCACCAGTTTATGGCATATTGTCATGGCAGCCTGAGCAAATTAATACATGTGTCTAAATAGAGCAAGGAGAGCCTGAGGCAGGTATAGAGGGATGGGATCCCCAAAGATTCTAAGAGTCAGAAGATGCTAGAATAGGGACCTATGGCCTAACATAGTGGGATGATGGTAGGAGTGAGTCCAGCAATGGCAAACTTGTATTTTTCTGTATGTATATGCGTTCCTGGTAGCATGTGTGTTGGTTAAGCAGATCCACCATGCAAGCCTGGAAAGGAACAGATTTGCTGTTTGCCCGAAGTCCCTTCTGAGTGGTGGAGTTGGAGACTTAAGCCCAGGTTGTCTAGTTTATAACCCCATGCTCTTTTGTATATATTAGACACTAATATTGGTATCATCAAAATAGAGACTTGTATCATTGCTATTTTATTACTATTTATTAAATTACTATTAATTACTATGACTTTCAGTACTATTATTACTATTAAGTTATTCATAGCTCTACTAATTAAATTTTATTAGAAATCTAATATATTTCAAACACAGGTATAATATTACAACATCTTCGTGAAACAAGATTTTAAGGTTAAATGATCACTACTCTTTGTGTGTATGAAAGAAAGCACCTTCTAAATTTCCCTGAAAGGTTTCTGATCCGGCTGAGGGAGGCTCTGCTGGCCATGGGAAGGGCATAGGATTTGACAGCAGAAGACCTGGTTGAGTCTTGCTTCTGCAGTTTGTTGATCTGCACGACCCTGGCAACTTGGTGAACCTTTCAGGGCCTTGGTTTCATCAGCTGTAAAAGAGGATTAATAACAACCCTTATCCTTCCTATTTCAGAAGATACATGAGATACAGAGATACATGAAATACATGAGATACAAGGTGGAAAAAATGCTTTAAAAATTGGAGAACATTATAGAATTGTTAGTATGGAGGGTGGGCACGGTGCGGGGCATCGTGCAGAGGTCTCAGAGATTGCTGGAACTGATGCCCTTTCTTCCTTAATGTCACAAAGGACAGGAGTGGTTGGAAAAAACTGTATCAGTTACAGTTCCTCATTTAAAAACGGAATAGAGCAAAATTTCTAGCCATAAAAGTTCAAGTTGACAGGTTTGAGGTAGGAAGGGGTTTATTGTAATTGTATTTACTCTGCATTTTTTTTTTTTTTTTGAGACTGAGTCTCACTCTGTCACCCAGGCTGGAGTGCAGTGGCACAATCTTGGCTCACTGCAACCTCCGCCTCCTGGGTTCAAGCAGTTCTCCTGTGTCAGCCTCCCTTGTAGCTGGGATTACAGGCATGCACCACCATGCCCAGCTAATTTTTATATTTTTAGTAGAGATGGGGTTTCACCGTGTTGATCAGGCTAGTCTCGAACTCCTGACCTCAGGTGATCTACCCGCCTTAGCCTCCCGAAGTGCTAGGATAATAGGCGTGAGCCACCGTGCCCAGCCTACTCTACTTTTTTCCTTACTTGAAAAATCCATGACTTAAATTTCACTTCAGACAGAGAAGGTGTTTAGCATTATGAGTGGGAACTACTTTGACTTCAGTCTGAGTGCTAGTGAACGTTCAGGAACGACAGAGAGGGAGATGACCCTAAAGCCAGTGATGCCTCTGGCCTGGCTCAGACTTTTCATAGGGGGATCTGTGGAGCCCCATCAGGAATTGAGGAATGGAAAAGATCGGGGATCCTTTCAACTCACTGGTGGGATGAGCCCCGCTCTGGGAACTCCCTGGCTGCTCTAGGAACCTGCAGGGCTGATAGCACGGCCTAAGCCCAAGAAGAGACTCTGGACAGCCCTGTCCCTGCCATTCTCTCTGTCCTGTTCACACCCCTCTCCTTTTGTCATCCTGTGTATGGTGCCCCACCCCCTCAAGGCAAGCATCCACTTCTGGTTATTTAGTTTCAAAGTCTGCCTGCTTGATGCAGCTCATGTCCAGCTGCAGGTAAGAGGTGGAAACCCTGGTGCACCCCTCGTCCTGCCTCAGCATCGATACTTGCAGTTTCTGTGGCTACCTCAGTGGAAATGATCTTTCAGCGCATTTCTTCTCATAACACAGAATTTTGCTTCTGGGTAAGCTTTTCTCCTGTGATCCAGGATATTGGACAGCTGTTGAGTGGCATTTGCTTTTCTACTTTCATCTTACCCCAGTCTTCCCAATGACTTGTCAAAGTTTAAAATGTCAACTGTCTTCTGATGCCAACATAAACATTCATCCAGCTTCCTTAATCCAAGCGCACAGCTGAATTCAGAAGTCTATCTACACTAACAGTGCCAGTCTGTTTCTTATGGTCCAATCTAGAGGAATTTCCTTAATCCTTTGTCTAGGTTTGATTTCACGTAGGGAGCTTGGAGTATGGAAAATAGCACATTGCTATTACCTACTGAAAGAGCATGGTCTGGCAGGGGGATGGGGACCTTGACCTTCCACTGGCCAACTGACTTTGTGGTCCCAGTCCACCCCCTCTGGTCCTCTCCTTCCTTGTCTCTGTGAAAAGAGCGAACTGGATGCTATGGCTCCTTTCAGTTCTGACTCTAATGATCTAACTTTCTTTGGCTGGTTTTAATATGTGAAAAAACTACCTAGCAGACCCCACTTCTTCCTGTTGGCCTCCTATCCCCAGGACTCAGACTTTGAGTGGTTTTTGCTGACAAGTCAAAAATGTGCACGAAGCCATTCAAATAGACCATCTAGCCAGTGATAGGGAATGTGATTTATGATAGCAGTTGCTGGGATCTACATAGAGAATTTTATTTCCTTAAAGCCAACTGACCTGAGTGGAAATTGGGACCGCAAATCTCAGACACTTCCGCATGTACTGGCTCAGGCAAAATTGGTAAAAGATGTGGCTGTTCTCGCTGAAATATTTGCATTTAATTTAATGGTAGCTTGCATATTTGCACAGTGTTTTGCAGTTGTTTTTTTTTTTTTACATGCTGTTTAATCTTTTCAAAACTCCATAGTATAACCAAAGCAGTTATGACCACTCCTGAGAAAGTCCACCTCAACTATGCATGTGCCCTGGATGCCACCACCTCGGCCAGCGTGCAGCATATGCCCCACCATGCTGCCCAATTTAAAACCAGATTAATTAGCACTGTTTGTGAAAGCTTTTCATTTGACCTCAACCACTGGAAAAGCAAATAGTGATTCATGAAATAAAGTAAATGAGTAAATATGGTCAGAGTAGGCTGTACAAAATGCGAAGAGTCCTCCTCTAGGGAGACAGCCTCACTCTGACTCTCCAGGCCCAGGGAAGCTGCCAGTGGTGTCACACACTCTATTGCTGATCTAGGGAGGAAGTGGCTCTGTAAAAAAATACTGGCATTCTTTACTCAAGTTTGCTTGATGTTGGAGTTGTAAGTGACCTCGAAGGGCATTTTAATGGGCTGAATTGTGGCCCCTGAAGATTCATAACCCACACTACCTCAGAGTGCAACCATATTTAAAGTTAGGGTCTTTAAGGAGGTGTGAAATTAAAATCAGTCATTAGGGTCAGCCCTCATCCGTTATGAGCAGTGTCCTTGTGAGAAGAGGAGATTGGGGCCACAAATAGGCACAAGCGAAAATAGGAAATGACACAGGGAGAGGATGACTTGTCTGCAAGCCAACGAGAGGGGTCCTGGAGAAACCAACACTGCCAACACCTTGATTTTGGACTTTTGGCTCCCAGAACTGTGAGAAAATGAATTTCTGTTGTTGAAGCCACCCAGTCTGTGGTATTTGTTACAGCAGCCTTAGCAAGCTAATACAGTCCTGTAGGCCTAGCTTCACCCTAGTTTTAGATTCCCTTCCCCCACGTGCTCGACAGATGGTTATTAGCCTTTGCTTGGCCACTTCTAGAGATACAGAACTTGCTATCTCCAAAGGCAGTGGAGGTCACTTGAGACTCTTTCAGTGGAAGTGGCAAAAAACCTTACCCGGAGTAACTTAAGTAAAATGGGGACTGTATTGTCCAATTGAGAAGTCCAGCCAATGACTGCTGGTGTAGCTTTAATTGGGTCTCATATGATGCGATCAGAATGCATCTCTCCCTCTATTAGCTCCGTCTCCTTTTGGGCATGCTTACTCATCTCCCCTAGTTTCTGCTTAGCAGAAGGTAAAACAACAACATCTATTGTACTGGCTACTTCTGCTTAGCAGAAGGTAAAACAACAACACCTATTGTACTGACTGCTCCCAAGTCTGACATAGAGAGTGGGTCCACTCCCTCTTCAGTAGAAAAGCCCTTCCCATCCTTGAGTCTCACCTGCGGTTTTGCTTCTCCAGCTCCCTAGGGGTTTCTCCCAGAACATCCTATCCAAGACTCTCCTTTTTCCTCCCTCCCTATTCTGGCTCCTTTCTCTTTTGTTTTCGTCAGTGATCTCTTAGGATGTGATGCCCTTAACTGTACCCATTCCTGCCATGTCTGGCCACAGTCAGGAACAGCAGGATTAGTATCTGCTTTTTATTTGGTCATGACATTCCTTCAACCTGAGTTTTGATGAACTTGTTCAGCTTCCTCAAATTTAACTTAGGGTCAAGTAAAATTCTTGAGGCCTTTTAAAAATTAACTGCTATGCAAAATGTCAGTGATTCTTCTCAGGAAATTATAGTGTTTGTGTCATATGTATACCTAAGCCATATCCTAGGAAATTTTTAAACAAAATTGTGGGCGGGGGTGTGTGTGTGTGTACATTCAGTCATTTGACTAAATAGAAAATGTAACAACAAAACAGCATATTGTGTCTTCCAAGTCGTTGGGTTCCATTAATCAAGGTTCTATTTTGCTTTAAACATCTCTACTTTTCTACCTGGAGATACACACAACTTAAGAAACAAAACAGATAAACTAAAATAACAATGGAGAGATGTAAACGTGGTCACAGCCCAGTGACCAGCACAGTGATCCTGCTGATGGTGACCACAGTTACACTCTTAGCTTATTTTAGAGAGGAAGAATCTGAACACAACAAAATGATTTCCGGCTAGTAGAGACTCAGACCCAAACTACTTTTACCTTTTCTTTTTCTATCAGAAACAATAGAAGGAAGTATTAGTAGCTGCAGAAAACATAAACAGCTAAATATTATTTCTAATTCACTCTCTGACATACAGTGTGATTCTTATGCTCTGTTCTACAAGGTTGGGTCAGTGGCCAGCCATACCTGCTGGCTGATAAAAGCTTGGTGGCTCCCAGGATCTTCTTGGTGATCCCTTCAGCTATGCTGTGGGACTACCACTGACTCTGAGCTTTGTGGCTTGTATCCTAGCTCTTACTCTTCTGGTGAGATAGGCTTGTGGTGAACAGAACCCCGTTATCTGCTCAGCACATGTGCTGAAGTTCCATTGCACAGTGCTTCAGGATGCTCCAAATAAACAAATTGTAATCAGCTACCCATTGAGCTATTTATTGCTTGTCCACATAAATGAAAATATGTATTTTCAACCATAGCCTATTAATGTTAGTCAAAAATGTTGCAGAATATAGACATCTATTTTTAAATATATTTATAGGCCTCTTTTCTAAGTCCATTCATTCTTTCACATACCCATCACTTATTCCTATACCATAATCAGATATCTTAAACGTACACACACTCACGTATGCACACACGTATATCTGCATAGTGTATATCCCTAGTGCTTAGCACAGAGTATGTTCAATAAGTATTTGTTAATTGATATTCTATTTGAAGTATTCATATTTTCTCTCCAGTTTGGGACTGTTTACCAAGTGCCTGGTATGTGTCAAGCACTGGGGATAAAACTGAGCCAGCATAATATGAAAGTCCTCACCCTGCATGGAGAATGCGGTCAGGTTGTAGGTGCACTGTTACAATCAAGATAAGTGTTGTGAGGAGAGGCACATGATGCTGCAATCATGTATTAAAGGGGATGGACCAGGCATGAGATGGAGCTGGGTGAGAGCTGAAGAATGTCAAGACACAGAGACAGGTGGGGATGGTGGCCCAGTGAGTCCATTTGTCATCCCTGTGAGTGGAAGGCCTGAGAGCTAGGCAGTGTTGTGCCAGACAAGGTGACAAGGAAAGATATTTTATAATAGAATCTTCTTTATGTCAGCAATTTTGATGCAGACGTTCCTACTGTGTTACATAGACTTTCTGATGATCCATGCAGCTCTTGAAGCAAACAAACACTCTTGTTAAGTCTGACACAGAACACCATTTTCTTTGTCCAGAAAGAAAATGATTATGGCAACACTATTTCCTGTGCCTTTCTTAACTGTTTAGACAACTATATGGTTTACTCACACTCAATCTCCCAAGAGTTTCAAAAGAAAGGAATGATTTAAATACGAACTAAGCTAGAATGTTGTATGGTTTTGAAGCCAAAGTAGAAACCCAGACAGTGATCCATTCAGGTTGAGAACCGGGGGTCAAACATCACACATCATTTAATGTGTCTGTTTATACTGCATGAAACACAGTGACTTGATGTCTGTTCATTCTTTGAGAAAGTAGACATGCACTTGGAAAAACATTCAGTATTTAGTAAAATCTCTCCCCCACCCCTTGGGCAGTCCCCCAATTCCTCTCCTTAGAGACCATCCGTTATGTGAGGTTCTAGTGTTGTATCCTTTTAGAGATACTCTGTTCATGTGTAAGTATGTAGCTGTATGTGTCACTTCCTTTTTCTGACATAAATATTACAATACTATACTTACTATTCTGCAATGTCTTTTACCTTGCTTTAAGTGACAAACAGTTCTGGAGGCTGGGAAGTGCAAGATCAAAGTGTTGGCAGGTTCGGTGACTGGTAAAGGCCTCGTTCTCTGCCTCAAGATAGCGCCTTGAAAGCTGTGTTCTCTCATGGCAGAAGGCAGAAGGGCAAAAGGGGGAAACAGCTCCCTCACACCTCTTTTACCCACTCATGAGGGCTCCACTCTCATGACTCAATCACCTCCTTCATACTATCATCACATTGGTGAATAAGTTTCAACCTATGAATTTTGGAGGGGATACAGACATTTAAATTATAGCATCTACAATCTGTGATTTCTACCAGTTTTAATTTTTTTTTTTTTTTTAGTGTGGACCATGAACCTTAAGATACTTTCAAAACAATCTGAGAGCAGAAGTCTTTTAATTTAAAAATTTAAAGGTTGCCTTTCCCATGCCTAATTTGACAGTAGTTTTTTCCCCACCGTTTAAATCTTCATTATTATGTGATTATTAAAAAGTACATAACTCACTAATACAAACTCAAAATCTACAGAAATATACTCCTTAGGCAATGAAGGGACCTGTCACCACAGATTTCCAAGTTATCGTTGTTCATGATTTGCTGTCTGTCTCCTTCTTGGTTTGTTTTTGTATTAATATAATGTGAATATGGATATTAATTGATTCCATATTGAATACACATGCAGACATTTTATGGAGAAATGGGAACAGAATAACCATTGTTTTAAGAGATTTACCTCATGGTTCTCAACAGGGGCCATTTAAAAATGTGCGTAGGAGCTATTTTAGTGTTTCAGACACTGGCATTTAGCACCCAAGGGTCAGGGATTTTAAACATCCCACAGTGAATGGTGGATCCCACACAATAAAGAACTGCACCATCCAAAATGATAGTAGCTTGTTGAGAAATACTGTTTTCATAAGAATAATGCTTCCTTTTGCCCTCATATTTTATCAGTTTATATAAGATTATATTAAATGATGTTACAGATTCATGGAGTACCTGAGCAAGGCAGGCTCTTTTTGAGTACAAAGAGGAAGAAGACATAGCCGTTGCCTCCCAGGGACTCAGTCTTCAGTGTGCAACAGACTGTGATGAGTCTTCTAATGGAAACAAAGAGTGTAGCAGAGGAACGGCGGGGGGATAGGAGGACTAATTATACCTGGAGACATCTTGGGAGGCTTCTTGGAAGGGATGATCCCTTTCAACAGTGGGACTCTCAAAATCAGAGGTACCAGTGCCCCAAGTCGGATCTTGGAAAAAGGGTGAGAGATGCTGTCAGCCCTGCTACTTCTAGGCAAGCGCTTGGTCTGAACTTGAGCTGTGGCAGCTCCTGCCTGTTGCTCAGGTCATTGATTCTGTGGCCATGTCTCCTCTCCTCTCTGGCCACTCTTGCCACCATTCTAGCATTAGAGGAGTGTACCATGATGTAACTCAGGCCACCTTCTTGGGATGGGAATCCCAAGGAATGCCAGCTATGATTCTTTCAAACCAGCCAGTCCTGGAGTGGGACACAGGATGCAGGAGATGCCATGGAGAGGACAAAAAAATGGGGAGAGAGGATGACAAGACTCCAGACAGTTACAGCAAAGCCCTATTCTGCTAGTCAGGGACAGAGAAATCCTGGCAGGATATCCATAGTAACATTATATCATGGAAGATAGCTGAGAGGAGGGGGACAGTTATGAGAAAACAAATTTTCTAGACTAAGATTTAATTCTTTCAAGGCCTAAACCTTATATTTTAATTATTTTCTAAAGAGTTTGGATATATATTTTCTTACTCTCTTAAACTGACAATAGAGAACATCATCTTACTTAGGTCAACAGTGTGAATCAGTGATTATGTAGAAATAAGCTTCATTCCTGGGGAGGAGGGCACATCAAGTGCTTGTGCTGAGCACAGGACTCTCCACTCCTAATCAGCAGCTGATGTCTGCCCACTCAGCCTACTCTAGGAAGACATCTATAACAATTCTAAAAAAAAAAATTTTTTTAGGGACAAGTTTATATAGGCCATAAAAGGATAATCTGGGACCAGATGAATGGCTTATGCCTGTAATCCCAGCAACTTTGGGTGACTGAGATAGGAGGATTGCTTGAGCCCAGGAGTTCATGACCAGCCTGGGCAACATAATGAGACTTTATGTCTACTAAAAATCAAGTTAGCTTGGCGTGATGGTGCACACTTGTAGTCCCAGCTACTTGGGGGGCTGAGGTGGGATCACTTAGGCTCTGGTGGTCAAGGCTGCATTGAGCTGTGATGATGCTACTATGCTCCAGCCTGGGCAACAGAGCAGGACCCTGTCTCAAATAAATAAATAAATAAAAATTAAAAATCTGAGAATGATGGAGCCCAACCTAAAGGTGCACCATATACTGTCTACCATACAGAAAACTTAATCCAGTTCATATATGAGGCAGTTCATATATATAGACTGTGCTCCAGGGATCTGGTGTCAACAACCAGCTCTTTTCATTAGGAAATCTAGTAAAAACTCCAGCCAGGTATAGCTGAGGAAATTGCCCAAGTGGTCTGTGACCTGTTTGAAATATTGCTTTTTGAACCTTGGTTTGTTGCTGGTCTGTCTTCATCTCCCACCCTGGCCTCGAGCAACCTTGTATGCATTGGTTGGTGTGCGTGCATCTTTGTGTGAGGGCTTGCAACACAAATTGTAGACAAGTGTAAGTCTAACTGCAAATATCCAACTTCCAAGTGATAAAAAACAATCTTCATCTGGGGGCTTTCATTTGTATCCAGTGTATTATTATAATTATTTTGGGAAGTTTTGTTTCTCTGCCAGAGGTTTTGCAAAATGCTTGTCGCCATCAGTCATTAGATGAGTATAGGTTCTCTGGTGGTGCTGCTCTTTTGCCTCTCAGATCTGGGCATTGAAAGATAACTCCACTTAGGTCTTTCTTTGCTGCTCACACCCTGTGTTGTTTCTGGAATAATATCCAGACTGTATCTGGACTGGAAAAGTTCTTTCTTCAAAAATCCTTAGACTACGATCCTTCTTGTGTCTGTCAGTCACCCTGTCTGGCCACAGATGCTTGATATTCTGTGGTGAACCCTTGTTCGCTTTGTTTCCTCTGCCTGTGATGCTCTTTCTGCCCTCTTTGGCCAACCACTTCTAACTCAGGTGGCCTCAAACCCAGAGTCAGCTAAGGGTCTCTCCTGTGTCCCATTGCACTCTTTGGATATCTCTTAGTGTATTATATTTAACTTACTTGTTTATGTGTTTGTCTCCTCCACTAGGCTGTAAGTCCCTTGAAGACAAGGTAGATTTCCTCTTCATTTTTATTCCCCTCACAGTATATGGTACATAGTGGCATCTTAATAAATGTTTATTGAGCAAAATTTATGTTCATTGTGGTTTTTAGTGCCTCTTGGTGGGAGTGGGGGAGGGTGGATTTAGCCATATTATAGTTGGTTAAATTTAGAAAAGTAGGGTCTCACAACTAACTACACTGTTAGGAATTACAGAATGACTCATCATTCATTGTATCTATATCTTAACATTCTTGAAAAAACTACCAGTTTTATTATAACCACAAATCAGCTTAAACTGCTAATACTGTGAATTGTGCTTATATAAGAAATTAGAATCTGTAAGCATTTTTCTCTCCTACTCTTGTATTTTGCTCGAATACACGATAAAAATGACTGGCAGGTGATTTGGATTTTCCACAGTGTAGTGTTTTCTGCTGCATCATTTGCTTCTTATCAGTTGTGTTCCTCTTTATAGATAATTTCACTTTACCAACCACCTGTTCTAAAATTGCCTTTGTTTCTTGTCTACTTTTATTACTACTGACTTCCTATTCTGAAATAGGACAGTCATGTTGTTTTTGAGTTTTATCATTATAGGTGTTCAGTAGGTATCTGTATCTCGTTGAGAGACTTTTTTTTTTTCAGTGTCTTGTATTTCCAGACATCAGTGCCCAGGAAAATTCTAGGACCCTGAACACGTGCTCATAGTCAGCATAAAAAGGAATTTGATTGTCTAGAAAATGATCCAGTAAAATACACTTTAAATTCCTTTATATTAGCAAATCCCTAACTTTATGAGAGTGAATGTGTTCATTTGCTTGGGTTACCATAACAAAGTACCACAGTCTGGGTGGCTTAAAAAACAGAAGTTTATGGCCGGACGTGGTGGCTCACGCCTGTAGTCCCAGTACTTTGGGAGGCCGAGGCAGGTGGATCACTTTAGGTCTGGAGTTCAAGACCAGCCTGGCCAACATAGTGAAAGCCTATGTCTACTAAAAATACAAAAATTGGCCGGACGTGGTAGCATGCACCTGTAATCCTAGCTGCTTGGGAGGCTGAGGCAAGAGAATCACTTGAATCCGGGAGGTGGAGGTTGTAGTGAGCCAAGATCATGCCATTGCAAAGCAAAGCAAAGCAAAACAAAACAAAACAAAACTGGAAGTTTATTTCTTCACAGTTCTGAAGGCAAAAAGTCCAAAATTGTCAGCAGGGTTGGTTACTTCCGAGGGCCTCTCTCTTTGGCTTAGGAGTTTTTACTTCTTCCCTTGTGCCTGTTTGTGTCCTAATCTCTTCTTGTAAAAACAACAGTTATATTGGATTAGGACCTATCCATATGACATCATTACCTCTTCTAAGGCCCTGTTTCCAAATACAGTCACATTTTGAGATACTGAGGGTTAGAACTTAGGACTTCAACACATGAACTGGGGGAACACATGGTTCAGTCATAACAGTGCGTACTATGGCAGTTTATATACCCCATTCTGATACCGAAGTACTTTTCAGTAACTATTCAGTAAATATATGTGTACTTCTTTGCCTTTTCATAGATCCAAATGCTGTCTTTCTTTCTGCTCACAGTTTTACCCTTGCTGATTTCTTGAAGCCACTGGCTTCCCCAAAATGGTTGGTGAGTAAGGAATGTGAATGCTCCTGTCTTTTGGAATACTAGGATAAAAGTTTTGTCAGAAACCAAAGAGTATTTACTTGGATACTTTAAGATGATGATGATGAATCAGTTTTTGAGTGCTTATTTTGGGCGAATCATTGTGTCGTTTTCACAACAAACCTACAGAATACATGTTTTTATCCCCACCTGATATATGAGGAAACTGAGGCTCAGAAAGATGAAGTAACCTTGACCTGGATACTTCTTATTTTGTGTTTTATTTTTTAGGGTACCTGTTTGCTCCTAAAGGACCATCAATTGTGAAAGTAGAAATGTGGGAAAGAAGTGAAGGCTATAGGAAGTTCATAGCCACTCAGCTTGTTGGTGGCAATCTGAGACCTAAGGGTCCCAGAAGTTGTGAAGCAGTCACTCTAGTAACTGAATTCCATCTGGGGAGAGGTTTGAAGGCAAAGCACAATCTACCTCCTAAACTGGATCAATTGACACTGGGTTATTTTAAGCCAGGAGTTTTGGACTATGGCCTGGATTGAATTACAGTTGTCATGGCAACCCTGATTCAGAGGTGGGCTCAAAAGATAGCTTCAGGATAGGCAATTTGTGAACACTAGGAAAGTGGATTACCAAAATTGTTTTATGATGGGATTATATGACAGTGTTACTGGGGACAGCTTGGAATGAGTTAGACCACTGGTTCTCCACCCTGGTTCAGTAAGAAAACAACCTGGACAACTTTCAAAATGCCTGGGTTTCAACTGTGGAGATCTTTATTGAGATAGGTGTGGGCCTTGGCATCGGTAATTGTAAACAGTTACTAGAGTAAATCTGATGTCTAGGCAAGGTTAAGAATTAAGGAGCTGGCTCATGCCTGTAATTCCAGCATTTTGGGAGGCCGAGGTGGGCGGACCACCTGAGGTCAGGAGTTTGAGACCAACCTGGCCAACATAGCGAAACCCCGTCTCTACTAAAAATACAAAAATTAGCCGGGCGTGGTGGCACATGCCTGTAATCCCAGCTATCAGGAGGCTGAAGCCGGAGAACTGCTTGAACCTGGGAGGCAGAGGTTGCGGTGAGCTGAGATCATGCCACTGCACCCTAGCCTCGGCAACAGAGCGAGACTCTGTCTCAAAAAAAGAAAAAGAATTAAGGAGTGAGGCCAAGTCAATGGCAAGCTGTGGCCCACTGACCAAATCTGGCCTGCTGCCTGTTTTTATGTGGCCTGTGAACTAAGAATAACAGTTTCTACATTTTTAAATGGTCGAAAAAAATCACAAGAAGAATAAGATTTTGTGACACGTGAAAATTATTTTATGAAATCTGCATTTCACTGTTCATAATTCAGCTCTCATTGGAACATGGCCATGCTCATTCAGTTACATATTGCCTGTGGCTGCTTTCATGCTATAGCAGCAGAGCTGAGGAGTTGTAACAGAGACCATGTAGCTTGTGAAGCCTAAACTGTTTTAATGTGTCGTCCTTTATAGAAAAATGTTTGCTGACCCCTGAGTTAGGCTAAAGAGAGGCCATCCACAGGGCTGGCTTAGAATTTGTAAAAGGAGGCACAGGTTTGTGTAACTTGTGTGTTCATGTAGTACATTTTGCATTTTAATTTCCTGTGGCTTTTTTTCCCCCTAGCAGAGGGAAATTGATGAATCTATAGCAAGTTTGTTCAATAAAATTTTCATTAAAGCAGATTGAAACGTACTTTTCTCCTCAAAACACACAAGTACAAAGAACATACTGTCCATAGAACAAGATGACCCAGATTTTTTGTAATACTTCACTGAGAATCTGCTAAATCTCTCTAATATCTATTGCCTATTTCATCCTTGCCCCTCAACCTTTTCTTTTTTGTATTTTTTTCATCTTTCTTTTTCATATGTGAGATTAGTGATAGCGGGGTGTCTGAGAGCATTTCCCTTTGTTGATTCAGTGTTGGGAAAAAGGGAACAGTGTTCATAGGAATGATTTTTTTTTTTTTTTGGAGACAGGGTCTTGCTCTGTTTCCCAGGCTGGAGTGCAGTGGTGGGATTATGGCTCAGGGCAGCCTAGACCTCCCAGGCTCAAGCGATCCTACCTCAGCCTCCCAAGTAGCTGGGACTATAGGTGTGCGCCACCAAGCCTGGCTATTTTTTTTTTCTTGGTAGAGACAGGGTCTCACTATGTTGCCCAGGCTGGTCTTGAACTCTTGGACTCAAGTGATCCTCCTGCCTCAGCCTCCCTGGGTGCTCAGATTACAGGCATGAGCCAACACACTCAGTCAGGGATGATTTTAACATAAAAAGCAAGATTAGGAAAATACCACTGATTGTCATGTTGGCTTATTTCTTTTACCTTTTACTTTTCATCAAATTGGATTCAGAGAACAGAGCATTAAGGTTAGGAAAATTAACAGAAAATAGAAAACAAGGAAGAAAGATAAATCCCTACCATTAGGGTGTGTTTTTGTGCAGAGAAGTAGCCACTCTTTCCTTCCAAACCAGCCCATCCAGTTCAGAATGAGAGATTGAAACCTTGTGCTTGGGTGCAGCACTTTCGACCTTTGCTTATTTTATTTCTACTTATACTTTTGGTAGTGGTAATGGTGGGGGTGGGAGAATGCAAGAGGTTGGTGTATATTTATTAGTTTTGTAAACATACGATACCACGGATTTTTTAAAAGATGAACATGTATCCATTGAACTGATAGGAGAAACTATTTGATTTCCAAATAGTTGATAGTAGTGAATGAGTGATCGTTTTCAATGACCTTGAGAGTCTCCCTGTGAAACTGCTTGGTGTCTTGGGTACTGTGAGCAAGGCCACATTCATGTTTACATATTCTCATTTTTATCCTTCCTTCCCCCATTGTAGTGAAGTGGCTACAATCCCAGGCATATTTCTTCTACAGCCACCTGGAAGGAAGCCAGTAATGTCATTACAGATGGCAGTGTGCCCGGACTATCTTAAAAAAGCATCATCTCTGCTACGAATTAAGTTTCAGGAAGGGTGATGTTCGCTTTTATATTAACAAACATTTTGAAAAGGCTGAGGGCAGATATGTTAGAAGCAGTCTTCTTCCTAAATTCATGCTTAAATGTAATTGTCCTTCAGTTTTCCCACTCCTGAGTTTGGAGTCTGCTGGATGATGGGTGGTTTGGGGAAGGAAAAGGTAGGTAATATTTGCTCGTTTTGTATTCATATTAGATTTTGTATTAGGGCCTCAGTTTATTTTCCTTTGCTTTTTTTTTTTTTCTTTTTAGGGTTCTGTACATTGGTCTGGCCTGCAATACGGCTCGCTATATTTATATTTCCTACCTGGAGAATGCCTGGACTGTTCTCCCCATGGAAGTTCTTCAAGGTAAGTTAACAGCTGGGATTGAAATTATTTCTCTACCTTCCCTGAGCTGTGGCTAAAAGCCCAGTGGCCTTCAGCATCTGATTCTATAAAGGAAGGGCAGGCCTACTGTTTCATGTGATTTTGAAGTGGTTGTTAAGGAAGAGATGACATCAGGAGGGATGGTTTCTCGGTTACCTGAGTGCTGCTCTATGTTGAGCCAAACAAAGCTGGACTTGACCCACACCCTTGTGATTAAACAACGGAAGAGGAACTCTAGAATAAACTCCTGTGCACAACTGTTAGACATGGACATCCAAGGGTGGTTTTAAAATATAAAAATATTTATCTTTTAAAGTTGTTGGTGTTTTTAGTTTTGTAGGTTAACTATACTTACTGAAAAAAGATTGTTGTCATAATTATTTTATCTCTTCAGTTATTTTTATCACATCTGGTGACTTATAACTAAAGCTTTATAGCCACATTGTTGTTTTTCCATGAACTTAAAAAAATCTCTGCTCAAATGCCCTGCCCTGAATGCTTCTCTCTGCTTCAGTGTACTGTTTCCCATCAAGACACAACTGAAAAATTTCTGGAAGGCTCTCGTCATGTAGCTGAAGAGTGCCAAAGAAATGGATTACTATTCAAAACTCATTGCCATGTTAGCTCATATAGTAATGACTACATCCTGAAAAGTCCTGATTGGCATCATGATTAAAATAAAGGTTCAGGACAAGATCGCTGGAGTTGAGTGACAGCCCAGGCTACTAAATCATTAATTGCACTAAACAGTCTGTGATTATATACAATTTCATTAGCTTTATAGATTGCCATTATCATTTTCCCTTACCCTAAGGAGACAAATACGGTACAATCAATGTAATTAATTTCTTGTCATGATGAAAGATTGAGAATTTCAATCTTTTAAGGTGAAAGATTAATAATTATACATCTAAACAGAATGTACAAAATGCCAGCTCATTCATCAAATTCCATCATAGCAATGAAAAAAGAACTTATTATCCTAATTGAAAGGAGATATAATTTATAGTCACATTATAATTATAAAACTCAAGTGTGTATATATATATATATATATATATACTTGAAGATGCTTTTCTCAGATTTGATGCAATGGTGTAGCTAGTGAAAGGAGATTTTGTTTACAAATATATAGAAAATGGAAACTTGGTCTTATAATAAGAAATTATTTTTTCTAATAATTAGAACTCTGGATGGGTCTTGAGGGGAGGCACACATCTCAGCTTTGTGTCATTTAAGAATAACAATGCATTAAACAGACACTGCAGGTAAGAATGATTCAATAACAAGGTAATATATGCAACACAGTTCTTAGGATTTCCCACCTCTGGTTCCTGTTCTATCCTGACCTGGCTTAATCGCTTTGTTTATTGGTATGCTACAGTATGCAGACTCTATAAATAAAGATTTGTATACCTACAGAACAGAAACGACTATATATTGTAATTATACATACATATAACTTTTTTATCCTTTTAGTTTAAAATGAATTAGGTGGAAAAGGACAGCTTCCGTAAGTGACTCAGGAACAGAGAACAGCCATGAAATGGTTAAAGAACAACAGAATAATTTTATAAGAGGAAAAAACAAATGCTGTGTGAATTTAAAAATGCATTTTTCCTGTTAATCTATTAAAGATAAATTAAATGGTGACTAAGAGCCAGGCAGTATGCTGGGTGCTGAGAATGTAATAAAATATATACATATATTAACTCAGGCCCCAAGGTCTCACCATCTGTTCTGGAAGCCAGATGCGTAAACACATAACTATACAGCATGTTAGATGGAATCATAGAAAAATGTGCTAGGTAACAGATAAGGAGCTTACCCTAAGGACAATAATTAACTTTGTGAAGCAGGGAGTGGGAGGATGAAGAATCACATAAGCCAGACTCTGAAGAGCAAATAGGAATCCACCAGGTGGCCTAAAGGGAGTAGGCATTCCAGCATGGGGGAAGAACTGTGTGCGAAGACACAGAAGAGGACAGAATGGCCTCTTCAGGGAGCATAAGTGGTGTTCCAGGGCTAGGGCTTGAAGCATTTATCATCTCAAGCTGCCAACGCAGGACATGTTTTATAATACTTGTATGCACCTCAGGGGTATTATCCCAGGATTTAGGGAGCTGGCCATGCTCTGAATCTAAACAAGAATTCTGCTTCCTAGGGCAGGCTACGATACATACTTCTGTGTTTCATTTTATTCTCCCCTATGCCAGTAGAAACCTAGTTACTGATCTGAAGCCAGTGAAGAGGATCTGTAAATACAGCCTTCTAGTCCAACAGAGGCCTCTGTGACCAGTTTCCACAGAGCTCTTTGTTTCTAATGCTGGAGGAGATGGTTTCATTCCCTGGCAGAAGTGAGTGCTGAGTATTTTGACTGTACAACAAAATCAAAATCACTTGCCTTTGTTTGACCCATGCCCACCCCATGGAAAACAGTGGATTATTCATGTGGAATAAATCCTGCATCACAGGAATACATTTCTGACTGAAGAGGTTTGTTTTGCTAGTTTGGATTCGTCTGCCTTTACAAGGCTTGTCCAAATGGCTTTCAAGTCCCTGTGCTTAAAGGAGACTCTATTTAGGATGCAGTAAGGCAGGACATGATTACAACAAAACACTGAATGATTTCATTATAGGACAAGCCCACTGTCACAATCTATAGCCCTTAATTCCTTGACTAGAAATGTTACCAGTTAATTGCCAAAGACCTAGTCTGGGGAAGGGTAAGGCTGGGGAATGGGATGTTGTCTGTCATCATTGGGCATCTTGACTCTGAAAAATCAGCACTTCTGTTTTTTGGTTCCCAGCCGGAACCATACAAGAGGGTCTTCCTTAAAAAAAAAAAATAATAATAATAATAATAAGCAAAGTCTGTCTCTTTATCCTACCACCCTTGCTTTATCCCCAAAACACCATGAGAATTAGTACTATCTAGTGGGTAGCTGAAAGGGAGAAGACAAAAGATGTGCCTCATTCTATAGCCCCCACTACCCAGCCCTTCCTCTTTGGGGTTGCATGTAACTGCTGGTGGAGGATTCCTTGTTATCTTCAGTCTTGGAGTTTCTTGATTGTCCTCTCAGGCCATGTTGGTAATAATTAGCAGATGGGTTTGTGAAGAAACAAATTTCCTCTTCCCCAGGCCTATAGGAAGGAGGCTATTCAGGCCTTTATTTGGGGATCAAGGTAAGGACAGTATCCAGCAGGATGCTGTTTGGAATTGTGAGGTTATTTCTTTCCCATGATCTTTCTCATGTTCAGTAAACATTCTCTTGCAGCCATATCTTTTTAGCAATTCAGCTACCATTTGCAGCAAACATGTTATTCAGTAGGCAACTGGTAATACCATATAAAGAAGCAGAAACCATATTTCCTCCCTATAAGAAATCTGCAGTGTATTTAAAAAAGAGACAGTGAGTCTAAGTGCTTAAAAGCATTGCTGGATGATGATGGTGGTGAATAGTTTATATTTATTTCTCAAGATCTCATTTTAAAAACCCATAGGAATTTTCTCCTTTTATTTTGTACAAAGAACAATTAAACATTCATGATTTTGATCAAGAATATAAATATTTGATTAAAATAAAGCCCAAACTTGTTATTCTCCTTCCTGTATGGGTATTGGTTGCAAATCCTTGCAAAACTCAGAGATGAGTGTTAGTGTTAGTTCTGAGCAAGAATCAGAATTACCCTTGCTATTAAAATGTATTTGAGGAGAGTAAAGCTCTCCTAGGGGCTGCTATAACTGAAGAGGTCCTTTTGAGTTACTTGAATTAATGACTCCAGCACTGAGGAGTGAAAACGAGGTCTGGGTCAGCTCTCTCTCTGTAGGATGCTCTATCAGTGGGAGCCGGGTTAAGATTTTGATGAAAGATGGTTTTTTAATGTCATCAGGGGGACTTGAGCTGACATTTATAAAGCGTTTTTCTGTTTGTCTTATTTAGCATGCTTATTCAGCCAAATAAGAACCATGCTTTCAGCATGGGCTGAAACCCTGTCTCTACAAAATATTTAAAAATCAGCTGGGCATGGTGGTGTGCACCTGTGGTTCCGGCTACTGGGGAGGCTCAGGTGGAAGGATTGCCTGAGCCCAAAAGGTTGAAGCTGCAGTGACCTGTGATTGCAGCACTGCATTCCACCCTGGGCAACACAGTGAGACCCTGTCTCAAAACAACAACAAACAAAGCACATTTTCCTCCTTTTATGCTCTGGAAGAGCATGGGGAAGAAATACCAGTTTTATTTTCTAACTTAGTTTAAACCCTTAAACATAAGGACCATGCTTATACTTTTTCAGTTCTCCAAAGAGATGTACATGTAGGAAGACACACTATTAATGCTTGTTGTTTAATTCATTTTTCAGCCCCCTGTGTCATGTACTACAGTTAGTAGTTTATAATTTTTAAATCTTTTGAATGATATAAGAAATTCTGTCTCAAAAACTTATAAATATCTGAAGAAAATTTGAAAATTAAATTTAAAGCTGAACCTTCAGTATGATAGCTTTTCCTAGGATGACATCTTGCCATACATAACACATCTGTAAAAACATCCATGTATTTTAATTAGTACTTATACCCTCATCTCACTCTATAGGTTAGCTGAGGCAGATTATCAAAATATGCAATAATCTGGAAACCATAAAGTGCTAAGGCTTGAATTAGACTATCTGGATTTGAATTCTAGCTCCCCTACCTATAGGCTCTGTGTCTTTGGGCAAAATGCTTAATCTCTCTGAGCTGCAGACTCTTGAGTTATAGGAGAGGTTGACATGAGTATTAAATACACTAATCCATGCAAAGTATTTAGCACAGTACCTGACCCACAGTTAGCTTCTGATAAATGTTAGAAAGCACTCAATAACAAAAAAGTAAAATAAATTATAAATATAGATCAGGATCAGAGAAAATATCATTTAGAAGATTCTATCATAAGGAGTTAAACTGCAATTATGCATTAAATCCTAACCATGAATTAAGCTGAAGCCTAATGACCAAAGCGTAAGGGAAACATGACTAGTCAGTGCACAATAAAGTTATTTTTGGGGCAGGTAAGTGAAATTTTTATTGGCTGATAGAAAAGCAATTCTCATGTGTGGCTTCAGGTGGGAAAACACTGGGCGTGTAGTATAATGTTGCCAAGTCTTAACATTAAACTCCCTCAGTTTTGGGTGGTAGCCTCCTAAAACCTGCTTAAAGGTATGCCAAAGGCATAATGCGAGCACGTAAAATTCACAAGGGCCCCCAGAACATTATTGCATCAGTTATAGACTTTTTTTTTTTTAAGTAACTCATGTATTTTTTTAAGTTTGCAAGCTAGAGCTTATAGAAGAGATCTATCTTGTTTCCTCTGTCCACTTTTACTTATATATGGGATTTGGAAGTTTTCTCCAACCTTACCCAGGGTACCTTTTATCCATAAATGCTTTCTTTGTCATATCCCAGCATGCAGACCACTGCCTACCCTGTTTCAGTTCAGTGTCCTTTTGTTCAGCTGCTGTTACATGTCAGCCCTCTGCTGGGTGCTGGATATGTCTGTTCTCAAGGAGCTTAGTCTGCTTCCCCTTTAGATAAATCCTGCCCCCTTTCACTTGCCAGACTATAAGCTCCTTGGTGGCTAGGGACATTATTTTGCATATTGTCAAATATTCAAAGCCTAGCAGGGTATCTGGCACATAATATAGATGCTCAGTAAATACTGTTGAATGCATAAAGGGAATTCTTACAGTCCTGTACATCGATAGGTGTGGGAATGTTGGCTTTTAACACAAATTGTTGCATGTCTTATATAAAGTCTCTTTCGTGCAGCACACAGAAGATCCATGCTGCTGCTGCTGCTGCTGCTGCTAAGTCCATTGCTCTTTGTAGGATCCTCTGCCATTTGCTAAGTCCATTGCTCTTTGTAGGATCCTCTGCCATTTGTGGAAGGTCCATTGCTGATAGTAGCCCTAACTCTGACAGAGAGACTGGCTTGCTATTCACCATCTCTGTTTCCTTTTCTTTGTGGACATGCAGCTAGACTCTATTTCCCAGCCTCCCTTGCAGTTAGGTATGACCATGTGGTTAATTCTGGCCAGCAGAATAAAAGCAGAAATGATAGGAGGGAAGGATAGCACATGGGAAATTGTATGGGTCAGGTTTAGAAGTGTATCACTCCCTCCTCTGTCGGCTGGATACTGATACCTAGGGTAAGCAGGCATTGCAGATGGCAGATTCTCTGCAACCTGGATCCCTGAGTGACTATGGAGCAGAGCTGCTACTACTCCTGTCTCCTGTTCATTGAATTTTGTGTGAGCAAGAAAAGAAAAACATTTAATGTGTGAAACCACTAAGATTTCCAATATAGACTTTTTCTTTTATTGCCTGCCCAATGGAGGCCTTTCCTGAGGAAGAATAGTCTCTTACTGATTTTCACCAAGTTGATCTTTCAGAAGCTTTTTTTTAAATCCCAGAACCAATTGCAATGCATACTTTGGTCTATTCGTGGAAAAGGTTTGTCGCAACTGATTCTGTGTGCCAGTGCTAAAGGGATAGTTATGTTTTGTTCAGTAAGCTTAAGTCAGTGGCAGAAGCAAGAAAAAAAAAAAAATCCTAGTTCCCTAGTACTGTGTCAATTCTCACTCCTCCCAGCCACTATAATGTGATTTCCCCAAGCCAAGCAACATTTTACAAAGAGCAGCTGTCTCCTTAAGAAGAAAGGACTTTTTTCTTGCTCATACATGCCATTTATTTCAGTAGAGCATTCTTGTGGGCCAAGACTGAACAATTTTGAAACGCGTGTTGTAGAATCAGATACCAGTGTTGAGTGTTATAAGGTAAAGAGTTATTTGGGACATTTAAAAAACAATAAATGACATGTCAGCTCTTCAGAAAGGGTGATGAAGAGTTATTAAGAATATCATCTTTTAAACTGGTAGCTTGTGGGCCATGTTTGATATTAACAACAAAATCTCTCAAAGTATTCAGTTACATTTACTATAGAATACTTCTAATAATTGTTCTGAGAACATATAGTATAATATTTAAACACCCAGGCTCTGAACTTAGACACCTTGGGTTCAAATCCTATTCAACAACTCTGTTGTCTGTGTGACTCTGGACAAGGCATCTAATATCTCTGTGTCTTGGTTTCCTTTATGGAAAATGAAGAAAAAATAGTACTGTACCCATTGGAGGAATAGATTCAATATCTGTGTAAAACAGCACAATTCCTTGTAGAGTAAGCTGATGTGATAATATTAACGAAAACAGAGCCGGGCACAGTGGCTCACACCTGTAATCCCAGCACTTTGGGAGGCTGAGGCAGGCAGTTCACGAGGTCAAGAGATCAAGACCATCCTGGCCAACATGGTGAAACCCTGTCTCTACTAAGGGTACAAAAATTAGCTGGGCATGGCGGCACACACCTGTAGTCCCAGCTACTCGGGAGGCTGAGGCAGGAGAATCGCTTGAACACGGGAGGCAGAGGATGCAGTGAGCCGAGATCATGCCATTGCACTCCAGCCTGGGCAACAAGAGTGAAACTCCGTCTCAAAAAAAAAAAAAAAAAAATTAATGAAAACAATGAATGTTACTCCTAATTATTTTTAATGATTCTAGGTTATTCAAATGTAATGTATCCCAAAGAAAAGTCTTGGCAGTAAGTAGGTAGTGTGGATATATCTCTTGATTTTCATTGTGCCTCAAAGTCAATCCTGGGGGATCCCAGTAAAGGTAAGAAAGGACTGAGAAACTAAGTTTGTGTGGACTACTTGGTCTCTGAGAGTCATTCATTCTCAATCAATATATTTAAGCACCTGTTATGTGAGTTGGTATTGGATTGCCACTGAAGGCTCACTGGTTTTATGACAAGTAGCCATGGAAGGGTTAACACATATTGCAAGGAGAGTCAGCTCCTGTGCCCTTGTTACTGTTGTCAGTCAAAATAGCTTTTATTTTGACTGTTTGATCTACCACCTCAGTTATCTCATACTTAAAAAGGTTTAAAAATTTGTTACTCTAGTGTAAACACATTTACCCATGCCACTGAGTAAATGTGCTTATTTCATCACCTAAAGAATAATCATTTACTGCTTTTTCACAGTTCTCTAATAACTAAGAAAGTAGAAGCATTTTTATTTTCCTAGTTTATAATATCTTTCATCCGCTCTACTTTACAGGAATGTTGTCTTTGGTAGCACAATTCCTAAGACTTCCTAAATCTTGTCTTACAAATATGGGAAATTGTGGAGGGTTTTCAAGTTTCTAGGTTGCTTTTTTTTTTTGTTATTTTAAAACTAGAGAATCAGAATACAACTGTAGTAAAAACATTGGCAAGAGTTTCAGATTATTAAGATTAGTAGAAAGTTGCATGTTCCAGTTTATGAACAAGAACTGCAACTCCACAACTCTTTTGTATACACAGATGATGTTCTAATTCAGTCCCTTCTTATGGATTGCTAAGTTTTGCTGGTTTCCTATCTAAGAAATGAAATGAATTTAATTGGTTCTTCCACTTACACGATATCTTAAAGTAAGTTATTTTAGGGAAATCAGTTTTAATCCTATATCCTCCCTGGAAAATGTCAGAGCATACAAGCAGAGTGGCTTTCATTCTTCTGCTTTTAGTATCAGAAATTTTGTTTTTGTGCTTTACTATTTTTTCCTTCAGTTAATGCCCTGAGTTAATTTAAAGAATGTAATTCCCAATTATCTAATCAGTCTCAAAAGCAATATAGAAACGAAGTCTAACTGTAGAAAATCTTTTACAACTACCACTTAATACTAGTCAGTAAATTCTAAGAATAGTCTAAAAGCATCCTGACTTAAGTCATCCCACTGGAAAATGATTTAATTATCTTAGAACACTCAAAGTTTTAGAAAATGATTAGAATTTCTGAGAGAGGGGAAAAAAGAGACAAACCCTATTGTTGGAAGAGTTTGTGTGTGCCCAAGCCTTCACACTTAAAAGAATAACTGCTAGAATTGTTTTTTTTTTTTTTAATCTAGAATTATACTAAATATATTTTAACGTTTTGGTTGCTTGTAAATCCTGCAATTGATTGCTTAGACATACACATAACAATAGGTTTGGCATCAGCATTGAAGTTAACCTACTACCATTTGATGTGGTTTCAGGTCTTCAGTAATTCATCTTTAAGAAATGATTTCCAAATCTATGTTGGATTTTGCTATTGAATCTAATTAATTTTGAATAAACTAATTTTATTTCTTGGAATATTTTTGAGTTTTTCCTCTAGTGTGGTTAATGAAAAAAAATCTGCATATCTGAAAAGAAATGGACTTAGAATCATCTTTAATAATAGAAATGACAATACTTAAAATTATTCCCATTGTATACTATGGTGTAAATACTCATAATTAAGACTATCCAGGCATTATTCAATTTTGAGAAAGCTGGCATTATCTAGGGTATTGCAATTGTTTTGCCAGATAAAGCAAACACATTATTTGACTTTTTAGGAAATTAATTGTGTATGCTACTGCTAATCATCTAGTCCATCTTAGTAGTTAAAAAAAAAAAAACCTGGTTAAAATGATGACTGAAACATATATAAAACCTAAGAAAGTTATTTTAATGTTTCTCAGTCAACTGTGAGGCATACAATCTAATGTGCCCATTAAAAACAGTGTTTATTCCATTATGGACCGACTTAAGTAGTATCATCCCTGATAATTTTTTTATTGTATGCCGGACATTGTGAATGGTACCTGGTTGGGTGTTGGCTATTTCTGTCTTCCTATAAATGTTCTCGAGCTTTGTTGTGGAACACAGCTAAGTTACTTGGAAATAGTGTGATCCTTTTGGGTCTTGCTTTTAAGATTACGTAGATGAGACAAGAGCAGTGTTTAGTCTAGGGCTAATTATTTCATAATACTAACAAAAGACTTTGTTCATACTACTCTACCAGTCCTAGGAATCGTGAGTTGTTCCAGTTTGGCTGGTGGGAAGAAGTGTTCCCCGCCCTGTGTGGGTTCTGGGTATTGTTCTCTGAAATGGTTTTGGGTAGTTCTTTCCCTCACTCTGGCTAGCGTCTGCACATGTTTTGCTGATCAGTACTCTGCTGAATACATTAGGGGAGCCCTCTGTAGATCTCTGGAGTTTTCTCCCTATGATGCTGTCTCCTCTCTGGCATCCTGCCCTGGAACTCTAGCCACCTTGGCTCCCTAGACTCTTGGCTATAGTATTCAACTTGGCAGTTCTCTTTTTTGCCCCGCAGATTTCAGACTCTCATCAGTCAGTAAACTAAAGCTTTTCATTTGCTTCCCATCTCTCAGGGATCACTGTCCTTGTTGCTGATGTCCCTTGGGAACCACTGCCTCATATATTTTGTCCAGTTTTTTAGTTACTTGAGGAAGGAGAATAAATTTAGTCCCTGTTATTCCATTCTGGTCAGAGGCAGACTACTGTCAGATCAAATTGTAAAAGAATTTTGATCTTTTAGTTTAATTTTCCAAAATATGAGTTAAGAGTCTCTTATGATATTATCTCCAAATGAGACGATTTCTCAGGGAATAATCTAGATGGAACCAGATGATTTCTTAATCCCATCTAGCTATAAAACCTGTTGTGACAATATCTGGTTTTTACATTTAAAGCAGTGTCTTAATGAAGATTTTAATTCAGACAATGCAGTTACTGCATAATAATGACCATTTTTCCACCTGTTATCTCCATCTTCCTGTCATTCCAGTAAATGGTGAAGATATAAAACTGGGAATGGGACCTGGTAAATTGTTTCTGCACTCATTTTTTTTTTTATTGAACTATATACTAAAAAGCATGGCTGGGTGCAGTGGCTCACTAATCCCAGCACTTTGAGAGGCTGAGGCAGGCAGATCATGAGGTCAAGAGATCGAGACCAAACTGGCCAACGTGGTGAAACCCTGTGTCTACTGAAAATACAAAAATTAGCTGGGTATGATGGTGGGCGCTTGTAGTCCCAGCTACTCGGGAGGCTGAGGCAGGAGGATCACTTGAACCCAGGAAGCAGAGGTTGCAGTGAGCTGAGATTGCACCACTGCACTCCAGCCTGGTGACAGAGCAATACTCCGTCTCAAACAAAACAAAACAAAATATAAAAATTGTTATATCCTTTGAATCATTAACCCCACTTGTTTGGAATTATAGCCAATGTAAATAATCCAAGGTATATAAAAAGCAATGTTAATCATGATGCTAATTATAATGGAGAAAAGTAGAAATAATCCGAATGTCAAAGTAGGTGCCCTAGATGGGATGAATGCCCAGAATATATGAAGAGCTCCTACAACTCAATAACAAAAACCAACCCAACTAAAAAGTAGACAAAGGACTTGAATAAACATTTCTTCAAAGAAGATATAGATAGCCAATAAACACCTAAAAGGTGCTTGAAATCACTAGCTATTAGGGGAAAGCAAATTGACAACATGAGAAATTGCTTCACATTCATTATGATTGCTATTTAAAAAAAATATATATGTGTATATATATGTGTATATATATGTGTGTGTGTGTTCTGGCAAGGAGGTGGAGAAATTGGATCTCTCATACATTTCAGGTGGGAATTAAAAATGGTACAGCTACTGTGGAAAAAAGGTAGTTCCTCAAAGTGTTAAACATATAGTGACCATATCACCCAACAATTGCATTTCTAGTTACATACTCAAAAGAATTTTTTTTGAAACAGAATCTTGCTCTGTTGCCAGGCTGGAGGGCAGTGGCGTGATCTTGACTCACTGCAACCTCTGCCTCCTGGGTTCAAGCAATTCCACTGCCTCAGCCTCCTGACTAGCTGGGACTACAGGTAGAGACGGGGTTTCACCATGTTGGCCAGGATGGTCTCGATCTCCTGACCTCATGATCCGCCCACCTCAGCCTCCCAAAGTGCTGGGATTAAAGGTGTGAGCCACTGCACCCAACCACTCAAAAGAATTTAAATCAAGGACTCAGATACTTGCATACCAGGTTGATAGCAGCATTATTCACAGTAGCAGAAGGAAACAATCCAAATGTCTATCCATAGATGAAAAGATGAACAAAATGAATGGGAGTCACATTCATGAGACAGAAAGTAGAATGGTGGTTGTCAGGGGACGGGACAGGGGGCGAGTGTAAGTTATGGTTTAACGGGCACAGAATTTTTGTTTGTGGTAGTGAAAAAGTTCTGGAGATGGATGATAGTGACAGCTGTACTTGTGAGTGTACTCAGTGCCACTGAACCGTACATTTAAAAATGTAAAAATGGTAAATTTTTAATGTATATTTTACCACGACAAATCTTAAAAATAGGTGCCTAGTTAAATAATTCACATTTCAAAACAGAGTAGCCTAAGAAATGCTAACCAACCAATCCCTCCTGCTCTTCTTCCTCTCCAGGAGTGACACACGCAGCCATCTGGGCAGCATGCATTTCTTACCTCAGTGCAGCTGTTCCCCCTGAGCTGAGGACATCTGCTCAGGGCATCCTGCAGGGCCTTCACCTGGGTTTGGGAAGAGGCTGTGGTGCCATGATTGGAGGCGTGTTAGTCAATTATTTTGGTAAGAATGGCTTTCTCCCGTTTTTTTCCTTTCTATAATTAAAACATAATTTTTTTCCAGCAATACCTCAATAAACAATCCAATTATTACTGAAGATTGCCCAAAGCTAAATTCCAGTATTCATAATCTCTTTCTAGATTTCATGGTAGTCATAATTGTAAAGCAGCATGCTTACGTTGTTAAGCTGATTTGAGCCAGCCTGTAACTGTGCACACTCCTCTGACAATCAGCTTAATGAGATGCTACAGAGATCCCTCAAAGGAGCCAAACAAATGAATTAGCATGAGTGCTTTTAGTCTAAAATAAGGTACCTTAAACCTGCTGATAATAATCCTAAAGGAAATAAAAGTCATCATTGTTACTCCCTTAGGGGATTGTGAACCAGAAGAATCTAACAATCTGCTGGCTTTGGTAATGCTACACATTTATGATAATAAAATCTGTCTGTCTTGTCATATCTTTCTTATTAGAAACATAGGAGCTGAAATAAGAATGAGATTATTCTGCTCCAGGAATCTTAACTGCTCAGTCATCTATTAATATATAAGGTGGGCCCCAGGAAATGTGTGCATTTATAGCATTATTTGAGCACTGCTGTTCCAACTACAGATTAATAGCACTGTTAGTTAATGATTGGGTAAATGGTCTTTTCATATGAAGAGGAGAGCACCATTGAATTGTATGAGTCATGGTGAAAGGCACTGAGAAATAATCCTATACAAATGCAGTTTTATAATCGATCGATGGCAGATCCAGTATCAGCCCTGGGTCTCTTGACATGTACCCAGCCCTGTGTTTTTCCATTATGTGGAGCTAATAGCCAAACCCTTTTCTCTGGTTTGTCCCAAGCTGTGCTTCCTTTGCTTTGATCTTTAGAAAATTGATGGTTTTAGATGAGCGCTATCTGCATTTCTTGGAATTACTCTATAGAGAGTGCTGTTTGTTTTTATAGGGGCTGCTGCAACCTTCCGAGGAATCGGCATGGCCTGCTTGGTGATCCTACTGCTCTTTGCCCTGATCCAGTGGCTGGCAGTGCCAGATGAGGAAGACGGTAATTATTTCCATTCTTTCTTAATATTCCTAACAGTTCAGGCCATGGGAAATCAACACATGCCCCCAGAGAAGCCTAGAAGTGGTACAGAATGTACAACAGGCCTACTTGGCTCAATTTTCTGAGTGGCGTATCGATGAATTCATGTGGACCTTTGTTAAAGAGATCCACCTACTACATAGAAAAAGTATTGTTTTAAGTAGCTTGGGGTTTTCTTGTTTTTTGTTTGTTTTCTTTTATAGTACAAGGTCCTAGGGAAGTATTAGTTTTCAGTTTCTCTGGTATTCTAAAGGTATTTCAAATGTAAGTCAAATACATATAAGGCTATACAGTCATTTTGCTACTAGGGATAGGGAGTGAATGGTAATATTCTCTATGCCTTACCTTCATTTGTTTAAAAAAAAAAAAAAAAAAAAGTCAAGACCTGAAATCTGAATGTTTCTCTGAACCAGGGATGGCCTTTATTAAGATTGTTCTACAAAAAGGAGGTTATATCAAATATTAATGTGTAGATGAGAATGAGCTGACTGAACTTTTTATGAAAAAGGTCAACCAGGAGGATGAAAATATTCTTGCTCAGCTTTTTCGCCCCAGAACAGGGCTCATCTTCTTTCGGTGTCCTATCCTTTGGGAGCATTAGCCTCAGGCCCTGAAATGCTTCTGTGAAGAGAAAAACTTGCTTGTTACAGAAGCTTCAGAGACAGATTTTAATCTCAATGAGTTACTTAGAAAGACCAATACTTTTTTTTCTTTCTTTTGTTCTTTTATAATCCTAAGTGGATTCTCTCTGTTACACAGCCTCAGTCCATGCCTCCTGTAAAAGACCAATAAAAATAGCTATCATGGCTCTCCCAAAGTTATAAGATGTAGTTAAAGTTGTATTTTGAGAAAAATTTATGGACTTGAATATCTTCGCTATTAATCACAAAAAAATTAAAATCATTAAACATTCAATGTAAGAAACATAAAAATAATCAAATTTTAACTCATCTTTGATTAGTGAGAATATGGTACTGGGTTAGTTTTTAAAACAATTGTGTTCTGGAGAGAGTGTTATCAGGAAAATGGCGGATAGGAGGCAGGACTAGGTTGCAGCTCCCACTCAGATGGACAGAGTAACATGTGGGGACTTGCATCATGCTTTTGCTCCAGAACTACTGCAGGAATATACCAGGAAAGCTGAGAGAATACACAGACCCTCTGGAGGAAGCAGATTGTTCCTGCAGGACCTGGGAGACAGGCCAAATACTGGGTTAGTATCCAGTTGAGGGACCTGAATGAAGATGGTTCACATCACAGGACTCTATGCAGACAGCCCCAGTACCAGCCCGGAGCCTGGTAGCCCTGTTGGGTGGCTAGATCCAGAAGAGAAATGACAATCACTACAGCTTGACTATCAGGAAGCTACATCCCTCAGAAAATGGGGAGAGTACTACATCAAAGGAACACCCTGTGGGATAAAAGAATCTGAACAGCAGCCTTCAGTGCCAGCTCTTCCCTCTGCCATAGCCTACAGGAAGGAACCAGAAAAACAATTCTGGTAATAATGACAAAACAAGGTTCTTTAACCTGACTCACCAAAATCACACTAGCTCACCAGCAATAGATCCAAACCAAGAAGAAATCCCTGATTTCCCTGAAAAAGAATTCAGAAGATCCATTATTAAGCTAATCAAGGAGGCATCAGAGAAAGGTGAAGTCCAATTTAAGGAAATTGAAAAAAATGATACAAGAAATGAGGGGAGAAATCTTCAGTGAGATAGCATAAATAAAAAAACAATTACAACTTCAGGAAATAAAGGACACACTTAGAGAAATGCAAAATGTTCTGGAAAGTCTCAGCAATAGAATTGAAGAAGCAGAATAAAGAACTTCAGAGCTCAAAGACAAGGTTTTTGAATTAACTCAATCCAACAAAGACAAAGAAAAATTTTAAAAAATGAACAAAGCCTCAAAGAAGTTTAGGATTATGTTAAATAAACAAACCTAAGAATAATTGGAGTTACTGAAGAAGAAGAGAAATCTGAAAGTTTGGAAAACCCATTTGGGGGAATAATCAAGGAAAACTTGCTAGAAACCTAGACATCCAAATACAAGAATCCCAAAGAACACCTTGGAAATTCAGCACAAAGAGATCATCACCTAGGCACATTGTCATTAGTTTATCTAAAGTCAAGAGGAAGGAAAGAATCTTAAGAGCTGTGAGGCAAAAGCACAAATAACCTATAAAGGAAAACCTATTGGATTAACAGCAGATTTCTCAGCAGAAACCCGGTAAGCTAGAAGGGATTGGGGCCCTATGTTCAGCCTCTTTAAACAAAACAATTACCAGTCAAAAATTTTGTATCCAGTAAAACTAAGCTTCATAAATAAAGGAAAGATACAGTCTTTTTCAGACAAACAAATGCTGAGATAATTTGCCACTATCAAGCCAGCACTCTAAGAACTACCAAACCAGAACTACAAGCATTTGCCACCACCAAGCCAGCACTACAAGAGCTAAAAGGAGCTCTAAATCTTGAAACAAATCCTGGAAACACATCCAAACAGAACCTCTTTAAAGCATAAATCTCACAGGACCTATAAAACAAAATACAATTAAAAAAAAAAAAGGTATACAGTCAACTAATAACACAATGATTGGAACAGTACCTCACATTTCAATACTAACGTTGAATGTAAATGGCTTAAATGCTCCACTTAAAAGATACAGAATTGCAGAATGGATACGAATTCACCAACCAAGTATCTGCTGCCTTCAAGAGACTCGCCTAACACATAAGGACTCATAAATTTAAGGTAAAGGGGTGGAAAAAGACATTCCATGCAAATGGACACCAAAAGCAAGCAGGAGTAGCTATTCTTATATTAGACAAAGCAAACATTAAAGCAACAGCAGTTAAAAAAAGACAAAGGGTGACATTATATAATGATAAAAGGCCTTGCCCAACAGGAAAATTTCACAATCCTCAATATATATACACCTAACACTGGAGCTCCCAAATTTATAAAACAATTACTACTAGATCTAAGTAATGAGATATACAGCAACACAATAATAGTGGGAGATGTCAGTACTCCACTGACAGCACTAGACAGGTCATCAAGACAAAGTCAACAAAGAAACAATGGATTTAAACTATATCCTAGAACAAATGAACTTAACAGATATTTACAGAACATTCTAATCAACAACTGCAGAATATACATTCTATTCATCAGTGCATGGAACTTTCTCCAAGATGTATGATAGGCCACAAAACAAGTCTCGATAAATTTAAGAAAATCGAAATTATATAAAGTATTATCTCAGACCACAGTGGAATAAAACTAGAAACAACTCCAAAAGGAACCTTCAAAGCCATGCAAATACATGGAAATTAAATAACCTCCTGAATGATCATTGGGTCAACAACAAAATCAAGATGGAAATTTAAAATTCTTTGAACTGGCTGGGCGCGGTGGCTCACGCCTATAATCCCAGTACTTTGGGAGGCCAAGTCAGGTGGATCACGAGGTCAGGAGATTGAGATCATCCTGGCTAACACAGTGAAACTGTCTCTACTAAAAATACAAAAAATTAGTCGGGTGTGGTGGCGGGTGCCTGTAATCCCAGCTACTCGGGAGGCTGAGGCAGGAGAATGGCATGAACCTGGGAGGCAGAGCTTGCAGTGAGCCGAGATCACACCACTGCACTCCAGCCTGGGCAACAGAGCAAGACTCCATCTGAAAAATAAAATAAAATAAAATAAAAATAAAAAATAAAATTTTTTGAACTGAACAATAATAGTGACACAACCTATCAAAACCTCTGGGATATAGCAAAGACAATGATAAGGGGAAAGGTCATAGCCTTAAATGCCTACATCAAAAAGTATGAAAGAACACAAGTAGATGATCTAAGGTCACACTTCAAGGAACTAGAGAAACAAGAACAAACCAAACCCAGCAGAAGAAAGGAAATAACCAAGATGAGACAAGAACTAAACGAAATTGCAAGAAAAAAATACAAAAAATAAATGAAAGAAAAAGCTGGTTGAAAAGATAGAATTGATATATCATTAAGATTAACCAAGAAAAGAAAAGAGAAAATCCAAATAAGCTCAATTAGAAACAAAACAGGAAATATTACAACTGATACCACAAAAATACAAAAGATCCTTCAAGGCTACTATTAACACCTTTACATGCATAAACTGGAAAACACAGAGGAGATAAGTTCCTTGAAAGATACAACCCTCCTAGCTTAAATCAGGAAGAATTAGAAACCCTGAACAGACAACTAAGTAGTGAGACTAAAACAGTAATAAAAAAATTGCCAACAAAAAGTCCAGGACCAGATGGATTCACAGCTGAATTCTATCAGGCATTCAAAGAAGAATTGGTACCAATTCTATTGACACTATTCCACAAGATAGAGAAAGAGGGAATCCTCCCTAAAACCTTCCATGAAGCCAGTATCACCCTAATACCAAAACCAGAAAAGGACATAACAAAAAAAGAAAACTACAGACCAATATCCCTGATGAACATCGATGCAAAAATCCTTAACAAAATACTAGTTAATCGAATCCATCAGCATGTCAAAAAGATAATCCACCATGATCAAGTGGGTTTCATACCAGGGATGCAGGAATGGTTTAACATATGCAAGTCAGTAAATGTCTTTCACCACATAAACAGAATTAAAAACAAAAATCACATGATCATCTCAGTAGATGCAGAAAAAGCATTTGATGAAATCCAGCATCCCTTTATGATTAAAACCCTCAGCAAAATCAACATACAAGAAACATACCACAATGAAATAAAAGCCATTTGTGATAAACCCACAGCCAACATAATACTGAACAGGGAAAAGTTGGAAGCATTCCCTCTGAAAATTGGAACAAGACAAGGATGCCCACTCCCACCACTTCTCTTCAACATAGTACATAGTCCTAGCCAGAGCAATCAGACAAGAGAAGGAAATAAAGGGCATCCAAATCAGTAAAGAGGAGTCAAACTGTCGCTGTTTGCTGATGATAAGACTGTATACCTAGAAAACCCTGAAGTCTTCCTAAAAGGCCTTAGAACTGATAAATGAATTCAGCAATATTTCAGGATACAAAATTAATGTACACAAATCAGTAGCTCTGCTATATACCAACAGTGACCAAGATAAGAATCAAATCAAGAACCCAACTCCTTTTATAATAGCTGCAAAAAATATTTAGGAATATACCTAACCAAGGAGGTGAAAGACCTCTACAAGGAAAACTACAAAACACTGCTGAAAGAAATCATACATGACATAAACAAATGGAAATACATCCCATGTTTATGGATGGGTAGAATCAATATTGTGAAAATAACCATACTGCCAAAAGCAATCTACAAATTCAATGCAATTCCCATCAAAATACCATCATTCTTCCCAGAACTAGAAAAAAAAATCCTAAAATTCATATGGAGCCAAAAAATAGCCTGCATAGCCAAAGTGAGACTAAACAAAAAGAACAAATTGGGAGACACTACCTGATTTCAAACTATACTATAAGGCCATAGTCACCAAAACAGCATGGTACTGGTATAAAAATAGGCCCATGGACCAATGAAACAGAATAGAGAACCCAGAAATAAAGCCAAATACTTACAGCCAATTGATATTTGACAAAGCAAACAAAAACATAAAGTGGGGAAAGGACACACTATTCAACAAATGGTGCTGGGATAATTGGCAAGCAACATGTAGGAGAATGAAACTGGATTCTCATCTCGCACCTTATAAAAAAATCAACTCAAGATAGATCAAGGACTTAAATGTAAGACCTGAAACTAAAAATTCTAGAAGATAACATCAGAAAAACCCTTCTAGACATTGGCTTAGGCAGAGATTTCATGACCAAGAACCCAAAAGCAAATGCAACAAAAACAAAGATAAATAGATAGGACTTAATTAAACTAAAGAGCTTTTGCACAGCAAAAGGAGCAGTCAGCAGAGTAAATAGACAACCCACAGAGTGGGAGCAAATCTTCAGTCTATGCATCCAACAAAGGACTAATATCCAGCATCTACAAGGAACTCAAACAAATTAGCAAGAAAAAAAAAAAATCAAAAAGTGGACTAAGGGCATGCATAAACAATTCTCAAGCGAAGATACACAAATGGCCAACAAACAAGAAAAGATGGTCAACATCAGTAGTGATTAGAGAAATGCAAATCAAAACCACAATGTGATACCACCTTACTCCCACAAGAATGGCCATTATCAAATGATCAAAAAATAATCGATGTCGGTGTGGATGTGGTGAAAAGGAAACACTTCTACACTGCTGGCAGGAATGTAAACTGTACAAACACTATGGAAAACAGTATGGTGATTCCTTAAGAACTAAAAGTAGAACTACCATTTGATCCAGCAATCCCACTACTGGGTATTTACCCAGAGGAAAAGAAGTCATTATATGAAAAAGATACTTGCACATGCATGTTTATAGCAGCACAATTCACAATTGCAAAAATGGAGAACCAACCCAAATGCCCAGCAATCAATGAATGGGTAAAGAAACTGTAGTGTGTGTGTGTGTATACACACACACATACATACATATATATACACGAACATATATATATACACACACACACACACATACATACATACACAATGGAATACTACTCAGCCATAAAAAGGAATGAACTAATGGCATTCACAGCAACCTGGATGGGATTGGAGACCATATTATAAGTCGAGTAACTCAGGAATAGAAAACCAAACATCGTATATTCTCACTTATAAGTGGGAGCTAAGCTGTGAGGATGCAAAGGCATGAGAATGATATGATGGACTTTGAGGACACAGGGGAAAGAGTGGGAAGGGGGTGAGGGATACAAGACTACTAATTGGGTTCATTGTATACTGCTCGGGTGATGGCTGCACCAAACTCTCACAAATCACCATTAGAGAACTTATGTAACCAACTACTACCTGTTCCCAAGAAAACCTATGGGAATAAAATTAAAAAAAAAAATAACTATCATGTGGCTTTTCCTGTTTTGATGCCTGTCTTTTAATCATAATCCTGTAAATGGGCCTAAGGCAACACTCATTATAACCTATGCCCCACTGATGTTCTAAGTTAAATGAAAAATAGATTTCTTAAGTATATATGTTAATGTCTATTAAGCCCTATAAAGAGACCCAAAGATAAACATCACGTTCATTGATTCAGTACTTGCACCAAGTAATGAAGTCATTGGTAACCAGCAATTTATTAATATTACCAAGCACTCTGGAATGGGCATATGGGATTCTTGGTTTATTTATTTTTACCTTTGTTCAAACATGTACAAAATGCTGAAAAATAGTTTAAACATTATTTTCTCTCCAGACAAGACAATGTTGGCAGAAAGAATTCCTGTTCCCTCTAGTCCTGTTCCTATAGCAACCATCGACTTGGTACAGCAACAGACAGAAGATGTCATGCCACGCATTGAGCCCAGACTTCCACCCAAGAAAACTAAGCACCAGGAAGAACAGGAAGATGTGAATAAACCAGCCTGGGGAGTCAGCTCTTCTCCCTGGGTGACCTTTGTCTATGCACTCTACCAAATTAAAGAGATGATGCAACTCACAAGAGACAACCGTGCTTCTGAGATACAGCCTTTACAGGTACAGTTCCTTTGCTGGGCTAGCAGTATTACCTGTCACTCAAGATACCTTAACTGGGCTCAGTTGTTTTAATTACTCACTTTTCATTCAATAAGATTTATTGAAAGTCTGGTGGGGGAAATAAACATGCAAACAATTTCAGTACTCTAAACACTGAGTTAAAGAGGGTGTATACAAGGTCCCATAGAGAGAATATTCTGCCTTATGGAGTTCAGGAAAACTTCAGAGGATATGATTCTTTCACTTCTTGAAAGAAATAAAATAAATAAATCCATTCTTTCATTGTAATTTGTTTTACATTTCAGTATTGACGGTTGCCAGTTGAAAGGAGAATACATGGTTCATCCCTTCAGGAACCATATTTATTAATCTCTGTAATTCCAAAATTCTAGTGGGGGGCATTATATATTATTATTATAGGACCACAAATATTTATTGAATTAATTGAGCCACTGTATGGGTATGATAGAACACCTAACTCAGTGGAATTATGGTTGTGCAGGTGGCCTCACCTGAAAAATAAGTCTAAAAGTGTGATTTTTCTTGTCCTCAGAGGAGTGATCTTTCCTGAGTAGTTAAATCATGTTGATAGAAGTGTGGATAACTGTACAGGTGTATCCCGACTTTGGAAAATGAGTGTAACTTCTATAAATCATTTAGCCAAAGAAATAGACCCAGTTCCTCCATTTTATAATAATCACTCCCTTTTACTTGGTAAGTCATGTCAAGTAGCTTCAGAGTAGCTTCAGAGGACACACAAAAAAATAAAGGGGAAAGATTTAAAAATAAGGGTAGTTTGAGTAATTACCCTTTCAGAAAATTTGTTGAACTAATTAATCTTAACTTTGTAAGCTAACATAAAATCTTTGTGAAATGTTAACCAAATCTGGTTCGTTACTGATAGCCATATGCATTGCCAGTCCACGCGTGATCCTATTTGTTAATTTATCAAGATAATAAACTCATATCATTCCTCTGCTCAGTCAAGAACCAGACACTGTGGTGGGAGAAGCATATACAGGATTTTAATACCTTAAAGCAAGAAGATGAAACAGGAGAAAGGATGATTTTAATATCTGCTGCTTGAGTAGCAATATTTTCATTACTTTGTGTACTCATCCTCATTTTCACAGAAGCCACATTAAATTTTTAATATGGCTTTTTTTTCTGGTATGTTAGGATTAATCAATTTTTTTTCTGGGCTGGACGTGGTGGCTCACACCTGTAATCCCAGCACTTTGGGAGGCCAAGGTGGGTGGATCACAAGGTCAGGAGATCGAGACCAGCCTGGCCAAGATGGTGAAACCCTGTCTCTACTAAAAATACAAGAATTAGCTGGGCATGGTGGCGGGTGCCTGTAATCGCAGCTACTCCGGAAGGCTGAGGCAGAGAATTGCTTGAACCCGGGAGGCGGAGGTTCCAGTGAGCCAAGATCACGCCACTGCACTTCAGCCTAGGCGACAGAGCAAGACTCCTTCTCAAAATAATAAATAAATAAATAAATAAAAATTTTCTGGTATGTTAGGATTAATAAAAACTGGCAGGTATGCTGTAGTTATTCCTAGAAGTCATTATACTAAGTTTCTTTTTCTTATATTGTAGAATCACAGAAATGAACATTTCTGTTGGGTGCTCAGCTAAAAAGTGATAGGTACTAATTTGGGGGAGAATCTATTTAAATTTTTTTCTTATTTGTACAACCAATATGGCATTTATGGAAATTGCTACTCATGGTTATTTACAGTTGGTTACACAAGTGCTTGTTTACATTCACTTTTTTATGTGGATGTTCTGTCTTAGTATCTAACTTTTGGTGCACATTTTGAAATACCAAATATACATCAGGACTCTTAATTACAGGACATTCTCTCCCACCTCTGCCTCCAAGGATGAGGATGAGAACCCCTTACGTCCTTCCTGTTAGACAAAGTGTCTTCTGGCTCTTGGATTCTGTGGTCTTAGCAAACGGCCTGAGTTTCAGTTATTCCATAGTGCTTGCCCAGCGACTTGCCACATGGTCGGGGGGCTCAGCAAATATTTGCTGATGTAAACTGTTTACCAAGTACTAACAGACATTTTGGTAGTAATGTTCCTTTTTCCACAAGACACGTCTGCTTATAGTGTTTGTGTTTTTCATGCGGCTCTGGCAGTTGCACATAGGAAAGGAGATGAAAGGTAAGACATTCTATCCTTATTCCTCTATTACTTGGTCCCTGAAATGGGCACTTCCGGATGATCTCCCCATGTTTCCTATCTTACTTAAAAGCATATATAAAAAGTTGGATTTATTTGCTGTCACTGATCATGGGGCATCTCCTGTTTTCTACCTCCAGGGGACCAATGAGAACAGGGAAAATTCTCCTGCTGGTAGAGCCCAGCCTGTCCCATGTGAGACTCACTCTGACCCATGTAGAAACCTGCCATTCCCTGACGCAGCAGCATCTCAGACACAGACCAGCCCTGCTCACCCCAGTGTGGACCTGCGCACAGAGCAGAGTGAAGAGCAGCAGGCTCAGCTGGCCGCAGGAGGACACTGAGGGCATCCTGCTCATCTCACACCCTGCATGGAATCAGGCTCCTCAGCCAGGACACAGGGCGAGGCCCCCCAGCCAGGATACGCCTTCCCTGGAGGAGCACAGCACTGCATATGCTTCTAAATATCTAAACTCATTAACATGGAAACACACACACAGGAGCTACAGTACATATTGGCGGGAAAAGGTAAACTTTCGTAATCCCCTTGGAATTACAAAAGGGAAATGGAGTTCAATGAGGACTTTCAGTTCTTTGCTTGGTTAGGTTAAGGATGATAGAATTTCTCTGCCAGTGCAGTAAGAGTTGAAACCAGCAGTTACACTAAGTAAGTGGAGGGAGTGAAAGTGTTTTGAGGTGAATGTGGATATAATTTCCCTCTTCTGATTATTTATTCTTATTATTTAGTTCTTAATACAAACTGGGAAGAGATAGAATTCATCTATACTTTCTTTTTTCTTGAAGAGAACCATTTAAAAAATTACAAGATATATTTAAAAAGTAACCAGATAAAAGTTAGTAGCACATGTGCTTTTGTTAAAAATAAAGTTAAAAGTTAAAGTTAAAAAATGAAGTTAAAAGTTTCATCAGAAACTTTACATATCTTTAGCAAATATATTTTTATATGTGTATGGTATATAATGGAAATAATTCTTTGAGCAACAGAAGCTATTATTGACTACTGCAAGCTAAGCTGAGCTTAAAAATGCCTTTTGTTTTAAATGGGCTTTGAGAAAAAAAACAGAAACGGGGGATTATTTCAAATCAACCAACCAACTCAGTATCCTGTGGCTTGATAGACAAGAGTTTACTACATATATTGATAATGTAAATAGCCTGTCTTGCTATTTACTATCTTATAGTGATTCAGGCTCTAATTAGCTGAGGGAATGAAACACACACAAAAATCACTGAATTCCTAAGAGTTCCATTAAATAAGCAGTACTATTTACAAATCACAGTATAAGATTTAAGTGCCTGGGGAAGGGATACAATTTTTAGACATTACATATTGGGTCAGTTTTGTTTTGTTTTTGGTGAGGAAAAGGTGGTAAATAGGAAACCATGAATGGGAAGGATGGCAATAAGTAGCAACTGTACTTTCCAATGACTAAAGAAAGAAAATCTCAGTATATTCCTTCTCATGAAGACACAGTCGGACACTGGACAATGTAACGTATGCAACTGCAAACGTTACAGCTGCAGCCAGAACAATGGCTGCGTGGATCACATGTAAAGCTTGCCGCTCAAAATCAAAGCAGAGGTTAACAGGAAATCTGGGGGGAGTGTGGAAAAGGGAACACAGCTTTAGCTGACTAAAGGTGAATTATATAATTTATAATAGCTGTGGATGAGCACAGGCGAGAGAGGAAAGAAAAGAACAAGTTAGAAATGAGCAACTCACCTTACCCTGATTAGACAGGATCAATTGTAAAGTGAGGGCTTCTCCATGACACCATAGTTCTGCCCAGTACTGCATTTGGGATAAGAAATTCTACACTTGGATGTCTAGCTTCACCACACAGCTTAAAAATAAAATAACTGAAATAGAATTCAGCAAATAGTTATTTTTTGCACTTGAACTGAAACGTACTGTACTGTAAATTATGACTCATTTTAAGTGACCTTTAAAATCAGATGTATTTATTATGCTTGTGTAATTATAGAAATAAAGAAATGGGTGACAGGCTGAACCTCACCTATGAATGTACAGTATGTGGATTTGTGAAACTGACTGTAGGAAGTCAAAAACTTATACTGTATCTTGTGTTTACAGTTCTGATTTATTCCTTTGAAAAGCCTGCTGTTTTGGAAATGCACAGCTGACATGTTGAAATATAAATATATACCATTTTTAAATGTTTCTTAAATGATAAAGATGTGACCAAACAGAAGTCCTTTACTCTGTAATCAATGAGACCAAATTCAACATGCCTTTGTTATGGAACATTTACTGTGACAGCAGAATCTATAATGCAGTCATTCCCAGCCTTGTGAGCTGACACCTTCATGGGTTTGTGGACTTTGTGACTTTTTCTTCCTGTCCCCAAAGTGCCATATGCTACCTTAAAAAATATTAAAGTGAATTCAAATTAAATTTTGATTTGAGATTTTGTAACCCCTCTTGAGATCCCTCAGCACACGCAGGGGTGTCACAGAGCCCAGGCTGGTAATCACTGTCTTAATGACTTACTTCCTACTCTTTCTCCTGTGGTTGTAGAAACAGTAAATTACCCAAGTTCTGAGCTTGTGTGGATCCAAAGCAGTTAATTGCTAATTATTAAACTAGTCCTCAAGTCTTAGGAATAGATTATAATACATACATTGTCCAGCAGGCAGTAAACCTCATGAAAAGCGTTAAGGAATTCACAGGAAGAGCAACGCTGCTTTACTGGCTTATTAATCTTGCCATGGGTCACATGAAGTGGATAGTTGGCTAATAGCTTCCCTCTAATTGGCAATTCCATCCAGTACTGCTGAGGTACTGAGACCATTACTTAGGCAATATTGCTCTCCACGATTTGGAGTTACGCAGGGAATCTAGGAAAAGGGAACCACATCCGTGGATATTGGGTGCTTGTAGTGTGCTGAGATTATCATTTTGCCCTTAACAAAAACTGGAGGTGTTCCTATCACTATCCCCATTTTAAACAAGAGAATTCTGAAGCTAACAGTTTAAGTTATGAGATCAAGGTCACAAAGCCAAGATTCAAACTCAAATCTTCCTAATGTCAAAGCCCTAGTCCGCTAAGCACCTTGCCCCACCCCAGGAGGCAGGGAGGCCATTCCCTGGATCTGTTGTGGCAGAGGAAGCCATAAAGCAGCCCAGCCTGAACCATTACCATACATGCCTGATATGTGTATATGTGTGGTTGTATTTCCATTTAGGATTTCTAGATATTCCTAGATTTCTAGAAATCCTTCAAATTCCTGATGCTTTGTGAAATGTAGGTACACCAGACCCTTTACACTCTGCCAGTGAGTTGGCTGGACTGATAACTCTGCACAGGAAGCCCAAAGGTTGGTAGGGACTCTGGCCAGGGCCATGGGAATCAGGAAGGGAAAGCAGACACACCCACAGCTCTGTAACCAAGGCGATGGCATCGTAGAATAGCACTGTCCAGTAGGACTTACTGGGAAGATGGGAAGTTCTCGATTTACACTGTCCAGTATGGTAACCATAAGCCATACGTGGCTATTAAACAACTGACGTGGCTAATTTCCTGGGGAATTAGGTTTCTAATTTTAAATAGCCACACGTGGCTCAAGACTACCATATTGGACAGCATGGGTATAAAGGAAGAGATCACCTTTGGGAGATCTCTGGGCCTGTTTCCTCAGCTTCAGTGTGAGAGGTTAGAGCTTAAGATTATGTTAATTCTGTGAAAATGAGGGTATGCTTTGACAGTGACTATACGGAAGAAAGAGGTGATTTTCCATTTGGAAGTTCTTCAGCCCTTTGGAGCATGGAGACAAGACAAAGGCTACTTTTGAAGCCCCAAACCACTCCTGGGCTTGTTTAGCAAAGCCTTGAGAATATCTGGCTTAAGGATTCCAAGCCATGGAGCAGCTGGGAGAGAGGCTGGTGCCTAGGTGAAAGGGGGAGTGGTTTGTCAGATCTCAGAAAGTAGTTTACATTATGCCAGGACAAACTGTGGCTTTTTATAAGGCAGTAACTGGAAACTTGCTGATGTCTAACATGGGGGGAAAGTGAGCCAGTCCAGCTAAGTGCCAGTCCAGCTGGGTACCTAACTCTCAACCAGCTGCCATCTGTTTCAGGCAGCTAATATAGGACCACTTGTCCCCCACTGTGGCTCCAGGAAAGTCCCAGTTTTCAGATGGCAACCCAAGGACCTTACAACGTTGGGGTTAGGAGTGTGCACTCTGGAGTCACACTGTTTGCATCTGAGTTCCAGCTCTGCCAGTGAGAACTTACACACACATATAACATCGCTGGGCCTCAGGACCCACCTCTGTAGAACGGAAGTGATTATAGTAGGTATGTTACAGGTTGATGTTTAAAATGAGTTATCTGAGACACAGTGTGTGCTCCATAAATACTGCCATTGTTGTGTAGTAAAGCACTCGGGGCAGGAGGAGTGCTGTCTCATTTCCCCAACCAGGGTCTAGTTCTATTCTTTTATTGCCATTTATATCTGTAATCATATTCCATTCTCCCAATGTACAGTGCCATACTATACATATTTACCTATGTCTAGTAAGCTGTACAGTAAGGCATTCAATTCCAACATGCATTGTAAACATTAAGTGGTTGGGGATATGAGTTAGTTAAGAGATAAAATTAGACAAAACATAAGTGGAGGAAGATGGAAAAAAATGATGACGATGACAATTCCATAAAGTGCAAAAGTCTGCTGAGAGAGGTTATAAATTCCATAATTTTCATTTTTCTTTTTCTTCTTAGAGGTGTCAACAAAAGTAAACAATTTTATAATCATTTAACAAATTATATACCATACTCTCTCCAATTGTCAGCGCAGAATGCCATTCTTCTAAATTGTACACTTATATTTGAAAAAGGTCAGGATTTTTTTTGTTTCTTGAAAAGATCAGTGGCATCTTAGAAAAGTAACATGTAGACCAGTGCTACTCAAAGTGTGCTCAAGGACTGGTGCTGTCAAACTACTGCTGGTATGTGACAACATAGAAATTAGACGTTTCAAAATATGTATGGCAAGTTGACATTGTCATGACATGATCATCGTGCTTATATTCTGTATGTCTTTTCTTTTAAAGATTATTTCATTTTTCTAATAATTTAGCATATCTTACAAAAGTATTACTTGTGATGAACTAGAGGGAAACTGGTCCATCACCCCAGATAATCTGAGAAGCACTGACAAGAGCCACAGACTACAGTGTCCATTGCTGCGGGGCACAAATGACTGGTATGTGTATAACATCAGCAGATGTAGTCACCTCTTGAATGCATTATCCATGGGGTCATTTCCTTAACTTTCTTAAAAACATGGTAATAAAGGAAGTAGAATATGAGCCCTGGAAGCAGACATATGGGGGCTCGAATTCTGATTCTACCACTTGAGCTATATGTGTCCTTCAGCAACTTTCTCCTATCTTCTCTGGGTCTTTCCTCATCTGTAAAATGAAAATACCAAAACATGTCACAGAGTGACCATGAGGTGCAAATTAAGAGGTATCGAAGGCACCTCACGTAGTGCCTGATGGATCTCTAATCAATGTTGGTATTCTTCTCCTTTTCTTTTCAATCGGTCTTTTTTGGAAAAAGGACCAAATCTAAAAAAAAACTTATCCCTCAAATTATTTAAATAATAAAGAGAAGCTGCCCACTAACTGCATCTTCCAAGATTTATTGTAGATAAATATAGTATTCATTTCAAATCTCTGGTGACTTATTAAGATTTCACGTTCAGGGATCATAACAAAAAAATACAGTTACTTTTAAAAGATAATCCAACTCCTAGGCCAGAGAAAGACTAAAGATTTTAACGTATCTGAGTAAAACTATGCCTATCAGAGGGGGTGGAATGTTGGTCAATAATGATTAGAAAAACAGCAGTCACAGAGAGGAAAAAGTTGGCAGGACCTGCATAAAGGAAGGGGTGGTCTTTGTCAACAGACCTGGTATCTCATCCCATTAACAAGGCTAGCCCCATTGGGGTAGGGGGTGGCATCTGCATTAAACTCTTCGGCCTCATGACATTAACCATGTGAATTATATAACAAGCTCCCTTTGTTTTGTTTCAGTTTACCAAGTAGCCTCCTTATTATAATTTGACCCCTTGTAACTGTCTTCTGAGAGAGAATCTGCTGGTCATATCAATTCAAGTGTTTTTATCCTTATGCTAGTTATATTTTTGGTTCTGAATCACTACCTGTACCAACTATATGAATTGGCTAACAGGAGACAAGTCTTATGGTGTAATAACAAAAAGCAGGGTTCTGAGTCAATAAGGCTAACAGTTACACCCAAATAGTTCACTCTTCAATGTCATGCCACCCAGCAGGCTCTCTCAGAAGGCAGCTTGCTCCTGTTGTCACCTGAAAGTACCTCTCTGTCTTCCCGCAGGTGTCTTCAAACTTCCACGGCCATTATGTTGTCTGTCTTGCTTTCAGTTGGACAAGAAAATTTAATTTATAAAATTGTACATCTCTAACTCTGGGGAACAGTCACAAACAGAATAATGTAAGAGAGCATTTGTTTAGTTGGCATCACTTCAGGATCGTAATTCCTCCACATATTTAGATATTTTTATGTAATCCATCATCTATTCCAAACCCTCTTAAAATCGAAATATCTGAAATTTCCAGATCTTTTTTAAAAAGTCATAAATTGAAATATTGTCCTTCATGTCAGATGGACATTCCCCTGTAATTCAGCCCTAAGTATTACTGGCAAACCATACAACTAATTCACAAAGCATTTTTTTGTGATATGTAAAATGTGTTTTAAAACTTTTTAAAAGTAACACTTGAATGATACAATTGTTTAAGCATAGCCACCTACACTGTATCTCACCCACACATCTGGTGTCAAACAGTCCAACTTGCTAACAACAGTAAGCTTTGTAGGCATGAAACATAAGCAATAACATAACAAAGGGATCTGTTAGGCTCCATAATTATACACCTATGGTGTGTGAAGCACAAAGTCAACTTCCAACCACCTGTGAAGGGCAGAGCCATTTTATTTAGTGGTCGTTTAAACTGTTCAAAGGACTTTAAAAAGGGAGGAGGAGAGGAGAGAGGAGGTGAGGGAGAAAGAGAAGAGAAGGGAGGAAAGAAAGGAGGGACACACTTCTTACAAGAGTTATCTGTACATTGCTTGATGGGGATTAGAATTGTGATCAGTACTATAATATACCCCCAAATCAAATGAAAACAACATAAATACACTAAAAATATCACAAGTAATGCTTTTAATTGTTTAGCTTCTCACAGTAGTCACAAAGCAGAAACTGACAAACCTATGATTTCTTCTAAAAATAAACATGGAAAACAATATCTTGGAGGACTGCTGTTGTTCTTCTCTCTTTGGCTGTTCTTATTGTGATGGTTACACCTGGCTAGCTGCCCATGAAGAGCTGCTTCCTTCCCTCGGCAGTACCTCTTCCCCCTGGCCCAGTGGCTGTCCTGGCTGGGACATACCTGGCAGCCCCAGCAGATTGTTTATGTGTTATTTACTCATACGTATATGTTGTACCACACAAACTGCCTCTTAGGAGACGAACTTGGTGAGCACAGGCACTGATACATCTGATATATTTATATCACCAATAAATATAATTATAAAAAAACAGATTAAACCATAAGAAAAATGTTCAAACTTCTATTTACTCATAAAATAGTTACCATAAATCTGAATGGGAAATACATCCTTTGGTTCTTTAAAAATCCAAGTCTATATAAAGGCAGATTAACTTTAGTGGATATTACAAAAAAACAAAGTTCCTAGTATGAAAAGATGTCTGGCAAAAACAGACCTGTAAATACTTCAAAGAGGAACTATCATTTGAAAATCAATCTAGAAAGTTCCAGATGGATAGTCATGCTCTTTTTTCATGACTTAGAAAAACTATTAAATTTGGCTCAGGAAAGCAGCAGTGCCAAAATTCTGTCTATCCTTCCCCCATAACCCTTGTCCTGATAAAAAGATTTTTATGGTCCCATCACAGGAAAAAAAGCCTGATTTTGATTCTCAGAATCAACTAAGCAACACCTTAACCCTGAGATTGTCTTGCCATGTTCAAATCTTTTCTCAGATCTATGTTTTGGCCTTCTTTCCTCAGGGTCAAAGCTCACAGCCCCTCATTGCACTCTGGAGTTTAATATCATGACTCAAGAAAAAAATTGTTTTGTAAGAAACTGTTATAAACACATATAGTTAAACAATTTTTTAAATGGATCAGTCAATTCAAAATGTCGTAAGAAGTTAAATGCCTTCAATTTCAAAATACAAAAAAAAAAACAAAGTAATCATAGTATCTAATCCTTATGTATGTATATAAAAATCTTATGTATAAAAAACTTTAAAATGTCTTAAGAAACATTTCCCTTTATCACAGTTAAATAGCAAGTTGGCCATTATTGAAAAATAAAAAGTAAAGCCACCACATTGTGAGGCCCATGGCTTTGGAAGATGGCTTCTAAGCTTGCACCTGAAGATCTTATCTACCTGAGTCAAAGGATACACCAGGGCTGGATTTCTACCAGTGCTGCATCTCAGTGTGGTCTTGCACAAGTTGTTTAACCTCTCCAGAGCTCAATTCCACCGCCATTAGCACTTTCCAAACATGTGTTCCAAGGAATATTAATCTCATGAAAAAGAGTTCTGTGGTCAAATTAAGCAAGAAACTGCAGCACACACTTTCTCCTCTTTGGGAGATTCACAGTGCACATGAGCATTATGAATGACTCTGAGAGGTACATTAGTTTATATCAATCTTAGCTGACCTCAGAATACCTTTACTGACCAACACTCGGTAGTATCCTGTGAGCTGTACTTTGGAAAACACTGGTCCAGCATGTCTCAGGTCTCTTTTAGGACTTATACTGATGAAATATAGGAAGAGTATTGCAGAGTCTTCTGACACAGGTTCAGGGGATTAAGAGCGGATTTAGGGCCCTGGTGTTGACAAAGCACCTGTTCACGCTTATTAGCCCCTTGAAGAACGCCATTCCCCTGTTCCTAATGAAAGCCTTCATTCAAGGAAGGTGGTAGTGGCTGTCACAGAATCTTGGTATCCACCTACAGTACAGTAAATAGCAGAACTCACCAAGAATGTTAAGTTATCTTCAAAATGGGTTAGTTTTCCTTTCCAGAATGACTTGTTTTTCTCCACAGCAAATGTTTTTGCCACTGTTCACTAGAACAGTTCTGCCTAACTTTAATAGAATCCCTACCCTTTGCCCACTTCCTTGTCCAGAATGAAGTCAACTTGAAGGTCGCATGTCAGGCAGTACTTGGGTTAAAGAGCTGCTCTTCCAAGAAGGCACCCCCAAGGCCATACTGCTCTTCATGCAGACTGATTTCTTCAGGTGACAAGTGGCTTCCTCCAAGAACAAAGTCTGCAAATCTAATAAGTTTTTTGTTTTAAATAAAGTTAATGTTATCTCAGGAAGGTTTATTTGAAAGATAACATGTTCCCTTGCTATTTATCCCCTTTAATTAAATTTGACTTTGCATCAATAGAGGGTGGTATTTACCCAGTGGGTGTAAAATGGGAATGGCTTATGTGATCCCTCTAAAGACAGCTATTCATGGAAAGGGCAGAGAAGCAGGGCAGATGTATAAGCATTACGTGAGCCAAATGTACCCACTCCTGTTTTCTGATTCCTTCTTGTCTCAATTTTTTATTAGTTTGAATTTATTATTATTCATTATTTTGTGTCAAATGCTTTCCCCCTTCCATCTTTAATTTGAGGGCACTGTTATTTGGATAAAGTCATGAGGAAGAGAAAGCAATAAGGAAAAATGTTGGGACAGACGTCTTTCTTAGTGAACTTTAAAAATGATTTTCCAGCTGGGCGTGGTGGCTCACGCCTGTAATCTCAGCACTCTGGGAGGCCAAGGCAGATGGATCACAAGGTCAGGAGTTAAGAGACCAGCCTGACCAACATGGTGAAACCCCATCTCTACTGAAAATACAAAAATTAGCCGGGCATGGTGGCGTGCGCCTTGTAATCCCAGCTACTCAGAAGGCTGAGGCAGGAGAATGGCATGAACCCGGGAGGCAGAGGTTGCAGTGAGCTGAGATAGCACCATTGCACTCCAGCCTGGGCGAAAGAGCGAGACTCTGTCTAAAGAAAAAAACAAAACAAAACAAAAAAAAGATGTTCTCCACCAATAGGATGAGAAGCAGGTCACTCATCCTATTCCACCTTCCCTTCCCTATAAACATAAGGAAGTTATGTTTTTAGCCTTCCCTATAAAACATCAGATAAATATTTATTCTGACATCAGCAGTTCTACTGTGCAAAGTCACAGCACTGAGAAAAGGGACCTCTGACAACTTCCACATCATCTGTTATCCAAGGAAGTAGTCTATTTTCACCCTGAAGTGCCTGTACCAAACCATCATATTATTTTTAAAATCATTCTCAACTAAACTATGGTCTGAGCAGCAGAGTAGGACTTACTTTCTAGGAGTGTGGAGTCTGGAGACCACCAGCCACGAGGGGAAGTCGGGTTTTCGGCAGGCCCGGCGCAGCTCCTCCAGAGCGCTGTTCGTTTCAGCATCAGCTTGCTCCCTATACTCATCTTCTGTAAGATACTTCACCACCAGCTCTTTCGATGTAAACCACTGCTTTATTTTCCTAAAACGTGGCATGTGGTTGCAGGATTACTGCCTAATTCAATCCTTAAGATTTACAAAAATACATTTCTTAGATTGTAACAGTAATAATACTTCTTAACTTCCTCCATATCATATCTATATTTTTTTTATTGCTGTTATCATTACTGAGGTATAGAGAACATGCAGTTTGGGCCTAATAGTACATTTCCCCATTTCCTGAACTATCATAAATAATGTCCTAAGGCATTTGAGAATTAATTTCTGATACAGATGTTAATTGTATTTTTCTTCCTCGGTGATTTCTAATCACACAGGCAATTAAAAGCCTGTTTTTTTTTTTTGTTTGTTTGTTTTTTAATGCTTGGCCTGTTTATTTTATTAGGCACTAACAGAAGCAAGCTTTTGAGATGTCCTTTTATGCAGATCCTCTAGAACATTGACCATTTACTCTCCACACCAAGAACCTGGGAGGATTTGTGGGATATCACTTCCACCTAGTGGTGGTGATTCTGACTAATCCTAGAGAGAAAGAGCAAATATTGTACAAAATTTATAGTAATTCTTCCTTTATTACATGACAAGCAGATCATGAGTAGAACTTTCTTTTTCCAACCAAGAAAATCCTAAATCTCATAAAATGTAGGGACCTAAAAATTTAGGAATCTAAGAATCTCATAAAAATAGTAACAATAATAAGGTTTTAAAAACTTTTATTTATTTATTTTATTTTATTTTTTTGAGACAGAGTCTCACTCTGTCACTCAGGCTGGAGTGCCATGGCGCAATCTTGGCTCACTGCGACCTCTGCCTCTGGGATTCGAGCAATTCTCCTGCCTCACCCTCCTGAGTAGCTGGGATTACAGATGCATGCCACCACACCCGGCTAATTTTTGTATTTTTTAGTAGAGACGGGGTTTCACCATGTTGGTTAGGCTGGTCTCAAACTCTTGACCTCATGATCCACCCACCTTGGCCTCCCAAAGTGCTGGGATTACAGGCGTGAGCCACCGTGCCCGGCCTAAAACATTTGTTTTATTTATAGTGAGTTTTAAAAAATATTTTGGGGTGATTTTAAATTTAACCTGAGATTTCCAAATATAAATGAACATCAGAATTATCTGAATATTATATTTATATAATATATATTTCTCTCTATATATATTTTTTTTCTTGAGGGTTGGGACTGAATAAATCTGTTATCTTTTAAAGATCTCACAGTTGATGAGCTAGATCAAGGAACCAGTGACATAATTTCCTTCTCCTTTTCTGAATACCTGTGCATGGTTTCCCTGGAGGAAAATCCCTGGATGCTGAGCCAGAAGACCTGGACACAGTCCTGGCTTTGAGGTTTATTCACTATATGAACTTGGGGAATTCCTTAACAGTTCAGAGCCTCACTTTGGTCATACGAAAAAAATAAAAATAAAAGCAATAATATCTACTTCATTTACTTCATAGGTCACTGTACAGGTTAAATGAGATATTTTGTGTAGGGTGCTTAGCACTGTAAGTGGCCTATAGTAGGTGTTCAATAAGGATAATCAAAAGAGTAGTTACCATATACTATTAAAAGTAAACAGCTCTTTGCAATGAGAAAGTAGTATACAAAATCAAGGTATTACTTCTCTGTTGTGTTATTTAACCTGTAAGTTCCTGTTTCATTCCCTAGTTCTTTATATAACTACTCACTAGCAAAATTTTAAGTTGAGGAAGTTATAGTACATTTTGATTATTATAGAACACAGCTAGTGCACAAAAGAACCATTGTGCAGAACACACTTTGCTCTTGGCAGGGAGTTGGAGGGTTAAAGAGAAGGAAGAAGGAACTTTATCCTGAGTTCCTCAGGTCACAAGCCTGGCAAAGGGCCAGGGACCTGGAAGATGTTGGGGGGCCAGCCTTACTGACAGAAGACTGGTGTTCCCATTCACTGTCTGCCTCGGGCAGATAGGGCAAAGAGAGACCCAGTCAGCATCAACCCTCCAACCCTGCCCTGCTGCCTTTCAGCCCCACCAACATCTTCTGTGTGGGCTCCCTGTCCTGTCACTGGTGCAATTTTAACCCTGTGATATTGCCACACGCACACACAGTCACCAGTTCCATAAACTACCAGTCACCATAGTGTCCTTCCTCACAGCTAATTTTACCTCTTGAACATTTATTCCCTCCCTCTTCTAGCCTTGGTCTCATGGTCCTACCCTAGGCCCTCATCATCTCTCGCCTGGACCACTGTGATGTCTGATAACTGTTCTCCTGCCATAGGGACCTCCCCTTTGTATCCACCTGCTGTGCCAGAAGACAGATGGGCCACATCCCACGGGCCAATGAGTATTTATGGTCTCTGCTGTCATTTTTGTTTGTCCAATGTATTTTTATTTTTAATTATTTTTATTTTTAAATGCCAACATTTTAAAATGCTAAGATTTCACATTCTAATCGTAATTCCCACTTCCAATTTTTCTAGAAAACCAGCAGATCTGGCAATACAGGACTCATATTCCCACACGAGAGCAATCAGCTCAAGCTGAGTGTTAACTGCCCCGTTTTCAATGAGGTTGCTTTGCAGAATTTCCCACACTCCTCCTGGTTACTGCTGCCTTACCCCTGCTCAGCATCACTCACCATAGTATCTGCCTGGGTCCTAAGCAACTGGTTTGATAACTGCTATACAGGCAACAGTCAGAGGACTAACTAAAATGTCTCACGGTTAAACCCCACTGTGTACAGGACTGGACTAGATTGCTTAGCGTGGCTGCCATGCATCTGGCCCATGCCCACCTTGTTTGCTGCACTGACAACACTGCGTGCCTCCTGATGGTACCAAACTGGGCTTTCTATCAGGAAAGCCCTCCGTGTTTATTCATCTGGTTATTTTAATTCATTCTTTAAGATTCAGCATAGTAATATCTCCTCCAGGAAAGCTCTCCTGGCTTTCTCTATATACCCTTGGTCCCTGGGCAAGTCTCTATTTTAATACTTAAAAGAGATAGAAATGTATGCTGATGTCTAGCAAGTATACCTCAAGGGCAAGAACCATCCCCATCTGTGCACCTGATGTGAAAACAGCTGCTCAGACTCAATGACTGAGGAGAAACATAACAAAGCTGTGACAATAGAGGTTACTTCATTTTTCTTTTTATACTTCAAAGGCCATAAGCCTTAACTTAAAACCTAAGAAAAAAGAAAGTTCTAAATGCAAATAATACCTTTCAATCATTTATGATTCATTTCTGTTTCCTAATTCGTATCTCATAAGGACAGCTGATACCACTAAAGTAGTCTTTGGCTCTAATTAAAGAAAATGTTGAATAAAAGAAGATATTTTAGGTAACCCAGAGTCCAAGTACTTCTGTCACTGACTCTAGTGAATTCTGAGTGAGCTCTAATTACCTGGTAATTGGTGATACAGCTCTGAACGATTAATGAAGACTAGCCATGAAGATAGGATCAGACGCTTGGAGCTCTCTTCCCCCTCCACCCCCAATCTTGCTCAGAATGAAATCTCCAGATCAAATGTAATTTTGAGATTAACATGATGTGTGCAAAAACTCTCCCAAATAATAAAACCAGAGCTCAAAATGTCAAATTTGCTGGGGGGAAAAATAATACATACCACCTCATATAACTGAAGGCTCTCAGTGGGTAGTGCAGACTCCAGGAGGACATGAGGAGGATTATGGCTGCATAGGCAAACTGAGGCACGGCCACACCAGCATAGACCAGAACCAGGGAGAGGAGTCGTAGTGTCCACATCAGAAGACTTCTGCTCCTGTCATCTGCAAGGGGCCCATGCTTGTAACAAACAACAAAGCTGAAAAATCCAACTATCAAGACATAGCCTGGAAAAGTGGAAGAGGTAAAATAATACAAATTTGAATTTGAGACATTATGTGAAAAAGCTGGCAGAGCCTTGACTTAAAGGTAAAAACTATTAGAGAACCTTAATTTTTGTTTTTTTTTTCCCCACAAAGTAAGGTTGAAAAATGTACATAGGGTGTTATTCCTTCCATATGAGATACTAGGCTGACTTTCGCAATAATTTGGGATGTACACTCATTATGATGATGATATATAAGTATGTCTGTATTTTAGTCCAGCACCTTCGCTGGATTAAAATGTTATCATGGTTACTTTGGCCAGGAAGAAGTCATAGTTGTATGTGACCATTGGCTACAAACCCTATTTTTTATTTTACCTTCTAGTCATAAAAGGAAAAGGTAATTTTACAGTGGAGGGAGTCATCCTCTGAATCCAAATGTTCAGTCTCATCATTATGATGGTGAGACTATAAGCTATGCTGTGTCTCTGGGTATGATCCAAGGTGAAGTGCCCATCACCTCTTAGGTATTCTATCTTAAGTGTTTAATTTATATCTAACCAAGCCTTGAGGTCTAATTTCCAGTTTACAGAAAATACGCAGAAGAGAAGAACATGTTAAATTCTACCATAAAGGGGTCATCAGATAAATATAAAAGGTAGACATTCTATAGGACAAGCTTGGTCTCTTTAGCATATCACTATGATGAAAAAAAAAACTGCTATGGATTAAAAGCAATTTACAGGACAAAACAGATACTAAATGTGGTTCTGGACCATATCCTAGTTTATATAAGCCATCAAGAATGGGAAATTTTATCATGGCCTGGGTAATAGATGATTTTATGTAATTATTTTTCAGATAATAATTAACAGATTATATAGGAAAAGGCTCTTGTTTTTTAGAGATGAATAGTGCAGTATTCAGGGGAGCATACCATGATATCTGTAATTTAAAAGAAGCACAAAAAGAAGAATGAGCTAAAAAATACACAGTTTTCAAGTAAAACAAAAAACTTAATTGCTTTTCTTTTGAGGGAAGTGAACTTATGTGAGAAATTTGGTGCTAAAGGTACGGAGAAAATTCATTCTCTCATTGTCCATTATTTTCTCGTTAAAATAAACAATAAAAAACATTTATTTTGTAACGAAAAACAAGGAAAATAAATGGTTTCTTAGCCTCTGTATTTCTGAAAAGTCAAGTTTTCATTAGTCATTTATATTTAGGATTTCTCACCTTTCCTACTGAATACTTGAGAGAAAGAAATAAACAGTCGCTTTTCAGAGAAGCTTTTACATTACAAGTTAGATGTGGTTAGAGCTTAACCACAATTCAGAAGCATGTGCATTCAAAAGGGACAAACACTTTTTTTTCCTCTTTTGATCATTACTATAGAAAACTAAGAAACATGTCATAGGGAAATCATCTAAAATGAGATCTAAATGAACTGAAATCACCAACAATGGGAATAAAATAAACAAAATATTATTTTTAGTAGCACCTTTCCTTAGTTCAAAATGAAAATTTAGATGTTGGAGAGAAACATCTATCAAAAGAAGGCCTCTAGTTGTACATCTCAGTTTTACCAATCACAGAGCGTATTGCTTTTCTATTTACCTACCTAATATATATATCCTGTTTTCATACCACAGCCACTTCAGATCTTCCATCAACTGGCACACAACATAAACTGAAGCAAACCAACAACCAACCATTAGAGCCCAAAAGGTGCTATACTGTGTGTGGAAGAAAATAAATGACACATTTTTTTGTTCATTCACTCTCATAAAAATAAAAGCAAACAAATAAACCTTTTGTATTAGAAACTCCTACATCAAACTGAATTGAAGTCAATTTAAGAAACTCCCTAGGGTCTTAAGGTGTGGTCCACAAGTCAGCAACACCAGCATCACATGGAGCTTGCTGGGTTGACAGAGTCCTAGGCCCCACCGCAGACTGCTGAATCAGAACCTGCATTTCAACAAGATTCCCACGTGGCTTGCATGTACACTGAAGTTGGAGAAGCACTGTTATAAAGAATAAATTTATCTCAAAATAATGCTGGTGTTGTAAACTTTAATCAGTGTAAGTGCAACACCACCATCCTGAATTATTTATTTATCCCCAACTAAGTTCAGTGTGTTATTTTATTGAAGGTCTGGCTGGGCACGGTGGCTCACGTCTGTAATTGCAGCACTTTGGGAGGCCAAGGCAGGCAGATCGCCAGAGCTCAGCAGTTCAATACCAGCCTGGGCAACATGGTGAAACCCTGTCTCTACAAAAAATACAAAAATTAGCTGGGCATGGTGGTGTGTGCCTGTAGTCCCAGCTACTTGGCAGGCTGAGGTGGGAGGCAGAGGCTACAGTGAGCCAAGATCATGCCACTAAACTCCAGCCTGGGCAACAGAGCAAGACTGTCTAAAAAAAAAATAAACAAATAAAAATAAAGGAAGATGGTGGATTGGGGAACTAATAATAATAAAGAAATTCCCAGATGTAGCAGTGCTGTTATTCAAGGCCCCAATGGTTCAGCATCATGAGATTCCCAGCTCTATAAAGATAATAGAAATTTTCACTCAATATAGAAATAGCTTCCTATTACTCAAGAAAAACACATTACCTAGAAAGCAAAATGGTCTCAAAAAAAGTAGCACCAAAACTTAATACTACATATAGTAATCAATAAAATCAGGAACATCAGAAAAAGATACATTTTAGAGCCAGTTTATATAATGAAGGAACATAGTTTAAATTAGAACCTATCATAATGTGAATTAATTTTGATTAATTTTTCATGTCTGTAAGATCATGATTTCCATTTTTTACTCATTTACACATAGTGTGCCTACCTTCGGAATGAATCGTTTCACCAACAGCAAGACAAAGACTAATGTCATTAGAACACCTAGCACAGTTCCCGAAGAGTAATAGAAAGTAGGGCTTCTGTCAAGATAAGCAGATATAAGCCATTTAAATGCCAAACAGCACTTTGAGTATGAAAAGCATGTTTAACCTGGCAACGTCGGTCATAAATAATACTAAGAACAAAAAACTCAGATGGCAGCTCTCCTTATATCCTATACTCTTAAAAAACAAAATGGGTACTTGAAATTCATGGTAAGTTGCTTGCCACTAACGCAAACCAGAATGTCTGAGTTATTTTTCATATTCAGGATCTGATCAGACAATAATTACTAAATACCTATCATGTATTTAGCAGGCACTTGTCCAGGTTTTAGAAAGGAGAAAATTAAGGCACCAAGAAGTTAAAAAACCTTCCCTAAGTCAGTATCTGCTCACCGGAGGATTAGGGATTACAACCCAGCTCCTCGGAGTCCAGGCTTTGTTCTGCATGCTATGTATGCATCATCTGGCTTATAAAGTTCATGGATGACATTAAACACACTTGGTAACACTATAAGGAAAAGCTTCAAAATGAACAATGTTAAGAACAGCTGACGAGTATTGGGTACTAACCTAGAATCCACAAGCTATGAATAAAATATTGAAAAAAGATTTCTTTCTCATGAGAGAATTCCAAGAAACAAAACATCAGAATAATATGTTTCTCAGATGAGAATATGTCATTAACAAAAAGGAAAATGATAATACGTTTCTCTAAGAGTCAGATATTTGCTATATTCAGCCTTCTGTATCAGGGCCATAAATCTAGGAGGCGGCTCTAATGTAATAGAGCAAGGTGTGTGGACCAGAAAACCAGGGAACAAATCTCCAGCCCTGATAAGAACTAATAGTATGATGAAGGATGTTGCTTTTCTCATCTATAAAATGAGAACAACAGTACAGAGCTTGCATAGTTATTATCAGGATCTAATAAAATATGTTAATACATAAAATATGTGAAAGCACTTTGTAACATATACATATCACGCTATACAAATAACTGTTACTGTTTTCAAAGGCCTTTTCAACACCATCTTCAGACCTATTTGCAAAACCTAAAGTATGCACTACAAATGCACAATAATGTGAAAATACTTAGCATGTGGTCAAAAATGATCTAAACCTCTTTTCATTCACAAAGTTAAAAATATAAAAAGGAATACTTACTGACTCAGGGTCTCTGCATAAAAGGAAAGAAAAACTCCTGCCACAAACACAAGGAAGAGTTTGAAATCCATGACTGGAGTAAAAAAGACACACAAACACATAACAAAAAGATTTTTTATCAATGTAATGTTGGTAAAAGAAAAAAAGTCAATTTATTGAAAAGTTACTCTAGAAAAACTGAATCCGGAAAGTCAAGTATAATAAAATTGGACTTACTGTTTCGATTCACATGTATCATATAGTTAAATATCTTCCTGACAGGCTCCACAGAAAAGCACACAGTCTCTCCATATGGATTGATGATTATGGTTATTTCATTAGATTCTTTTGGTATCCAAAAGTTATGAATCACACATTTGATAAAAGATAAAATGGTTTCTGGATATTGGCAATTATGTCTTTCTGTGATATATACAATTCTGAACAGGCCGGAACTGGTAATTTTCACCTGTAAAACAAGAACAAACAAATCCATAAACAGAATAACTTCTCTTTGTTGTTGTTTTGGAGATAGGGTCTCTCTCTGTTGCCCAGAATGGAGTGCAATGGCAGGATCTCTGCTCGCTGCAACCTGTACCTCTAGGGCTCAGGTGACCCTCCCACCTCAGCCTCCCAAGTAGCTGGGACCAGAGGCACATGCTACCTGCCCAGCTAATTTCTGTATTTTTTATAGAGATGGGTTTTCGCCATGTTGCCCAGGCTGGTCTCGAACTCCTAGGCTCAAGCTATTTGCCTGCTTCAGCCTCCCAAAGTGCTGGGATTACAGGCGTGAGCCACTGCGTCGGGCCAAAACTTCTTATAAGCTTCTTAAAAACATGAGCAATGGAGTAAAGAGAACTCAAAGTCAGCTGAGTAAAGAATACTCAAGCGCTAAGGGTAGCGTTCTATGTTCTGATTCCAGAGGTAGAATCAACAGATTTGTATTTAGTCCAAACACACACTGAACCACAGACATTATTGAAAGTGAATGCTTCTCCCCACAAGCTGTGGCTGATTTAAGTCCCTCTTCTAGCAAGTTATTGTGGCCAAGAGACATTAAAAAGGATGAGAAGAATGTACAGGCATACCCATTTTATTGTTTTACTACACTGTGCTTTGCAGACAGTGCATTTCTTACAAATGAAAGGTTTGTGGCAACTCTGTCGGGCAAGTCTACTGGCACCATTTTTTCAACAGCATGTGCTCACTTCATGTCTTTGTGTCAGCATGTTTCAGCAATAAACTGTTTCTTAAATTAAGGTATGTAGGGTTTTTTTTAAAGATATAATGCTATTGCACCCTTAACAGACTAACAGTATAGTGTAAACATAACTTTTATAGGTACTAGGAAACCAAAAAATTTGTGTGACTTGCTTTATGGGGTATTTGTTTTATTGCAGTGTTCTGGAACCAAACCCACAGTCACATTATCTCTGAAGTATGCCTGTGATCGGTGGCAAAATATGTGAGTAGGCATGGTTTGAAAATAGGGTTTATATCTACACCATTTTCTACTGTGATTAAGAAAAAGCACTTCCTTTCTCTGGATCAGCTGAGCATCTGTAATTCATGCTTCTCTCACCATGCCTACTGAAGGACAAGATCCCAACCTCAGGTCCTATTCACATCATACAACCAAGCACTGGCTACAAGCCGATGGTGACAACCCAGTGGTCATTAAATGACAATTTTGCTGCTGCCTTTGTCCATTCTTCTCTCTATTCTTCTTCTTTTTCTAAGAGTAGGGCAACCTGAAAGGGGAGTAAGAGCACCAGCTCTGAATCTCAGTCATCAGGCAATATCACCCACTATCTATCTACCAACCCCCACATTTCTCTTTGACTTTGGCTCCTGGCTCCTGGCTCACTGTTGCTCTCTCTCCAATACTATTTCCTGTCATTCTTCTTAAGTATTTCAGTGTATACAATATACACACCAATCCTTCCAATATCCTGGCCTCTCAGTTCCTGGGATTCCTTTCCTCTTATGCTCTTGTCCTCCCTACCTCAGCTCATCACTCCATGGCCATACCCCAGACCTTGTCAGTACCAGACTGCAGCCCCTCCATACATCTTGTTTCATGCATCTCACTGTGTGACCACCATCTCCTATCTTTCCAGTGTACCCATCTAGTGCCCCAACCCCACCAAGGATCTGAACTTCCTTCTCTTCTCCTGCTCCTTACCCTCTTAATATCCTCAATCTCTTTTTAGCCAGCTAAACCCTATGATCAATTATTACACACCATTCCCTGGCACATACCCTTGACTTCTTTGCACCCCTCTTGCTTTGTCATGCTCACTTACAAAATTCAACTCTCCACCATTCTACTCCTGCATTTGCATCACCAGTGTGCTGCAGAAATGCACACTGACTGGTCTCACTTCAAATCCATGACTGTGAACTCAGAGAGGGACATGAAAGCTGCAGTCATTCATACCACATATTACTATTCATTCATTCTTCTACCCTCTGCAATAAAGGATTTCACAACTTCTTCCTCAATACTCAACAACTCCTCCCCATCCTCTTCTCAGCTGTTGATCCTTCCTACTTCACTGAAAATGGAAGAAATCAGAAGTGAATGTCTACCAGCTCCTATCTGCAAAGCCCCCTACCTGTCAGCACCTGCAGGCACATGCTCCGCTTCCTGCCTGTGGGGAGGAAATTTCTTCCAGAGGAAATTTGCAGGCTCCATAAAGGCAAGTCCCGACTTGGGCATGGGATCCTATCCACGTTTGCCTACTCAAGGACATCCCAGCAGCACTTCTTCCCTCTCTACGAGATCATTTCTCTCAGCATACATTTAAAAAAGAAAAAACAACCTTCTGTGGACTCCACTTTTCCCTCCAGCTACCACCCATTTCTTTGCTTCTTGTTGCAATAAAATTCCTTTAAAAAGCTGCCTGTGCCTGCAGTCTCTAGTTCCTCTCCTTCCATTCTCACTTCAATCAGGATTTCATTCCCAAAAGGCTGCCCTGACAAGGTCACTGGTGCTTCCATGTTGCTAACTGAAATGCCCAATTAATTCTCAGTCATCTTATTTGACCTGTCAACAGCACTTGGCACTGCTGGTTATTCCCTCCTCCTCATTACACTTCTCCCCAGGGCCTCCAGGACATCTCCTTCTTCACTGTCGCTCCTTGTGTTTCTCCTCTGCTGGCTCCTTCCTTCTCCCTGAACTCTTAATATAAGACTGACCCAGGCTTAGCCACTGGTCCTCTTCTCTTCTCCATCTAAACTCACTCAATTTCATGGCTTTAGACACCATCTATATAAATATGCACCGCTAATTACTTTTGCAAAAAAAAGACACAGGAAAGATATACCAGAAACTCCTTAAACTGATTGTCTACAAGGGTTGGATAGGAATTAATAGAGGGAGGAGGGAAAGTGACACTTCTCTGAAAATATCTTCGTATAGAGTTTTAACTTTTAAGCTGTATTAATGTTGTAGATACTCATAAATAATGATAATAACACAGACATAAAGATGGAAACAACAGACAACTGAGGACTTCAAAAGGTGGTTGGGAGGGAGAGGAGCAAGGGTTGAAAAATCTACTGATTGGGTACTATGGTCACTATTTAGGGGATGGGTTCAGTAGAGCCCAAACCCCAGCATTACACAATATATCCATGTGACAATCCTGTACATGTACCCCCAAATCTAAAAAATTAAAAATTAAAAAGGTTTTTTAAAAAATTAAAAACAAAATCTCATTTAAAAAACCCACTATGATCTTTTCTGAGAATAAAAAGGTAAACAAACCTTGTAAACCAAAAATAAAATTCTAACACCCCCTACCCTGCCAACCATCTGAATGAAACCCTCTTCTCAGCCAGGGCACTCCAAAGTTAACCTGAAAAATTGGTTCAGGCTATGCCAGGAAGCAGGGGTTGGACATGCCTCATTATGCCCTCCTCCATTTTGGAATTCAGGAAAAACCAACCAGTATTTAATATCAATACAGACCTTAAGTCTGATAAGAAGCACTTATAATCTATTCTCTCTGAAACCTGCTACCTGGAGGCTTCATCTCCACAATAAAACTTTGGTCTCCACAATTACTTTTGATAACCCAGACATTCCTTTCTATTGATAATAACTCTTTCAACCAATTGCCAATCAGAAAATTTTAAAATCTACCTATAACCTGGAACACTGCACCTCTCTCTGCTTCCAGTTGTCCCACCTTTCTCGACCTAACTAATGTATACCTTAAATGTATTTGATTAATGTCTCATGTCTCCCTAAAATGTGTAAAACCAAGCTGTGAGCTGACCATCTTGGGCACACGTTCTCAGAATCTGAGGGATGTGTCACAGGCCACTGGTCACTCATATTTGGCTCAGAATAAATCTCTTCAAATATTTTATAGAGTGACTTTTTGTCAACAAACTAAAAAAATAAAAATAAAAATGATAAAATTGACCAGGATGGGTGAAAACCCTGAAATTGAAACAAATAAAAACAAACTATATTTTGAATGAATAGTATAACCATACTGAAGTGGGAGTGGACTGGGATGAATTAACCTAAAATACACAACCTCAGAAAAAGATTTAAAAAAAAAA
>NW_012101399.1:3923214-3934501 GCF_000951045.1 Mandrillus leucophaeus | reverse complement strand
ATAAAAATAAAAATGATAAAATTGACCAGGATGGGTGAAAACCCTGAAATTGAAACAAATAAAAACAAACTATATTTTGAATGAATAGTATAACCTGTCTCTTATACACATCTAGATAACACTATAAATAAATATTGAACTCCTGTTATTAGGTTTGTGTTTTGCAATGGTGTGACTTTGCAATTCTGAAACTACTTTTAGTGTATTCTGGGATTAGGCAAATAAATAAATATATTTGAGGAAACGGGAATCAAGTTTCTCATTATCAGAGAAGGGAATTACAAATACGAAAACTGGAAAACTAGCAAGAATCCTGTGGTATTGGAGATCTCAGAACTCACAGTTTCTAATAGGTAGATACAGATGTATGTGCAGGTGTATGGGTGTGTATGTGTGTGTACACACATGACGATATGCAATGAACACACCTAATGTTGACTGTTCCTTGGAAAAAATGTATGATTCCAGAGCTGAGTCTATGATATTACACAAGTCTAGAACATCTTGTTTGTTAGAAAGTAAAGTAGTGCTCAAAAATGCTAGGCACGTGCAGAAGGACACAGGAGCTAGTTGAAGGGGCTCTGACTGGTTAAATCCAGGACAATTTGAGTATCAAAATAAATAATGAGAGTAATGGATTGTAGTTTCCTGAAATAACTGGCAATGTGTGAGACTACATGGATATAAATAAATGGGAGGAGGAAAATCTCTTCCTTATAGTAGAATGCCAATGAATGTAAATGGAATAATGATGTCAGGCACAGCGGCTTGCGCCTATAATCCCAGCACTCTGGGAGGCTGAGGCAGGCAGATCGCTTGAGTCCAGCAGTTCAGTAGACTCATGGGCAACATGGCAAAACCCCGTCTCTACTAAAACTACAAAAAAAAAAAAAGGCCAGGTGTGGCAGTGCACACCTTTCAAGTACTCCCAGCTACTTGAGAGGCTGAGGTGGGAGAATCACCTGAGCCCGGGAGGTTGAGGCTGCAGTGAACCAAGATCGCACCAATGCACTTCAGTTTGGGCAACTGGAGTGAGTCCCAGTCTCAAAAAAAAAAAAAAAAAAAAAAAAAAGAATGGATATAGAAAAATCAACATTTGATAAACATCATCATGATTATTGATTCAGTAAAGCATCATCAATGAATGATAAACTAAGGGAAGAAAGTTTGATGAGGAAGAGGTTATCAACACAGTCTCAAATTATCACCTCAAAATATTCATTAAAGGGAAGAAAATACTAATTTTAGTGGAAGAACCTGACAAACACTACCTTAACCATGTGATCAAAGTAGTGCATATTATCAGCAATGGCATCAATGGACATCAAATGCTTGCTGATACAATGTTCCAGCTATTCTCTCAGCCTTGAACACCCTTCCCCCCAGTACCTTCTTGGGTAACTCACTCCACTGAAATCTTTCTCAAATGTTACCTTCTCAATGAGAACTACCCTGGCCAATTTGCTCCCACTTCTCTCATCCCATTGATATTACTCTACATTTTCTTTTTTCATAGTACTTACTAGTTTTACCATTTTAATCTCTATTACATTTATTGTTTACTATTCCCCATCCTAGATAATGTAAATATCCACAATGGCAGGGATCTGTTTTGTTCATTGATGTATCCTAGGAGCCCAGAAATAGTTCCTGGCACTTAATACGTACTCAATAAATATTTGTTAAATGCTGAATGAAAGAAAGTACTAGGCAATTGAGAGCAACTGCTATCTTGGCCATATTTGGGATCAGTGGTTATTCCAGAATTTCTATTTGGAGGGGCTTTGGATAGCAATTTTGGAAAGTAGGAGGAACATGTTGTCTTTAGACTGCCTGAACAGCAGATATGCTGCATACATTTAGATAGTATATTCATTGGGAGTGGCTTGGGAGGGGCTGAGGGAGAGTATGAAGGAGTTAGTGTCCTCTTCTCACACTGCTCACCCATTGAACCACTGTGTGTGATCCTCAAGTCAGCTCTCATAGTGATACACAGACCTGGGTCATACCAAAAATACTTTCTATTCCTGGAATGGTACATTTCCTGTCCCTAGAACATGGTAATTCTCTGTCCCTAAGACATGATTTAAAAGTAGGCCCTTACCTGCATAGTCGACCATATGTATTTCCACTCCACTTGGGAATTTTGATTGTAGCAGTAACAGTCTGACTCAGATGTTCTAATTAAATCTTTTTCCTTCAAAGCTTTACACCTAGGAACTGAAAGATGGAAAATGGAATACATTTTCTAACTGTTTAATTGCCAAGAATCTTCTTTTAAAAAAAGTTTTCAGGGAGGTAACAGTAGCAGTTTTAACGTTCTATGACCAATAAATTCTCCTATATAATTATAGTCCTTCAGTCTTTCCAACCAAGGAGGAGACAGACAGAAAATACTATAGCTCAATATTTATGACATTGGAGGGCACTATAAGAGCACAGAGAACAAGTACTTCTTCAATTCTGAAGCAGAAGACAGAATTATGGGCACTTTCCCAGAAAAGACAAAAATATGAGTAAAGGGCTGAAGGGCGAGGTAGAGGCAATAAGACAAAAATTAGGAGGTGGGAGTGGGGGTGGACAGGACCAGCAAGTGTGTACAGAATCATGAAGATGAGATAAATTATGGAATTAATTCAGTTTAGAGATATTGGATTTTTATATTGGTGAGGGAGCATGGATGGAAGGTACAGGGATACAAGAAGACATTTGAACACCTGTAGCTGGAGTGGTAAACCATGACTACTACTATACCATGTGGACTCCATCTTGAAAGCAGAGCACTGGAGGATTTTAGATAAGTATCAGTCTCAGCAAGAAACCATTGACACTCAAAAGGATTTAACTGAAAATAGTTCAGTAAAGATATGGACAAGCTTAAGGCACTAATAATAAGGCACTATGAAGTTCTCAGGCACCAACAACAGCAGGAAGCTTTCAGCAGCCCAAGTTCCAAAATGGCAAGGAGGATCCCATGTTACTAGAGTCATTGGAACTAGGAGGACAGTAGTCTAAAGGAATGCAGTCACTGCCAGGACTCCCGTGGAATGCAGGGTGAAGGTATGGGTACCTCAACCTGTCTCTCCCGCTGTCCCCTCAGTGCCCTGAATCAGCCAAACCCAACAGGAAGACAGACAGCAAAGAAGCCCATATAATGCAGTCCATAGAGGTTAGCTTCCAGGCACCAAGCGGAGAAAAGAAGGACTGAGAATAGACCTACAGCAACAAACAGGGAATACCAGCTCAATAAGGAAGTGACAGAAATGCATTTGTATTTTAGAAAGAACATTCTGTAGGTAGTGTGCAATATTAAAGAAGAGATTGAAAGCAGAAGAACCACTAAGGAGGCCACTGAAGCAATCTAAACAAGAAATGGACTAAGAGAGGTGGGAGAAATAACAGATTAGGAAATGAAATCAACAGGCTTTACAGATTCATTTTATCAAGGAAAACAAGAAGATGATGTAAAGGTTTCTGGTAAGTGGAGAGATAGTGAGGCCCTTTACTCAGACAAGAAATACTAGAGAAAAAGCAAGTTTGTACAGGGAAGTGGTGGTGAGTTCAATTTTGGATATACTGAGTTTTCATTGGTGGGATTCTGTGAAGATGGACAGATCTTCACATCTCCAGCGAGGAGAAATTTGGCTGAAGACAGATGTAGATACCTAAATATATATGTATGTTATATATAATATATAATATAATACAACTCAACTGAGAGAGAGAGATATATATATTAACCCTCTGTGTTACAGAGGGTTAATGTAAATGCCACAAGAAAACTAGAAAGTAATGATGTTCATTTTCTTCTGTGGCCGTTGCTGTATTTGGATTTGAAATGAAGTGAAATGAAAGTCGTAAGTTCTTCTGGATTCAAGATAGAGTGTCACCTCCACATCTGTCCAACAGGAAACAGGAACAAGGAACACTTATGGGTACACACAGATATGGGTTTTACACCCAACCCCTGACTCCTTTAAGGAGAGTGTGCTCAGTTGTTTCTCCTGAAAAACCTGAAATGAAGCTAAAACAACTTGCTACACCAAAGTTGGGGAAGGACTAAGTAACCAGTAACAACTAGTAAACAATCACATCCATGTAGGGAATAACACTGAATATGCTCAGACAAGTCCCTGGTCCTGGCCTGAAATATCCTTAGCATTAACTTGGAGAAAAGTGAAGACAGACTTGGGAAAGGATCCTGGGAATGCTCGCCATCTCCCAAAACACAACTCTATAAAAGGGAGGGTTCTCCAGTGGCCACACGAAGCAGCAAAATTACACAAGGACCCAGTGTATTCAACTGTGACAGTCAAATCATCTTTACTCTTCACATTATGATGAAATGCATATGTTTCTAAATATATCAAAAAATTTGCAGAATTTGAGAGTCCAAGATGCAAATACAAGAATCCAGGTTGACCACAAGAAGGAACCTCCAGAGCAAGGGTCCCCAACCCTGGGGCCAAGGACCAAGACCACTCCATGGTCTGTTAGGAACAGGGCTGCAGGAGGTGAGTGGTGGGCGAGGCGAGTGATCACTGCCACCTGAGCTCCACCTCCTGTCAGATCAGCAGTGGCATGAGATTCTCACAGCAGCATGAACCCTACAGTGAACTGAACATGCTACGGATCTAGGCTGCATGCCTGTTATGAGAATCTAATGCCTGATGATCTGGGGTGGAACAGTTTCATCCCCACACCACCCCCTACCCTACTCCTATCCCGTGGAAAAATTGTCTTCCACGAAACTGGTCCCTGTTGCTAAAAGGTTGAAGACCGCTGTTCTAGAGGCTCTCTGTTAAACACAGGATACTAAAAATGAAAAATGTGCTCTTGCATGCTGTTTCCATGCACAAGAGCCAAAAGGAGAATTCACAACCAAGGCTATGAGCACACAAAGCAACCAATGCTGAGGCACATTTTTTGATATATCTGAGAAGCAAATGACTTCTGGCCAAGGGCAGCATAGGGGGAGGTGCAGTCCCAGGGATATCAAAGGGCTGGCAGCTACCTATAAAAAATATGAATGTCAAGGAATGTAGTATATAACCTGGAAGACCCTGAGCAACTGCAATGAGAAGACATGAGAACACATTAAATGCTCCCAGCTAGTGAGCAGCAGAGGTTGGGGGAGCAGGTCTCTGGATTCACCTTACCATGTTCTGCCTTTGCACAGCCTCCCAGGGGGTCTCTGAGCACGGCTAGAGTTGAGAACTTTATACTGGGAGTCCTCAAATAAAAGGGATTCCTACCCATCATTGGAAAGGGAGTGCATTCCAGCAGGGCAGGTGAAGAGCATGAAGTCTCAGGGACACAGAAGCAGCAGCCCAAACTACGATAGGAATGTTTACTTCCAGACAGGTCTTTCTTTACCACCCATGTGCTCGATGCTAGAGGGGCTTTTCTTGTGGGTGCCTCCAAGGGCCCCTCACTGCAATTCTTCTCCTAGAGAGTGCTGCTACTTCAAGGGCTAAATCAGCTCCCACAGAACAGTTCACTTTTGTTAATGGTCTGAGGAAACAGCCTTTTGGTGGGGCCTGAGTTTTGCAATCAAATGCTCTCTTAAAATAAGGTTCTTTCCACTTGGTCCTAAGACTGTCTCCTAAATCATTCCAAATCTGGAGCTCTTAAGAGCAAGATGGTGCAATTTAAGTATATTGTATACTGCGGTTTCAACACAGGAGTAAATGCTTCTCTCTTACCCAAGCCACATTCCTCTTGCACTAGGATGATTGTAATAGCCTTCTATCCAGCTGGTCTCCCTGCTTCCAGAATTGCCCCCCACCACCACATTTTCCTCTACAACCTACTCTTCAATTAGCAAATAGATCTTTTTAAAAACATGAATGGGGCCCAGGTACATTGGCTCATGCCTGTAATCTCGCTTGAACCTGGGAGGCAAGGCTGCAGTGAGCTGAAATCGCGTCACTGCACTCCAGCCTGGGCGACTGAGTGAGACCCTGTCTCAAAAAAAAAGCAACAAAACCAAAAACAAACAAACAAGCAAACAAAAACACGAATGGGAACACATCATTTACCTGCTTAAAACCCTCCAATGGCTTTCCTTTACACCATTAATAAAATCCCCCTCCCTTCCAGGGACCTGAGTGCCTCTATGACCTTCCCTCCTCCATTTTCCCTCCCAGCCCGGCTGCTCCAGCCACACCTGGCCCTCCTGTCCTCAAGATGCCAGCCAACCCCCACGTAAAGTTTCCTCGGTCTGCAACCTTCTTCTCCCAGATCTTGGCAGAGCTCGTGCCTTCCAACCACTGATGTATTCTATCAAATGCTACCTTCTTATAAAGGCCTTCTTTGACCCCACTATCTAAACAAACACACCCCAACCACTTCCACCCGCTTTCTTCTTTCTTCGTATTACATATGTATTTATTAGCTTATACTCTGTCTCTCCACGAAGTCAGGGACATTGCATGTTTATTACTGTAACCCCCAGAACTTAAATATTTGTCTTTTGTGTGTATCTTGTGGTTCAAGAGGACTACTGGGTTATTTGGGCATATGTGGCCTACCAATGGAAGTCCAGCCAATCTTTGTAAGAGCCTGGTCAGGGCTAGTCAGCACCATAAAAGGACGTGCACTCTGGCCCTCCCTTGGAACCACCTGACGTAGTAGGATGCCCTTGCCAGTCTGTGCCATTGCCATCCCATCTACAGAACCCACAAAGCATGAGGGCCAGTCTGGAAGCCACAGGCTGAACTTCCCCCTTACCCTACCCCATGGTCAATACATCCATAGCTAGAGGGTTGAGTACTGTAACCCTTGACATCCTCTGGGCTGGGGACCACCTTCTTGTCCCTCACTGGATAGAGGAGGGCAGAAAGAATAGGTGGGATTAAGCTTCTTTTATTTGACTCATATATGATACATCAGTGTATTCTGTGTAAGGGATCTGCCAGTTAGAAGAAAAGAACTTGTTCTGTATTTCCCCTCAGTCTTCAACCAGATTAAAGACAGCATAGAAGGAAGGACATTGTCCTGACTGTTCATACCTATAGACACGCTAGTAAAAGCATGTTGCAAACAGTGTTTTCCCTCGAATTCTCCACAGTGGCCTCTGGCTTTTGAGGTGAAGCTGATGTGGAATTTACACAATCCATGAGACTTCGCAGACAAGGTGGCAGTGCTTCATCATGTCCTCTGGCTGCCCTTTTTTCTTATCACCTCTCTCCCGAGGTGAATGAGTCTCAACCCACATAGGAATTCCTAAATATGTAAGGGACCAGAAATTCAGCCATAAGAAGCCACAAGCCTAGCTTCAAGTCAGTTCATTAAGCCATGGGCTAATTGGACTAGGCAAAAGACAGTGATTGTCACAAGACTGTTATCACAGCTGGCCCATCGCCTTCCTAGAGAGAACAGATCTTCCAATCTTTGATTATAGAGGCTTTCTTAGGTCTCTCTTCCCTTTAGCAATCTTCTTCTAGAGCCACTTCAATTCTCAGTTTCAATCATGTCCAGCAGAAATAGGAAACAGAGTCAGTTTGACTATTTATTTGAACTCTATCGCTGAGTACGCCCTGACACTGAAGGCTATGAAGCTGCCTACATGTCTGCGGGTTTCATTTATTCATGAGGCCCCAGTTATTGCTGGTTAATTCTACTAGGATAGAACCTGCTGGTAGCAGATGTAGGCAAACTCAAATGTATCAAAACAACAACAGGCCAGGCGCTGTGGCTCATGCCTGTAATCCCAGCACTTTGGGAGGCCAAGGCAGGTGGATCACTTGAGCCCAGGAATTTGAGATCAGCCTGGGCAACATGGTGAAACCCTGTCTTTACCAAAAACGCAAAAATTGGCCAGTCTCATAATCCAATCTCAAAAATAAGTAAATATACATTTAAAAATTAGAACAAAAACAACAATCCCCTTACCATGCAATCCAGGAAATGAAACAGAATTTCTAGGAATTTTTAAAAATCTAACAATAATCATTCATTTGGTAAAAAGGGAACAATACCTGCCTAGGGAAAGCTACTGCTTCTACTTGAGGCTGAGGTATTTAATATGTCCGTACCCTGGAAGGTGCTCCATAACCTAGGTAATCACTTCCTCAAGCCTGAATCAGATCAGGAGAAAGATCTGGGATTGTAGGCTATCCCAGGTTTGCCTCAACTCCGAAGGACTGAGGAGTATCTGTGGGATCGACCCTGAATGCCATCCTTACTATGGAAAGACAGGTTTCTAAGCCTGGAAGGGCATCATTTTCCTTAACTTCTTGCAATCCTCAGCAGGCTCCCTTAATCCTTTCAATTATACTGACTTTTAGAGAACAGTATATTTCTGGATAGTTGTGCCCAAATCACTAAGATGCTACAGGAGGCATTAATTATTTACATTACCAAAGGATTCAGAAAGTCAGGGGTTCCCTTAACCAATGAGATAAGATTCCTTAGTTCACTTTAAATACCACTCAATTTATAAATATTCAATTAACCTAATTTTAGAATTACATATCTAATATAAAAAAGGGACAGCTACATATCACCTACTTTAATTAAAATTATCTTCTTTGTAGTACTTTTGTCGTGTATTAGTTTTCCTAAATGTAAGTATATGTTTAAGTTAAAGAGTTGAGTCATATACACAGAAAAAAACAAAAAACAAAAAAACCTCAGTCAAAACATCAGAAAAGAGCAGGTAGTACTTAAACCTACTTACAGAATATGCTAAAAATAAAAAGCACAAACACCTTAAATCTTAGCAGAACCTAACTCCCAACATAAAAATATCTCACCAATGTTCCTCCTGAAAACTGACATGGCCCTCATATGGGGGAAAAAAAAATATCTTCAGATGAAACTAGAACGGAATCATAATATAAACACTACATTATATGACAAATTTCTCCATTTTCCCTATAACTGTTTTTCTTTGGGAGCAAGGAAGGGGAGGGAGAAGAGTAGGAAACGTGAAAAGCAAAAAAACGAACAAGTCTTAACTTGTGAGAAGTCAAATGGACTCAGGATTTTTCTATTTGTTTTTTGTAAATTCATATTTTCAAAGGAGTTAACATGAGGCATCAAAGTGATAAAGGTAACTATTCTCTTAACCTCAGTTTTTTTTTACCTGAATATTCATCTTTTTATTTCTCCAAGAATGTGAGAATGAAACTGGAATTAGTACATACTAATGCACACTCAGGTCTTTGACTTTAAGCCCAAATCTTCACAGATGAATTTGAAAGCTGTGATTTCAAATGGACTGTTACCATAATTTAAGCCTGGAAAGCCACCGCCAGGGCCTGAACTTCATCTCAGGACAACACATGGTTTCTAGGGACCTTACTAACTGGCTGAACCTCTTGAAGTTTCTCTTCCTCTCAGTGTCAACTGTCTCTGACTTTCCTCCAAATAGTTACAGAAAGCTGGTGTTTGTCTGAATGTTCCCCATTCCATTGAAGAGTGTGTTATTCAAGACAAAATTTTAGAACAGGAAGGTACCTTAAGTATCACCTAATCCAAGCCCCTCGCTTAAACGAAGTACCAGCTGTTTCCTCTCAGGGTCCTCATGAAACCATAGACTTTTAGAGAGCAGCAATGGTTCTTAAGCCTAGTCTAATCCAGGGCTGCCAACACAGTGTCACTGGCACATTACCAGATACTGGGCGCTTCACAGTCCGTATTGGAAAGCCTACTGGAATGGCGGGCATCCCTGTAAGGCTACAGAAGTTGCCATTCTTCTTAGCTGTGGACTAGTTTTATCAGGTCAGTGGGCATCCTACCTGTCTCAGGCAGAACAGAAGCTCCAATAAGTATTTATGCGTGTCTTTGATTAACAAAGCAAAGAAGCAAGCTGTTACTATTACACTAAATGCGGTAACAAAAACTTCAAAAACACCAGGTTTACTGAGGTGAGGAAAATACTGGAAACTCTTCAGTAAAAAACATCTTCATTTTACTCAAGAGAAAACTACGGTTCATAAAGACTGTGCCTGGACCAATGTTCTACCACAAGTTGTGGCTGAAGGTAATGAGCGGTCTACAATCCAAGGTGCTGGGTGCTGGTCTAAGGCTACTTCTAATTTTCTCGCTGTTGCCATGCCCAGAAACCTTCCTGCTTAGAAAGATTTGTGTTTTAATTTTTCACTGGCATAAAATTGTTGTATTTCTTACTACCAAGCCTTTGTTTTCTCATCTGAAAAATGGGTATAAAATGGTGCCTTCCCCCATAGGGCTTCTATGGGTATTAAATATGATAGATACCGCAGCTAAAGCACGTATAACACTGCCTAGCACATAATGAACACTCAAAAAATTTCTCTTCGATGAAAACCGGAATCCAACAGTTCCCCAACATATAACTTACGGCAAGATTCCCTCAGTTGGGAGCTGTGGCAGAATCTGATAATGACCTCATCAACATCCAGTCTCTCATTCATCCTTAGATAAAAAACAGCAGTATAACTGGAGGAGGGCCATGCCCAGCTAAAAGAATACACTTGGCAGCCTCCCTTGAAACCAGGGTAGCCAAAGCAAGGAAGAGAAGTTGGTAGAGAGTGCATCCAGGAAATCTTTTAAAAGATTTTATGAGGGAAAAAAAAAAGAAACAGAAATGTGAAGCTCATGGTAAGTTAGCGGCAGGTCTGGAGTTGGAACTCTGGGTTTCTGACTTCCCCAGGTGTCCTTCCCAGATCCTTCCCCAGTGTGCCAGCATCTTGAGCCCACTCCGTGGCGAGCCCCTAACGCTAGCAGCCGCTACCAGTTCTTGCTTCCTGTGCGCCAGGCACTGTGAACACCACCACCACAAGAACCTTGTGAGGTCTCATTACCCGCGGCTCACGTGGGACCCGTTATGTTTACTCGCTCAAGGTCACAACAGCCAGTCAGTGGCAGGAGAATTTTCGCTGCGATTCTGAAGCTGAAGCTGTTACCTTCTCTACTCTTGAGATCAAAGGAATGCGAGATAGCGAAATAACAAGGATTTCAACACGCATTGATGTACTGTACAAAAGGCCTTGTGCTGAAAGTCTGGAGACTACGGTCAGCTGTGCCAGTGACAAGCTGTGTCACCTTGAGCAAATCAAAACCTCTCTGAGTTTCAGTTGCTTCTGTAAAACGAGGGAATCGGGCGACTGGATCGCACGGTTTCTAGTTCTAAAATTACAAAATGTCCAATTGCCAAGAGAGAGACCAAAGAAGCCCAAGAAGACAGGAAGGGCGGACAGGGCCTGCCCGGGAGACCCCAAAGGGAGAAAAGGGAGCGCCCACCCGGATCGGCCTCGCGGTGCCACCCGGGCCAAAAGGCGCGCCCTCGGGGCAGTCG
>NW_012101399.1:3915456-3923054 GCF_000951045.1 Mandrillus leucophaeus | reverse complement strand
AACAATCCCCTTACCATGCAATCCAGGAAATGAAACAGAATTTCTAGGAATTTTTAAAAATCTAACAATAATCATTCATTTGGTAAAAAGGGAACAATACCTGCCTAGGGAAAGCTACTGCTTCTACTTGAGGCTGAGGTATTTAATATGTCCGTACCCTGGAACTGTCTCTTATACACATCTAGAGTTGGGCCCGTTGCTCCAGCCTCCGCCCGCGGCCTCGGGGCACGCTGGCCCAGGCCGGAAGAGCTTTCGGTGGCGCGACCCCGGTGGCATGCTCCCGTCCTCGGCCTCGGCCTCCGGGCCTCCAGCGCTCGCGGGGCGTCCAGGGCCTGATCTTCCCTTGGGGACCACCCGGCAGCGTCCCGGCGCAGGGGTGGGAGTTGCGGAGAGGAAGGGTCGCTAATCCGGAGTGTTTCTTAAAACTTGGCTGATCTGTGTGACCTGCGGGATTTGGAGGCTGAATTCTCCGAGCACCTGTGAGTGACAGCCCGTGAATGGGAAGGTCCTTGGGCAAACGCCCTTTTTGGGAATAAAATACATAAAAGCCAGTTTCTTTATTTTACCTTTCTGTTTTCCTTTTTACTTTCATTTGGTAACAAGCAATAACAAATTGGAAACTTGGCCGCTTAAGTAACACTGACCTTGTGTGTCTAATCTTGGACACCACATTTCAGAGTACAGAGGGGCTTGTAAAATGTTCCTTCACCAATATGACAATCAAGCTTCTCTTAAAATTAGCTTATGTTAAAAAAATAGTTTTTTAATGTAATATATTTTTAAATTAACATACAACTCGAATGGTCTTAATACTGATAATTAGGAGATATATTAATATATATTTTAAAGAACATTCCCTCCACAGGCCCTGGAACCCATTAATTTGACTCAATATTCCATACTTAACTAGGACAGTCTTCTCCAATTCTGGTCTTTTGGTGAGATAGAGAACACAAAGTAACAGAAATTATCCTTTTTAAAATAGATAAGCCTCATTTTTCCTAAAAGTCTGAGTAGAATGTACTAGGCTTTCCTTGCCCTCAAAGGAAAATTTAAACAACTGCCCTTAAGCACTTGGCACCATGTGTACACCATGTATGGCTTTTAAAAAGTTAAGAAATTTCCTTGTAAGGGACTTTTCAGTGGGATGATTTTTAAAAATAAACCATCATTATTTGAGTGAAGCCTGTCTTCAGAGAAACAGCAGAGCCCTGATCCAAATCTTTCCGATATTCCCAGGTGAAGTGCGCACTTGCTTCTTGCAAGACAGCTTTTGTACCTAACCACATTCATTTTGATTTGGTTTAATTTTGGATGGCACTATGGAAAGTAGCTAAAATAAACAGGTGGATTGTTGAATGATGAATGTATTTTCATACAAATATATCTGGTAGAGAAACAAAAGGGCAGGCAGCAATGTACTGAATATTTAAAGTGCTATTTATATCACAGATCATTAGTAAACATCTGTAAAGAAGCTATATTGAAACACTACATTTCTCTCTATAAGCAATAAATATTTTTCCGGAGATAAAAAGAATATTAGGAGGTGACAGTTCTGTCACTGGGGGACAATCATAAAATTCCACTTAACCTCTCCAAACCTTTCTTCTGTATGAAAACCTTATCCACTGGGGGAAGGGCAGGAAGCATTACCACCAACAGGATCCTGGCAAAGACCCCGTGCTTCTGGAGAAGAGGTAGAAGCACAAACCTTCTGCCCTTTGGGGAGCAGCAGGAGCAGGAAACACTAGGGCTCCGTGTCCTGAACCAATAGAAAAAGTTGGCTACTCCTGGGAAACTCTCACTCAAGACTCACCACAGATAAAGGAAGGATTTGGCTGCAGTGGAGAAGTAGCAGGAATACTGAGATAGCCCCACATCTGAGGCTTAGGTGCACAGGGCCTGCCTAAAACCAAGGCAGGACCAGGAGTGTGAAAAACCCCTTTTCCCCACTATAAGCCAAGCACCAGTGACAACACCAGTCAGCTAGTGAGGAGGAAAAAGAGTGTGGGGAGAGACCTCTCTGTAGCACAGGCATGCAAACACTGCTAAAGCTGAGTGAAGGGCACTGAGAAAAAGTTCCCAGCACTCTAGGTTCCACACTAAAACAATGTAATAGTAACCCCCTGCTAGAGGAATCTGAATGAAGCCTGTGCTACAGAGTGAAGGCAATGACAACAACAATAAAACCCAAATTCAGCACAACTCCCAACTAGATTGACTCAACTACCCACATTATTGACCGGACAGAAGAGGCTTATTTCTGGACATTAATACTATTTACCTTAGTCGTTACTATTCTCCTACATGTGATAGCCATCACTTGATCAAAAATTAAAAGACACCCAAAAAAGCAGAGAGGAGAAAAAATCAAGAGGTAAAACAGAACCAGATTCAGAGATGACCCATATACTGGGCTATAATTACTATGCTTAAAAAGCTAGTGGAAAAGGTGAATAACATGCATGAATATATATACAGAATTTCAGCAGAAAGAGGAAAATTACTTAAAAAGTGAAATGGAAAGGCTAGAATTTAAAAACACCTTATCAGAAATGAAGAATTCTTTCAATGGGCTTATCAGCAGACTGAACATAGCTGAGGAAAGAACCAGTGAATTTGAATATAAGTTGATATGGTTTGGCAGTGTCCCCACCCAAATCTCATTGAATTGTAGTTCCCATAATCCCCACACATCATGGGAGGGACCCAGTGGGAGGTAACTGAATCATGGGGGTTATTACTCTCATGCTAGTGAGTGAGTTCTCATGAAATCTGATGGTTTTATAAGGGGCTTTTCCCCCTTCAGTCAGCACTTCTCTCTTGCCACCTTGTGAAGAAGGACATGTTTGCTTGCCCTTCCACCATGATGGTAAGTTTCCTGAGGCCTCCCCAGCCATGCAGAACTGTGAGTCAATTAAACCTCTTTCCTTTATAAATTATGGGATCTGTGGAACTATGAACTTGAGAGAGATGATTTAGGGTATCTGGTGGAAGAAATTTCTAAGCAGCAAAGCATTCAAGAGGAAGCAGAGCATAAAGGTTTGGGAAATTTGCAGCCTGACGAAGCAATAGGAAAAAAACTCATTTTCTGGAGAGAAATTCAACACAGCTGCAGAAATTTGCATAAGTCACAAGGAGCTGAATGTTAGTCAACAAAACAATGGGGAAAATGTCTCCAGGGCATGTCAGAGACCTTCTCAGCAGCCCCTCCCATCAAAGGCTCAGAGGCCTAGGAGGGAAAAATAGTATCATGGGCTGCACCTAGGGCCCCCCTCATACCCCGTCCCCCCCCGCCGGTTCTATGAAACCTTGGGACATGGTGCTCTGTTGTTCCAACTGCTTCAGCTCCAGCCTTGGCTAAAAAGGGGCCAACATACAGCTCAGGTCATTGCTTTAGAGGGTGCAAGCCCCAAGCCTTGGCAGCTTCCACATGATATTGAGCGTGTGGGTGCACAGAAGTCAAGTATTGAGGTTTTGGAACCTCTGCCTAGATTTCAAAGGATGTATGGAAACACCTGGATGTCCAGGCAGAAGTTTGTGGCAGGGATGGAGACCCTCTGCTAGGGCAATGCAGAAGGGAAATGTGGAGCCAAAGCCCTCACACAGAGTCCCCACTGGGGCACTGCCTAGTAGAACTGTGAGAAGAGGGCCACCTTCCTCCAGACCCCAGAATGGTAGATCCACCGACAGCTTGCACTGTGTACCTGGAAAAGCAGCAAACACTCAATGCCATCCTGTGAAAGTGGCCAGGGAGAAGGCTGTACCCTGCAAAGCCACTTTGGACTTGGACTTTTGAGTTAATGCTGGAATGAGTTAAGACTTTGGGGGACTATTGGAAGGGCATGATTGTGTATTGAAATGTGAGGACATGAGATTTTGGAGGGGCTAGAGGTAGAATTATATGGTTTGGCTATGTCCCCACCCAAATCTCATCTTGAATTGTAGTTCCCATAATCCCCACATGTCATGGGAGGGACCCAGTGGAAGGTAATTGAATCATGGGGGTGATTACTGCCATGCTGCTGTTTTCTGATAGCAAATGAGTTCTCATGCTAACTGGTGGTTTTATAAGGGAATTTCCCCCCTTTTGCTTGGCACTTCTCCTTCCTGTCATCATGTGAAGAACATATTTGCTTCCCCTTCTGCCATGATTGTAAGTTTCCTGAGACATCCCCAGCCATGTGGAACTGTGAGTCAATTAAACCTTTTTCCTTCTTGTTCTGCCTGGGTGGGATTCTGACTTAGAGGCATTCAGTCATAATCCCACAGATGGTAGCTTCACCCCATTGGCTCCTCAGCCAAGCACATACAACAAATGTCTGAACCTGTGGTTCCTCTTATACTGAGCAGGATTACCATTGGCAACAGCACATCAACAGTAGGGTGAAACTAACCTGTCTCACGATGGTCTAAAGTGACTAATCCACTCTAGCATTCCAAACTAAAACAGAAAGGAAAAAAAAAGGCAATCTCTCTTCATCCCCTCCCACCTTCCCCTTACCTCTGGTAACCACCAACCTACTTTTTATCTTCATGAGATCCACTTGTTTTTTAGCTCCCACATATAAATGAGAACATGTGATATTTGTTTTTCTGCACTTGGCTTATTTCACTTAACATAATGACTTCCAGTTCCATCCATGCTGCTGCAAATGACAGGATTTCATTCTTTTTTTACTGCTGAAAAATATTCCATTGTGTATATATACTATATTTTTTAATCCATTCATCTCATTGATGGACACTTGGGTTGATTCCATGTTTTATCTATTGTGAATAGTGCTTCAATAAACATGAGAATACAAATATCTCTTTGATATACCAATTTCCTTTCTTTTGGATATATACCCAGTAGTGGAATTTCTGGATCATATGGTAGGTCTAGTTTTGAGGAACTTCCATAGAGTTCCCATAGAGGCCATGCTAATTTACATTTCCACCAAGAGTGCACAAGTGTTCCCCTTTCTTCACATCCTTGCCAGCATGTTATTCCCTGTCTTTTTGATTAAAAAAAAATTACCTGAAGTGAGATATCTCATTATGATTTTGACTTGTATTTTCCTGATGATTTGGGATGTTGAACATTTTTTCATATACCTGTTAGCTATTTGTATGTCTTCTTTTGGGAAATGTCTATTCAGATCTTTTACTCATTTTAAAATTGGATTATTTGGGGTTTTTTGCTATTCAGTTGAGCTCCTGATATATTCTGATTATTAATCCCTTGTCAGACAAGTAGTTTGCAAATATTTTCTCTCATTCTATGGGTTGTCTCTTCACTTTGTTGACTGTTTCCTTTGCTATGCAGAAGCTTGTTAGCTTGATGTAATTCTGTTTGCCTATTTTTTCTTTGGTTGCCTGTACTTTTGTGATCTTACCGAAAAATCTTTGCCCAGATCAATGTCCTGAAACGTTTTCTTCTAGTAGTTTCATAGTTTCAGGTCTTAAATTTAAGCCTTTAATTCATCTTGAGTTGATTTTTATATGTGATAAGATATAGAGGTTAGTTTCATCCTTCTGCATATGATTATCCATTTTTCCCAGCACATTTTATTGAAGAGACTGTCCTTTCCCCATTGTGTGTCCTTGGTACTTTTGTTGAAAACGAGTTGGCTCTAAATGTATGGTTTTATTTCTGGGTTCTTTGTGCTCGCTTCGGCAGCACATATATTTCTGGGTTCTGTATTCTGTGCCATTGGTCTATTTGTCTGTTTTTATGCCAGTACCCTTCTGTTTTGGTTACTATAGCTTTGTAATATATTTTGAAATCAAGTGGTATGATGTCTCCAGCTTTGTTCTTTTTGCTCAGAATTGGTTTGGCTGTTTTGAATCTTGAGTGGCTTCATACAAATTTTAGGACTTTTTTTATTTCTGTAAAGAATGTCATTGGTATTTTGATAGGGATTGTATTGAATCTGTAGATCACTTTGGACAGTATGGACATTTTAATAATATTAATTATTCCACCATGAAATCTTAACTTTCATTCATCAGTGTTTTATAGTTTACTTATACATAGATTTTTTACTTCATTGGTTAAACTGATTCCTAGGTATTTTATACTCTTTGTAGCTATTATAAATGGGATTGGTGTCTTGATTTCTTTTTCAGATTGTTTGCTTTTAGCATATACAAATACAACTGATTTTTGTATGGTGATTTTTTATCCTGCAACTTTACTGAATTCATTTACTACTTCTAACAGGTTTTTTTGTGGAATCTTTAGGTTCTAAGTAAAAGATCATGTCATCTGCAAATAAGGCTAATTTGACTTCTTCCTTTCCAATTTAGAAGCCTTTATTTCTTTCTCTTGCCTAATTGCTCTTGCTAGGACTTCCAGTATTATGTTAACTAAAAGTGGTGAAAGTGGACATCCTTGTCTTGTTCCAGATCTTAGAGGAAAGGGTTTCAATTTTCCCCTATTCAGTATAATGTTAACTATGGGTTTCTCATCTATGGCCCTTATTATTTAGAGATGTCTTTTTCTATACTCAGTTTGGTGAAGGTTTTTATCATAAACGGATGAATAATTTTATTGAATGTTTTTCCAGCATGTATTGGAATGATCATATGATTTTTGTTCTTTGTTCTGTTAATGTGATGTATCACATTCATTGATTTGCATATGTTGAACCATCCTTGCATCCCTGGGATGAATTCCATTTGATCATAGTGATTTTTTTTTTTTTTTTTGAGACAGAACCTCACTTTATCACCCATACTGGAGTATAGTGGCATGATCATGGGTCACTGCAGCCTCAACCCCCCCAGGCTCAAATGATCCTCCTGCCTCAGCCTCCTGAGTAGCTGGGACTACAGGCACATGACTCCAAGCCCAGATAATATATTTTACTTTATGTTTGGTAGAGATAGTGTCTCACTATGTTACCCAGGCTGGTCTTAAACTCCTGTGCTCAAGCAGTCCTCCTGCCTTGGCCTCCCAATGTGCTGGGATTACAAGCATGAGCCAGCATGCATACCCAGCATGCATGATCTTTATATGTGTTGTTGAATTCAGTTTGATAGTATTTTGTTGAGGATTTTTGGGTTTGAGGTTTATTAGGGATGTTGGCCTGTTGTTTTCTTTTTTGTGTGTGGGTCCTTATCTGGTTTTGGTGTCAAGGGAATGGTGGCCTGTTAGAATGAGTTTGGAAGTAATCCCTCCTCTTTAATTTTTAAAAATAATTTGAGTAGAATTGGTATTAGTTATTCTTTAAATGTTTGGTAGAATTCAGCAGTGAATCCATTAGATCCTGGGCTTTTCCTTGATGGGATATTTTTTATTATGGCTTCATGCTTATTATTCATCATTGATTTGGTGAGGTTTTTAATTTCTTCAATCTTGGCGTGTTTTATGTGTCCAGGAATTTTTCCATTTCTTCTAGGTTTTCTGATTTGTTGGTGAATACTTGGTCACAATAGTCTCTAATGATTCCATGTATTTCTGTGGTCTCAGTTGTTATGTCTCCTTTTCATTTCTGATTTTATTTATTTGGGTCTTCTCTCTTTTCTCAATTAGTCTGGCTAAAAGTTTGTTGATTTTATCTTTTCACAAAAACAATTTCATTTAAATATATAATTATTATTTAATA
>NW_012101399.1:3909725-3914946 GCF_000951045.1 Mandrillus leucophaeus | reverse complement strand
TCGCCCGGCTAGTTTTTTTTTTTGTATTTTTTAGTAGAGATGGGGTTTCACCGGGTTCGCCAGGATGGTCTTGATCTCCTGACCTTGTGATCCGCCCGTCTCGGCCTCCCAAAGTGCTGGGATTACAGGCTTGAGCCACCGCGCCTGGCCTGTTTCAAGAAATTTTTACATATCTTTCTTAATTTCTTCATTGACCCATTGGTCATTTAGAAGCAAGTTGTTTAATTTTAACAGATTGATGTAACTATTATTGTTTTTCATAGATTTGTCTTTTGGGCTTCACATTAAAGCTGTTAGTAGATTGCACACCACAATTACAGTATTAGAGTATTCTGGGTTTGCCCACATACTTAATTTTAACCACTGGGTTTTAAACTTTCAAATATTTTCTATTTGCCACTTAGTGTTTTTACCTCTCAGATTGAAGAACTCCCTTTAGCATTTCTTGTAAGATGGGGCTGATGGTGAATTCTGTGAACATTTTTCTGGAAAGGATTTTATCTCTTCTTTATATTTGAAAGATCACTTTGCAGAATACAGTATTCTTGGATAGCAGTTTTTTGTTTTTGTTTTTTTTTCTTTTTCAAACAGCACTTTGAAAATGTCCCATTTCCTCCCGGCCTGTCTGGTTTTTGTTGAGAAGTCTGTTGCCACACAAATTGGAGCTCCTTTGTATGTTGTTTCTTTTCTCTTGCTGCTTTTGGGATCCTCTCTTTGTCTTTGACCTTTGAGAGTTTGATTATTATATGCCTTGGGGTAGTCTTAGTAAGGTCAAATCTGTTTGGTGTTCCCTGACCTTCCTGTACCTGGATATTTATCTCTTTCTGTTTTGGAAATTTTTCTGTTATTATTTCTCTGAATAAGCTTTCTACCTCTTGCTCTTGCCCCACTCCCTCTTGAACACACATAATTCTTAGATTTGTTTTGTGTTTTTGAGGTGGAGTCTTGCTCTGTTGCCCAGGCTTGAGTGCAGTGGTACAATCTTGGCTCACTGCAACCTCTGCCTCCCAGGTTCAAGCAATTCTTTTGCCTCAACTTCCCTAGTAGCTGGGACTACAGGAGTGCACCACCACACCCAGCTGAGTTTTGTATTTTTGGTGGAGACAAGATTTTACCATGTTGGCCAGGCTAGTCTTGAACTCCTAGCTTCAAGTGATCTGCCTGCCTTGGCCTCCCAAAGTGCTGAGATTACAGGTGTGAGCCACTGTGCCCAGCCCTGAGATTTGATTTTTGAGGTGACTTTCTATATCTTGTAGGTGATCTTCTTCCTTTTCATTAAAAAAAATTTTTTTTTTCCTCTGGCTGTGTCTTTTTAAATAGCCTGTCTTTGGGCTCACTGATTCTTTCCTCTGCTCAATCCATTCTGTTATTGAGAACCTCTAATGAATTTTTCAGTTTAGCAAACGTGTTTCTCAGTTCTAAGATTTCTATTTGATTTTTTAAATTATTTTAATCTCTGTTAAATTTCTCTGATAAATTTCTGAATTGCTCTTCTGTGTTATCTTAGAGATGACTAAGTTTCCCTAAATCTGCTATTTTCAATTCTTGGTCAGAAAGTTCATGTAGCACTGTTTTTGTAGGTTGAGTCACTGGTTCCTTGCTTTGTCTGTCTGGAGAGGTCATGGTTCCCTGTTTGCTATAGTTTCTTGTGAATCTATAGCTATGTCTTTTTATTGAAGAATTCGTTACTTATTCCAGTCTTTTCTATCTGGCTTGTTTGGGTTTTTACTGTACATGTTTGCTCAGAGATTCTTTGTAATTTATCTATTGATAGTCTTCCCTCCACCCCCAACTAGGCTGCTGTCTTCTTTTCAGCACTGGATGGTGCCTTAAGCCCAGTTTGCTTGGTGCTAGTAAATAACCAGAGTGCCACCTGTCCCAAATGAGGGAGGTCCCAAAGTGTGGTAGCCTGCTACTGTGAAAAGGCTGGCTAGGAGTTTGTGCCCAGGGGACCTGTGGAACAAACCTATAGTATGGTGCTGTTGAACCGTCACTCTCATTTGATATCTCTTTTGGCCAAGTCACTGAGCAGAATTTTTAGGTGGGATGGTTGTCCTCTCTTTTTGTCCCTGTCTCTGGCTGTTCTCAAGGATATTTCTCCCTGGCTCACAGTTTTTACACCAGAAACGTGAGATTGAGGTGGACAATCAGCTTTCTCACCATCTTGGGTTCCCTGGCAGGAGTCCTGTTCCTGCCTCAACCCTTGGGAAGCATCAGCAGTGCCTGAAATACTACACACTTGGTGACAGGCAGATTGAGGAGAGGTGCATTGTAAATATGTAAGTTCAATTCTCTTACCATCTGCTTGTAATTTTTTCACTTCTCTGTGGCTTTAGGAACTGTCTTATCCTCATACTGGAGTTCAGGAATTTTGCTGGTGATAATCTTAGGAGCTGTATATTTGTTTTTGGATTTCTGTAGAAAAGAAGTGAAGCCAGCTTGCTTATATACCACCATTTTGGAACCAGCAGTCTCATAAATTCTTTTAATTCCATTACACTACTTCCATGTGATGTGAAAAATATGACAATTCAATTTTCAGCCTCTGCATTTTTATTTCTAGGGTTCTTGCTCTTTATAACTAATTAATTTTCAGTAACTGTCATGGGCTATAATCAGGCACTATGAATCAGAAGTAAAATTCAGCTCATGTGAGAAATTATTTAGGAGCTTTCACTTAGTTTTTAGGTAGAGCATTTAATTAAATAAGTTAAAAGAAAATAAGCAAAGTTCTACTACTTTAGGTTGTTTCATAACGAAAAATTTGGTCTGTTACTGCAATAATACCAGCCAATGCCATAAAGATTACAGAGGCTATGTGTCATCATTTCTTTCTTTCAAAAATCCCATTTTAGAATTTTACACATTAAGAGAAAAGACAGAGTATCCGAGACTTCTCCATAAAAGAATAAAAATAGAAGTTGATTTGTTGTATCATGTTTTCCTTAGCATATTTCATTTAGAAAATATTTTGAAATTGACTTGCCGTATACTAGTTCAGTAATTTTAATAAGTCATATCAAATCTAATAAATAGATTATTTCAATAAAAAAAAACATTGGAAAGGATTATAATAAATATTATTTATTAAGAAAAAGGTAGTATGTCCTCTATAATAAATTGCTAAAGCTCTTGGTAAAAGAAAAAATGGTTAAATTCCTGTAAGTTGAGAGATGTGGAATTTTTTTAAGTCGTGGTTCTCAAATTTTGGTGTGAATGAGAGTTCCATCTCTAAAGATTCTTATTCAGTAGGTCTGATATATAGCTTGGGGATTTACATTTATGATTCTGAAGCAAATATTCTTTTGACTATGTATTACTGGTGAGAAAAAATACTCAAAAGTGATTGGTGATTACTGAATCATGGCTGGAAAATAATATTAATGGGAAAAATAGTATAATCAGTTAATCTGAATAAAGCAAAGTTGAACAAATACAGTGCATCTAAGAGTGCATTTGAGGTAACTAAGATGCAGGAAACTGGTCACCAGTTATTCGTTATTTTTTTTAAAAGTAACCAGGTATGGTGGTTCATGCCTCTAATACCAGCACTTCGGGAGGCCAAGGCAGGAGGATCACTTGAGCTCGGGAGTTTGAGACCAGCCTAGGCACCATAGTGAGACGCTGTCTCTACCAAAAAAAAAAAAAAATTAGCTGGGTGTAGCGGCACAACCTGTAGTCCCAGCTACTCGGGAGGCTGATGTGGGAGGATCACTTGAGCCAGGAGTTAAGCCACAGTGAGCTATGATTATGCCACTGCATTCCAGTCTGGGCAACAGATCAAGACCCTGACTCAAAAATGAGTAAATAAATAAAACAAAAAAGTAAAAAAATAAGAAAAGATTTATTTTTCAGTTAGTAAGTTTAGGATTACACTATAAATAAAATTTCCCAGCATTGAGATTCTAGTTTATCTCTTGCTTTGACACCATCTGATCCCAACACTCCACTTCACTTGATTCCTAAGGAGCCTCTGCCAAAATTTTCTTTGCAACTAACACGCCATTAGGAAACATTTTTTTTGATCAGCCATTCTCTACAATCTAGCATCCTCTTTTTTTCCCCCCACTGGGGTAATTTCTTTTAAGATGATTTACAGTGACCGAAGATGAATTATATTTCAAAGGTTATTTTCTTTCAGGGAAACCTACAAACAGCAGATACCCTTTAAGTTTAAGTTACTTAACTGCCTTTCTTAGTCATTTTTTGATAATGAAAGAGATTTATGTATGATTCAGGAGCCTTTCAATTCAGTTAAGACATTGGGATTGTCTCTTCTAGCTTTCAGTTCTTGAACATACACTTCAGAATATCCCCAGCAATCACAATCTATGCAGAAAATTCTTCAATCTATTTTCTTTCATGTGTTTTTGGAAAGAACTCAAATATTTTTAAAAACTGGTGGGTGGAGGTTGGGGAACAGAGATAAATATAACAGTGTCTCAGATTTTGTTCTGCTTGTATGTTCTCTCTCTCTTTCCCTCTCCCTTTCTTTCTTTTTGTTTTTTAAAGTCAGTTCTCCAGAGCCTCTGTTTTCATTCTTCCTGTCTCTTTGTACTCCATATCTGGCTACATTCAAGTGTGTTATGGAGTCTTTATACAGATCTTTCACTCCCTATTTTTCTAGCTGGTCATAGGAGTGGAATGTCAAAGAAAATGCAACCCAGTGTGGGAAATAAATTTTTAATCTAGATACTCCTAGTATTTTATTTTACAAAGAAAACTGACATAATAGAATCTATTTGTTCTACACTGTTTCTATAACAAAATCATAATTTCTAGATTAGTTATGTTTCAAAAGAGACCATGGAAAGTGGAATGTATAAATAATTCAACAAATACACAGTCAGCCCTTCTATAGCTGTGCGTTCTGCATCCATGGCCTTACTCAACCACAGACAACATATATTTTTTTAATTTTTATTATACTTTAAGTTCTAGGGTACATGTGCACAATGTGCAGGTTTGTTACATATGTATACTTGTGCCGTGTTGGTGTGCTGCACCCATCAACTCGTCAGCACCCATCAACTCGTCATTTACATCAGGTATAACTCCCAGTGCCATCCCTCTCCCCTCCCCGCTCCCCATTATAGGCCCCAGTATGTGATGTTCCCCTTCCCGTGTCCAAGTGATCTCATCGTTCAATTCCCACCTATGAGTGAGAACATGCAGTGTTTGGTTTTCTGTTCTTGAGATAGTTTGCTGAGAATGATGGTTT
>NW_012101399.1:3897914-3907811 GCF_000951045.1 Mandrillus leucophaeus | reverse complement strand
CCAGTTTTCAAAGGGAATGCTTCCAGTTTTTGCCCATTCAGTATGATATTGGCTGTCGGTTTGTCATAAATAGCTCTTATTATTTTGAGATACGTTCCATCAGTACCGAATTTATTGAGAGTTTTTAGCATGAGGGGCTGTTGAATTTTGTCAGAGGCCTTTTCTGCATCAAAAAAGAAAAGATAGCTGCATCTATACTGAACACATACAGACTTTTTTCCCTTGTTAGTCCCTAAACAATACAGTATAACAACAATTTGCTTGGGATTTACATTGTATTAGATGTTATAACTAAACTAGAGCTAATTTAAAGTGTATGGGGAGATGAGTGTAGACTATATACAAGTACTTACTGCAACATTTTATATCACATATTTGACTGTCTCTGGATTTTTGTATCATGGGAGGCCCTGGAATAAATCTCCCACAGATACTGAGGGATGACTGTACTTCTAAGTTTTGCTAATGTCATTAATCATATTTTGCCAATAAAGTCCATCTACCTGAAATTAGATATATTTTTGCTTGCACTATGCAAAGTCTCTAAAATTAGATGAAAATGAATAATTATTATTATTTAGTACATTTCAGTTACTTCCCCTACCCCCTCCCCACCATTCTATTACATCTGTTTACTGTGATTTATAGGTCCTGTCCTTAGCAATAGAGTCAAGAAATCTACCTGTATTGTCAAGGTATGTATTAACTAGGATATTTCCAACTACAAGTAACAAAATTTGTAACTAAAAGTGTCTTAAACAAAACATTTATTATGTTGTGTGCACTGAAGTCCCAAAGCCAGTTGATTCAGTAGCTTAAGCATGCTCCCAAGGACCCAGGCTGTTTTCAGCGTTCTGTTCCACCACTCTCCACTTGTTGGACTTTGTCCTTAAACTTTTCCCTTCATAATTGAAAAAGGCTGTCCTTGCTGCTGACACTGGGTTCTCACACAATCACAACCAAATATAGGGAGGACTATCTCCCTTTTCATCTCTTGAATGGGAAGAAAAGACTTTCTTGGAAGCTCTCACCTTCACCTTCTCGTCAGACTCCTCAGACTTTCTGGTCCCATGTATTTTGGTAGCCCATACCCTTGCTAAAAGTGGTGGAGCGAGTGTCTGGTATTTTTAGTGTTTATAGTGGGAAGTGGTTTCATAGAAGACAAAAACTGGAATAGTAATAGGCAGTGGAGAAAATCACTATGGTGATATTTTTGACAGCTCCCCAGAGCCTTCATAAATGTGTGAAAATGGTAATCTGAAATTTTATGGTGACTTAATAAATGAGTTTTATTCATTATTCTAAACTTTGACAAATGTGTTTTCTATTTTGAAATATACACACTGCCTCAAAATGGGAGTTGTTTCTATACCAATTATGTATTTTTTCCTCTATTAATCCTGTTGAATAGATTGAGATAACATCTTTATTTTAAATCATTCAATTTCCTAAACAGCAAAATTGCAAATACTTTTTATTCTTTTGTTTTTGAGATGGAGTTTTGCTCTGTTGCCCAGGCTGGAGTGCAGTGGTGCCATCTCGGCTCACTGCAGCCTCTGCCTCCTGGGTTCAAGCAATTCTCGTGCTTCAGCCTCCTGAGTAGCTGGGACTACAGTGCACACCACCACGTCTAGCTAATTTTTTTTTTTTTGTATGTTTTTAGTAGTGATGGGGTTTCACCATGTTGGCCAAGCTAGTCTCAAACTCCTGACCTCAGGTGATCTCCCACCTTGGCCTCCCAAAGTGCTAGGATTACAGGCGTGAGCCACCATGCCCATCCGCAAATACTTTTTATTCTTAAAATAAAAGAAGAAAAGTTAGACAAAGGAGGATGGGTTATCATGAGGAAAGTAAGGAAAAGATGATAGGAACGGCAGAAAAAGAAAGAGGAGATAAAAAAGGAGAGGTGGGGTGGAAAGAGCAGTGACTAATCCAGATGGTCCAGTGTGAGAAAGCTCAGTTATCTAGGTCACTTGCCAATTGGAATGACAGGCAGGACAAGCCATTAAGACAGTGGAGCAAATAGAAGGAAAGAGGGAGGATGTAGACTCCTTTTTCAGGCATGCATTCTGCAGGTTAGAATTTGTCTCTCCTAACCACATTGTGGGTGTGTCCCTGGAAATGCATGTTCATATATCTTGGCATTAGGATTCTGATGGCACTCCTTTTTTTCTTCTTTTCACTTAAAGATAATTTGCCTGACACTAATATTTAAAACAATCCATTTAAATTTTAACCCTCTTAACTTATTTAGCAATAATTAAAGCAAGGTTAGAACAGGCCAAGGAAAATTTTATACCCTGAGGTTCAAAGGGCCAGCCCTTCTAAGTAATAAGGGCTTCATAAATATATATTCCTCTCTGTAAAATCTAAGCCCACTTTAGGGCAAACAGCTCATCTAAACACACTAATTTTCTTGGATTTGTTTTAAGATTTAGAGGTTACTCTTCTTCCCCTCCATTTCACTGTTTCACCTGATTCTTGCCTTTTCCTAGTTTTCCCTCTTTCTACTTTTTGCTGTATGTAATAAGCACTCAAAATATTATAGGTACTCTCAATCTTGAGTAATACCAATGAGAGAATCTTGTTAAAATTCTCTTTGTTGTGATAGCAATCTTTTATGTTAAACAGATTTTTATTACTCTTAATCTTTATATCTATCATGAAGTAAAACAGATTTAGAAAGCTATACCAAAATAAACGTGTGCTCTAATGGGTTATTATACAGTAAACATTCTGGTAGCCATCACCCAAATCAAGAAGTAGAATTTTCCAGCTACTCCAGCTCTCCATATATTCAAACCTCTCCCTCCTCCAAAAATATCCACCATCCTGGTTTTCATAATAATCACTTTCATGTGTTTGTTTATAGTTGTATGAACCAAGTGTACATCCATAGACACTGTATTTTTGCCCGTTAATAATTGTTTTGGTTGTCTCTTAAGTCTCTCATATCTACCTGTTCACCCTTCCACTTTCTCTTTTCCTCATGATATATCTATTGAAAAACTAGAGCTGTTTGATATGTAGTTTCCCACAGCTGGGTATCACTGTTTTCACACTTATGGTACAGTTTGGCATGTACCTGTGTTCTCTGTATTTCCTGAAAAGTGGCAACTGGATTCAAAGGCTTCTGCAGACTTGGGTTTTATTCCTTTCAGTGAGGCTATAGGTTTTGTGTGTGTTCTTTCATTAGGAGGCATAAAATGTCTGGTCAACTCTCTTTTTGTGACATTAGGAACTATTGATATCTAGATCCACTAATTCATCGGAGGTTGCAAAATGTTGACACTCAAATTCCGTGATTTCTTTTTCATGTATTAGTTGGAATACTTTCATAAGGAGATGGATCTCCTCATCTACCATTCGGCTACCCAGTGCTGCAGTTCATGTAGAAAAGGCAGAATAAGTGATTGGTTCTTTTCCCCTAATTTACCAGTTTTCAGGATAATTAATTGGTTCCTTTTCACCTCTGAAGCTGAACAGTTCTTTGTTTTTTTGAATAATATTATCATGAACTCATGGATTTCTGTATATTTAATAAGATTTCAATGAATAGCAATTATTACTTTTTTTTCCTGAAGCTCAAATTATCCTATCTTCGGCTAATAGGATTCTCTTCAAGTTGGCTCCTGAGCCCTTTTGACATATCCTAGTAATTTTGCTAATTTCTTTGATATCTAATAGCAGATATTACAGGCTCATTTATATGGTTCCTTCCCTAGACATGGAATCCATCATGTCTCCAAAAATTTCTAATATCTCTGAAATTAGATTTCAAAGCAAAACCTTTGGGAAATAAAATTTCAAGACCACAATCCAGGCATTAATGCTTGGTTCTACCTGATTGGTTATTGTTTCTGCAACTTTTCAGTAGCAGAACTAGAAAACGTGTCTACTGATATTTCTAATGAAAGTTCAGGACTATGGGTTTTTTTACTTAGCTTTCTTTATACTACATTGCAATCTCTTTTCCCCATATCAAGATTCCTAGTTCCCGGGTATACAGTAGATGACAGTGTCTTAGTCTGTTTGGGGTGCTATAACAAAATACCATAAACTGGATAGCTTACAAAGAACAGATATTTATTTTTGACAAATCTGAAGGCTGGGAAGTCCAAGATCAAGATACCAGTAGATTCCATGTCTAGTGAGGGCCTTTTTCCCAGTTTATAGATGGCTCCTTCTTACTACAGCCTCACCTGGTGGAAGGGGTGAACAAGCTACCTGGTGCATCTTTTATAAGGGCACTAATGCCATTCATGAGGGCTCTGCTCTCATGACCTAATCACCTCCCCAAGGCCTTACCTCCTAATACCATACCTTGGGGGTTAAGATTTCAACATATAAATTTTGAGGGGACACAAACATTCAAACCATAGCAGATGAAATTAGAATATCTCATAATTACTCATTAACTTTATTCCACATTACACACACAACAGGATCAGAATAATAATACACATACTACCAACAACAGCATAAGTACAAAAAACAGCTTCAAATACTTTTTTCATATGATCTCCCTTCTCTGACTGTATTTTTTAATAGCAATGCTATATCTGCATCATGTGCAAATGTAGCCTTTACATGTTATGCTCTCTCTTAACTCACACTTATTATTAGTTTCAGGTAATTGTCTTTAATGTATACCACCAGTCCTCATGCTGATATCTCTTTTAATGATCTGAAACTCATTGACTAGTAGAGTCTTTAGGAAGGGCTAAAAAACAATATTCTCAAAGTTTTTGTCTTCACTCATTTGTATGGATGCCTGGTAACCTAGTCATTGTAAATATTGTTCAGTGGCTTTTATAGTTGACCATTTTAATGTTGGTTCGTATTGTAGTCCTTGAGTCTCTTTAGTATGTTACTCTGTTTTCTTTTGGCATAAAGTATTGTAAAAAATATGATGGTAATCTAATTTTCTTACCCTTACAAATCACTTGCTGGTTTTGACTTCATAGCCAATGAAATATTTTTTTTTTTAAGTTCATCCATCTTACTAGAAATACATCTTAGTGTTAGTTGTTCTAGGTCAATATTCTCAGCTACATAGTATGCTTTTTCAACACATAGTTTCATATTATTGTTTAGGGAAAATTTTCTTCAACTATAGTTTTAAATATTTGTTTTGTCCCCTTATTTTACTTTTCTTCTTCGGAGATTCTGGTTATTTATGGTTGAATCTTCTTCATCCGTCTTCAGTATTTGTCAATTTCTCTCTAATGGTTTTTAATCTTTTTCTTTATTTCTTTTTCATTTAAATTTTTTTTCTTCTTTTTTCAATCTTCTATTTCTCCTAGGGCAAAGTTTGTTTTGTTTTGTTTTGTTTTTTTTGCTATTCTGTTTCTTCTAGTACAGTTTCATTTCTGAAAGAATTTTCATTTTATTTCTAATTGTCCCCTGAGTTCTGCCACCTCAATTATGAGTTTTTAAAATTTGGATTAATGTTTGCATTTCATTTCTTGCATCATTTTCTTAATGTATTTTACCTTCTTTTGAAATAGAAAGTTATAGTTTATGTTTGTTCTTTGAGCATGTCTTTCTTGTGGAGGGATTATTCTGCTCATGTTTTTCCCCTTAGGAATAACTGCAAGAGATTTGGCCTCAATACTTTTCTGTTTTAAATTTTTACGTGAAAGTGGCTTTGCATAACTGTTAGTAGGACTGATTCATGATTTTTGGGTAACTTCTTTAACTTCACACAAACTCCCTCTTCTGTTGTTTTTATGTATTAAAAAGAGTCAGTTTGCCTTATGAGATTTCCTAGTTCAGTTCCCTCCTCCCCCTTTATCTGGGCCTCCTTTATCAGTTGTTCTGTTATCCATTGTCTCTGTCCAGCTCAATTTTGATTCCACTTGGCATTTCTCTTTAGTGTGACGCTGTCCAGGAAGGGAATCCTGGAAGGGAGCCCCGGAAGGTCACGTTTCTAGAGAGAAGTCATAAGGTCTACATTGCTTAAGCACTCTTAGTCTTTGTAGCAGACCTTTTGCACTCATAGTCTGTGGGTTGGGCAAGACCTACCCACGTGCTTCCCAGTAAAAAGTCGTTGCTGTTTTGGGCTTCCTTCATTCTAAGTTTGTCAAAGTCTGTCAAGTTTCATTGCTTCCCCGCTTGCTTTCTCCTGCTCAGTTGCTGATATGATTCAGGTTTTGTGGCTGTTTGGTGGTTTGTCCTCATTCGTCAGTGCGGATGCCTGGTAACTAGTCATTGTAAATATTGTCTGTGGGTTTTTTATTTTGTTAGGTAGTTACTCTGTTTTTATGTTGAGATTTGGATTTTAAAATATACTGCTGCCACTGTCATCTTCCCAGAACCCACTGAATATATTAAAAACATTCTCCTCTTTGACTGGTCATGGTGGCTTCTGCCTGTAATCCCAGTGCTTTGGGAGGCTGAGGCGGGAGGCCAGGAGTTCAAGACAAGCCTGGGTAACATACCAAGACCCCACCTCTACCAATTAAAAAAAAAAAATAGCCAGGAGTGGTGGCACACACCTATAATCCCAGCTATTTGGGCGGCTGAGGCAGGAAGATTACTTGATCCAAGGAATTTGAGGCTGCAGTGAGCTATGATCCCACCACTGCATCCAGCTTGGGCAATAAAGTGAGAACCTACCTCAAAAAAAAAAAAAAAAAAAAATTCTCTTTGCTACATAGAATCCCCATTTTCACAAGAAGCAGAAATGGTAAATTGGTATTAACTTTCTAAGTTTTCTAAGTTTTGATAATTTAATTGTAACTTCAGCAGAGTTTAGGGAATGTGTTCTCAATGTTATAAACTCCTCTAAGAATTTTATAGCAGTGTATTTTTTTCAGTCTACTTCTGGTATGATTAAAGAGAGAAAATATCTGTGTCCTAGAACCAGTTAAAAAAAATTAAGTGTTCCAAATATTAATGGAAACCAACTTTACACAAAACTTTGGTACAAAGCAGTTCGTAAGCAGAATATTATAAAAATAACTTTTTTTTTTATTTTTTATTTATTTTTTTTAGTGAGAGGTTTTCCTGGAAAACCTGCTAAACAAATTCTAAAAGAGCTGTAACAAAAATAACAATTCTTATTATTGTAGAGGAAGAGGCCTATTTACACAGTGTTTTCACATGCGCTACCTCATTTAATCCTCAAAATAGTCCTCTTAGGGAGATATTGTTATTATGCGTTCCATTCTTCGTCAGAAAAAAATTGAACTTAGAGAACTCAAATGACTGGATTTAAGATTGTAGCAAGAAGGACTTTTACCACCTCTACCTGCAGAGTGTTCACTTTTCCACGAAGGACTCAGCTTTGGTGAGATCCCTGTGTAGCATGTGGAAAGAAGTAGAAATCTGCCTAGTCAGCTCTATCAGTCATATACTCCCAGAGGACCCACAGGGTGACACGTGCTGCAGACAGATCACTCTCATGGTCTGGCTAAAAGCTTTGTCTAGCACTTTAAAGCCTGTAAGTGACAGGAGTGACATCTGAATTGAGATTTTCTGACTGTAAATCCTCTGGTTTGCTTTTTCTTGCTAGCTAACATCCGCTTCAGCAGTGAGCTTTGTGGAGTCTGTAGCTTGAGCAGCTCCAGGTGGCATCACGAAATCTGCGTGTTGCTGAACGTGAGTAGCTTTGATTCGTAGTGGGTGTGAGAGGACCATGTCAGAACATTTCTGGTGATTGTGGCAACATTTCTCAAATGTTTACTCCTGAGTGCTCTGAGAAGCAGAGAGAAGGATCCTGTCCTATATCTCCATGGATTCTTTTATTACATGCTAATATTTTTACCTTCAAATTCATGTGGAGAGAGATTGCTGGCAAGATGGCTGAATAGGAACAGCTCTGGTCTGCAGCTTCCAGCGAGATCGATGCAGAAGGTGGGTGATATATGCATTTCCAACTGAGATATCCAGTTCATCTCGCTGGGACTGGTTGGACAGTGGGCGCAGCCCAAGGAGGGTGAGCAGAAGCAGGGTGGGGCATTGCCTCACCCGGGAAGCACAAGGGGTCAGGGAACTCCCTCTCCTAGCCGAGGGAAGCCATTAGGGACTGTACCATGCACTCCGGCCCAGCTACTGCGCTTTTCCCACAGTCTTCATGACCCACAGACCGGGAGATTCCCTCCAGTGCCTATGCCACCAGGGCCCTGGGTTTACAGCACAAAACTGGCCAGCTGTTTGGACAGACACCGAGCTAGCTGCAGGAGTTTTTTTTCATACCTCAGTGCGCCTGGAATGCCAGGGAGACAGAACTGTTCACTCCCCTGGAAAGGGGCTGAAGCCAGGGAGCCAAGTGGTCTGGCTCAGCAGGTCCCACCCCCACGGAGCCTAGCAAGCTAAGATCCACTGGCTTGAAATTCTCGCTGCCAGCACAGCAGTCTGACCTCGACCTGGGACTCTCCAGCTTGGTGGAGGGAAGGGCATCCACCGTTGCTGAGGTTTGAGTAGGCAGTTTTACCCTCACAGTGTAAACAAAGCCACCAGGAATTTCAAACTGGGCAGAGCCCACTGCAGCTCAGCAAGGCCTCCATGGACAGACTGCCTCTCTAGATTCCCTCCTCGCTGGGCAGGGCATCTCTGAAAAAAAGGCAACAGTCCCAGTCAGGGACTTATACATAAAACTCCCACCTCCCTGGGACAGAGCAGCAGAGGGGAAGGAGCGGTTGTGGATGCAGCTTCAGCAGACTTAAACGTCCCTGCCTGGCAGCTCTGAAGAGAGCAGCAGATCTCACAGCGCAGCATTAATCACAGCACAGTATTCGGGCTCTGATAAGGGACAATGTGCCTCCTCAACTGGGTCCCTGACCCCTGTGTACCCTGACTGGGAGACACTTCCCAATAGGGGCCAACAGACACCTCATACAGGAGAGCTCTGGTTGGCATTTGGCAGGTACCCCTCTGGGACGAAGCTTCCAGAGGAAGGAACGGGCAGCAATCTTTTCTGTTCTGCAGCCTCTGCTGGTGATACCCAGGCAAACAGGGTCTGGAGTGGACCTCCAGCAAACTCCAGCAGACCTGCAGCACAGGGGCCTGACTGTTAGAAGGAAAACTAACAAACAGAAAGGAATAGTATCAACATCAACAAAAAGGATGTCTACTCAGAGACCCCATTTGAAGGTCCCTGACTTCAAAGACCAAAGATAAATCCAGAAAGATGAGGAAAAACCAGCGCAAAAAGGCTGAAAATTCCAAAAACCAGAATGTCTCTTCTCCAAAGGATCACAACTCCTTGCCAGCAAGAGAACAAAACTGGATGGAGAATGAGTTTGATGAATTGACAGAAGTAGGCTTCAGAAGGTGGGTAATAACAGACTCCTTCAAGCTAAAGGGGCATGTTCTAACCCAATGCAAGGAAGCTAAGAACCTTGAAAAAAGATTAGAATAATTGCTATCTAGAATAACCAGTTTAGAGAAGAATATAAATGATCTGATGGAGTTAAAAAACACTTTTTAAAGAACTTTGTGAAGTATCCAGAAGTATCAATAGCCAAATTGATCAAGCAGAAGAAAGGATATCAGAGAATGAAGATCAATTTAATGAAATAAAGCGACAAGACACGCTAAAAAAAAGAATGAAAAGGAACAAACAAAGCCTCCAAGAAATATGGGACTATGTGAAAAGACCGACTCTACATTAGATTGTTGTACCTGAAAGTGACAGGGAGATTGGAACCAAGTTGGAAAACACTCTTCAGGATATTATCCAGGAGAATTTCCCCAACCTAGCAAGGCAGGGCAACATTCAAATTCAGGAAATACAAAGAAATTGAGGCAGCAATTAATAGCCCACCAACCAAAAAAAGTCCAGGACCAAACAGAGTCACAGCTGAATTCTACCAGAGGTACAAGGAGGAGCTGGTACCATTCCTTCTGAAACTATTCCAATCAATAGAAAAAGAGGGAATCCTCCCTAAC
>NW_012101399.1:3896082-3897619 GCF_000951045.1 Mandrillus leucophaeus | reverse complement strand
ATTCAACAGCTCTTCATGCTAAAAACTCTCAGTAAACTAGGCATTGATGGAACATATCTCAAAATAATAAGAGCTATTTATGACAAACCCACAGTCAATATCATACTGAATGGGCAAAAACTGGAAGCATTCCCTTTGAAAACTGGCACAAGACATGGATGCCTTCTCTCAACACTCCTATTCAACACAGAACTTCCAATAGGAAGTTCTGGCCAGGATAATCAGGCAAGAGAAAGAAATAAAGGGTATTTGATTAGGAAGAGAGGAAGTCAAATTGTCTCTGTTTGCAGATGACATGATTCTATCTTTAGAAAACCTCATTGTCTCAGCCCAAAATCTCCTTAAGCTGATAAGCAACTTCAGCCAAGTCTCAAGATACAAAATCAATGTGCAAAAATCACAAGCATTCCTATACACCAATAACAGACAAACAGAAGCCAAATCATGAGTGAACTCCCATTCACAATTGCTACAAAGAGAATAAAATACCTAGGAATACAACTTACAAGGAATGTGAAAGACCTCTTCAAGAAGAACTACAAACCACTGCTCAAGGAAATAATAGAGGACACAAACAAATGGAAAAATATTCTATGCTCATGAATAGGAAGAATCAATATCACGAAAATGTTCATACTGCCCAGAGTAATTTATAGATTCAGTGCTATCCTCATCAAGCTACAATTGACTTTCTTCACAGATCTAGAAAAAACTACTTTAAATTTCATATGGAACCAATAAAGAGCCCACATAGCCAAGACAATCCTAAGCAAAAAGAACAAAGCTAGAGGCATCACGCCACCTGTCTTCAGACTACACTACAAGGCTATAGTAACAAAAACAGCATGGTACTGGTACCAAAACAGATATATAGACCAATGGAACAGAACAGAGGCCTCAGAAATAATGCCACACATCTACAACCATCTGATCTTTGACAAACCTGACAAAAACAAGAAATGAGGAAAGGATTCCCTATTTAATAAATGGTGTTGGGAAAACTGGCTAGCCATATGCAGAAAGCTGAAATTGGATCCCTTCCTTACACCCTATACAAAAATTAACACAAGATGGATTAAAGACTTAAATGTAAGACCTAAAGCCATAAAAACCCTAGAAGAAAACCTAGCCAACACCATTCAGGACATAGGCATGGGCAAAGATTTCATGACTAAAACACCAAAAGCAATGGCAACAAAAGCCAAAACTGACAAATGGGATTAATTAAACTAAAGAGCTTCTGCACAGCAAAAGAAACGATCATCAGAGTGAACAGGCAACCTACAGAATGGGAGACAATTTTTGCAATGTATCCATCTGACAAAGGGCTAATATCCAGAATATAAAAGGAACTTAAACAAATTTACAAGGAAAAAAGAAACAACCCCATCAAAAAGTGGGTGAAAGGCTGGGCGCGGTGGCTGAAGCCTGTAATCCCAGCACTTTGGGAGGCCGAGACGGGTGGATCACGAGGTCAGGAGATCGAGACCATCCTGGCTAACTGGGTGAAACCCCATCTCTACTAAAAAATACAAAA
>NW_012101399.1:3885193-3895607 GCF_000951045.1 Mandrillus leucophaeus | reverse complement strand
TTGGGGGGTGGGGGGCTAGGGGAGGGATAGCATTAGGAGAAATACCTAATGTAGATGACGGGTTGATGGGTGCAGCAAACCACCATGGCACATGTACACCTACATAACAAACCTGCACGTTCTATACATGTACCCCAGAACTTAAAGTATAATAAAAAAAATTCATGCCAACTTTAAATTCTATTTTGTAATATACCTGTGCTATTTAGATACTAAAAGAATATTTTGCACTACTTGCCAGCAGATAAAATTGTTATAGCTGATAATAATACAGAAGGTAAAATACAGAAGGTTTATCCAGTGGCTCTTAGTATCTGCTGGCATACCACCGCGTAACCCTAAAATGTTGCTCACTTTGGAAGCAAGAGAAGGAGTGAGAAGAAGTAGGCTGCAGACTCATGATGGGAGTCTGAAGATTCTGCTAAACATTTGGGCTTTATTATGTCCAAAAGGAGGAGCCGACAAAGTATTTAAAATATAAAGTAAACTGATCAGATTTGTGTTTTAGATGAATGGCTTTTGAACTTTGATCACCATCATCTATTAATAAGGAAGACACTTTACATGCTAATTCATACACAGATTATGGATAGCATATATATGTGTATATATGAATATTATATGTAAAGAAAATATGATGAAACTTTTTTTACCCTTATATTTTCCATTTTAATCTATTTCATCTAGAAAAGTTAATGTGATTCACTAAATTGGTTGCACCAAGGGTGGCGTAAACAACAGGAAATTTATTTTCTCACAGTTCCAGAGGCTAGAAGTCCAAGATCAGGGTGTCAGCAGGTTTTTCTTCTGAGACCTCTCTCCTTGACTTGTCTTCCCCTTCTGTCTTCATGTGGTCTTTTTCTATGCAAGTCTATGTCCTAATTATAAGGAAACCACTTGATTTGGACTAGGGCCCACCCCTAATGACCTCATTTTACCTTAATTACCTGTATAAAAGCTCTGTCTCCAAATATAGTCCCATTCAGAAGTCCTAGGGTTTGGATTTCAATATACAAGTATTAGCAGAAGGGATGGGGGAGGGGGGTTGGCAGGAGAGGTAGGAAGAGTTCAGTCCATAACACCATATATGTCTATCTTTTTAAAAAATCAAATGCAGGCATTTATATATTCTGCAAAATAAATGCCAAAATACCAGTACTGCAATTAATATCACAGTTATTCTCACAACATAATGAGTTTAGTTGCTTAATTGCATGGTGGAAAAGTGGATTTTCTATTTTAATGGCCCTTGGAAGAGTCTCAGAGGCTACCAACTTTTAAAATTTTTTTAAGTAAGAGGATCTTAACTTTTATTTTATTATGTAGTTACTGTTGCCCAACTGTTTCATCTTGGCCTTGACTGGATATTCCTAATACATAGACGTGTAAATGAAAAGCTAGTTTTCAAAGGGTAACTAAAGGACTTTGGTAAAAGGGAAGAGAGCAACAAGAAATATTTGATTTAGGATGACTTGAATGACTGAAAAGAGAAAATCCAAATAGTTATTTCCCTCTTTGGTTAGTCGACCAAGAAGCAAGCTCAGCATCTGAATTAGCTCAAAGGGAAAACAGACCAGTAGAAATGGGGTGTGAAATCCATAGCTAAGCTCTGGTCTGATAAAGTGACTTCCTAGCCAGGAAGCTCACACCGTTACACAGTGAGCTAAGTGTTCCCAGTTCCCTCCTATCTGCCCATAGATATGTACAGCAGCATCAGCGTGGGGCTCTTTCTATTCTGCATCCAGCTGTGCCAGCCCACAGAGTGCCTCACTTCTCCATGGAGTCATAAGCACTCCCTAACTGATTCTTCCAAGTTTCCCACATTGCATCTCCCTGGAGGCTGCCATGGGTTGGGGCTGGCACCTTTGCATTCCATCCATGTTTGCTTATTGATGGATCAATCGATTGAACAAACTTTACAGATTTTCCGCCCCAGCCCTTGGACGAGTCCTTTTAAGCTCTCTAAATATCAGTTAATTCATTCTGCAAAATATGGCAATTCATAAAGATGGTCTCTTTTTTGCCCTAACTTTATATAAATCTGTGCTACAATTTCAGATTTTAAGGCATATTTTTTTAAGTATCATGTATAACTACAAAAGAAACTATGAATGCCATCAACTAACACACGAAAAGAAAAGTACCCTTTTCTTCCTAGGGTCTTAAGGCTTATTTTAGATGGGAAATTTGAGTTTACCTCAACCTTGAGTTTTCAGCTCATTCCCCTGCTCTGTTTTGGGCCACACTTGTTGATAGAGGTAACTCTGAGATCACCCTAAAACTATGCATAAGCTGAAATATTAGTTATCAATGTCAGTGGCAGGTTCTCCTCCAAAGATCAGGCTATCAAACACAAATATAATTCTGAAAAGCAAAATTTTATAAACACAAAATGACTATCTATATGATAGCATTATCAGCAAAGCTTTGCTCTTCCTCTTCTGACTAGAATTGCTAATTAAATGTTTTCTAATGCTTTTTTGTACAGCCCTGTGGAATATTTCCTTGAGACATTCACATATGCAAGGTGGCTTTGTGCTATGTTCTCCTCCCACCCACTCATCACCCACATGCACCTGCCCTCCTGCTCCCCGCTGACTCAGCGGCCCAGCCTCCTCCCACACAGGCCCAGTGACCTGGCACCCACTCAACCACCACCTTGTTTGTTCTCCCACAAACCCACCCACTCATCTTCTCTCCTTCACACAGGTAGACGTTTTCACACTCCCACTGCTCAGCAGACAAAGCTCAAGAATGTGCTTTGGGTGGCAGTGGCGGGGTGGGGGAGAATAATTTTTTTCTAATGACCATTATGTTTTTTTCCTTGATCAACAGGCTTATCCACAAATGAGTAGTTGATAAACAGTCATTTTTATGCCTAGATTGTTTTTTCAGTACTTCCTCATACTCAATAATTGGATTTTCTATTTTTGAAAACTCTACCACAACGAATATGTATACACTTTGAGCACTGTAACTTGTTTCAGTGAAAACACATGCCCCATCTTTTGTCTAAATTGAAATATTTCACTCACATTTTGAAGTGAACGGGTGCACCAATGAGATAATGGTTCATTGGGATGGTTATTTGTAATGATGGTGTCTGAGCTATAGCTGGAATCAATAGGCTGCCTGACAAGATTAATTGGCTGTGAATTATGCTGGAGCAATTCCAGAGCCAATACCAGAAACAAGGGCCAGCCCACTCATCAAAGCCCTGCCAAGGCCTCCCTACTCTGTGGGGCTGGCCCCAGGGGAGGCGGGGAGGCCAACGTCTGCTACTTGTTTATGTTTTTAAGGCTACTAGAAAAGGTTCCCCTAATCACCCTAATGTTGCTATCCTGATGTTTCAGAATTAAAGTCACTCCTGAGTCCTCTGAGTATTTAGAGTATGAAGAATTAGAAAGATATTGCTGCAGTTTCTTCCCATTCATGGCAACTATTTTTATCCTTTCAAGGAGCTCAGATCATATGCCACATGGTGTGAACAGAATCTATTCTGCAATATTATGAATTCAATCTTGAAGAGGAAGTGTGTGTATAACAGTGGATTTTAAGTAGTGGACTACTTAATTTGTTTTTATTTATTTATTTTGCTTTTTAAATATCATAGCTGATGTGAACTCCAGGAACAATTTGTCCTCTTTTATCTCTCCAAGGTGAAGCACAGTGCCTGACATGTAGTAGCACTCAATCCATGGCTGGAAACTTGCTTCAGATCCCTGGCAATTTATCTTGTCAGCACTAAGCTTTAGGGCCAATTTTCTTCAATTTTATATGTACTAGTCTTTTACTCTTGATTTTGAATACAACTACTGTTTCCTTTAAATTTCCACAAAAATGTGCTATGCCTTCTTACGTATTTTATCACTTTCTCTCTTGAATCATATTTAATCTTAAAGCTCTTAATAGCTCGTGAGGACTTTTAAGACAGATCTATATTATTTAACTTTGTATCCCTACCTAAAGCAAAGCTTCTCACATAAAAATCTCCACATATAAAGAGGTGCAAGCTGGGTGCAAAAGCAAGAGACAAGTAAGTACCTCTTGGCTCATTCAACTGCCACATGGTGATAGAACTGCCACTAAGTTTCTAGTTGCTGGCTTCTCGCTAAAGATGGCAGAATGAACACAGGCATATCTCTTATATCTCTTCTCTCAATAGAGAACAGGAGATGGGGTGATGAGTAGATAAGACATTTCATAAATATTTGTTGGAAAGAGAATGGAGGAGGGTTAACTGATGTAAAAAGAAAGCAAGCCATTGTCTAAAGTGTGTGCAGTGGGGTGTACTTAAGATAAATAAGACATTTCACCTTTAAGACCTGAAGGAAGCTCAAGACTTGAAGTCATCAGTCTTGGCAGAGAGAGGGGGTGAGGTACGGAGTGCAAAGTGTGAGATAAGTTCAAAGCTTATATACGGAACAGTCGACTACTCTTGTGCCCGAGATACAGAATATCAGCAGCCAAGGTACTCCCTCCTGCTCCAGGAGGAAATGAGAATTTTTTGTTAATAAGAGACACCCAGTAGGAATGGCCTGAGCATCAGAAAAACCAAACCTAATAGAAGAAAGAAGCCATGAGGACCAAAACAGTCAAATGAATTGCAAGTCTGCACTGGGAATGGTTGGATTATCTGTGCTCTTTCCCCTGCTACACAATCAAAGCACTATTAATCAGGCAACAAACCCTTAGGCCAATGTTTCTAAATTGTGGGTTATGAACTCAGTTATGATTAGTGGAGTATAAAATCTGTTTAATGGGTCACAACCAACATTTTCTTGGGTTGGGTTCTTTGAGAAGCAGACTTTGAGGTGGAGTTGAGAGTTCAGAACATTTATTAGCGTTTGTCCTTGGGACCAATATCTGTGGAAGGATATAGAATTGGACAAAAAGAGAATGCGAGCAGTGATGCAAGACCCAATGACTATTTCACCCAACCCCACGAGGAGCAGTGAGGCTAGAATGAGTTTTCAGAGTTGTCCCACATCAGGCCAAGATGTCCCGGACTTTATTCTCTCATAGGCTGAATTGCATCTTCCCAAAACTCATATGTTGAAGTCCCCATGTGTCTGGAATTAGTGGGTTCTTGGTCTTGCTGACTTCAAGAAGGAAGCCGCAGACCCTCGCGGTGAGTGTTACAATTCTTAAAGATGGTATGTCTGGAGTTTGTTCCTTCAGACGTTCAGATGTGTCTGGAGCTTCTTCCTTCTGGTGGGTTCGTGCTAACAGCAGTGAAGCTGCAGACCTTCGCCATTGAGTGTTACAGCTCTCAAAAGCAGTGCCTCTGGAGTTGTTCGTTCTTCCCGGTGGGTTCGTGGTCTCGCTGGCTTCAGGAGTGAAGCTGCAGACCTTCCCGGTGAGTGTTACAGCTCTTAAAGGCAGCTCTTAAAAGCAGCGTGAACCCAGAGAGTGAGCAGCAGCAAGATTTATTTCAAAGAGCAAAACAACAAAGCCTCCACGGGGTGCAACTAGACCCAAGCAACTTGCCACTGCTGGCTCTGGCAGCCTGCTTTTATTCCCTTATCTGACCCCACCCACATCCTGCTGATTGGTCCATTTTACAGAGAGCTGATTGGTCCGTTTTGACAGAGTGCTGATTGGTGCGTTTACAATCCTTGAGCTAGACACAGAGTACTAGACAGAAAAGTTCTCCAAGTCCCCACTAGGTTAGCTAGATACAGAGTACCAATTGGTGTATTTACAAACCTTGGGCTAGACACAGAGTGCTGATTGATGTATTTACAATCCCTTAGCTAGACATAAAGGTTCTCCAAGTCCCCACTAGACTCAGGAGCCCAGCTGGCTTCACCTAGTGGATCCTGCACGCCGCTGCAGGCGGAGCTGCCCGCCAGTCCCGAGCCGCACCTGCACTCCTCAGCCCTTGGGCAGTCCATGGGACTGCCGCGGAGCAGGTGGCCGTGCCCATCAGAGAGCCCACCGTGTAGGGGGGCCTCAGGCATGGCGGGCTGCAGGTCCCCAGCCCGGCCCCACGGAGAGGCCGCCAAGGCCAAGCGAGAATTCGAGCGCGGTGCATGCGCCCGGCATGGGGAACCCGGCGCAACCTCCGCAGTTGCTGCCCGGGGTGCTAAGCCCCTCACTGCGCTGGGCAGGTGACGCCAGCCGGCCGCCCCTATGCGGGGCCCGCCTAGTTCGCTTGGGCGCCCGCCGGAACTCTCCCTCCACACCTCCCCGCAAGCAGAGGGAGGTGGCTCCCGCCTTGGCCAGCCCAGAGGGGCCTCCCATAGTGTAGTGGTGGACTGAAGGGCTCCTCAAGCGCCGCCAGAGTGGATACCGAGGCCGAGGAGGCGCCGAGAGTGAGGGCTGCTAGCACATTGTCACCTCTCACCAACACAGAGAACCTCAGAATGTAGCCTTATTTGGAAATAGCTCTTTGAAAAGGTGATTAAGTTAAAACAAAGCCATTAGGATAGGGCAGTAATCCAGGAGTATTCGTGTCCTTGTAAGAAGAGAAAGACACACAGGGGCACCCATGTACAAAGAACAGTGAGACTTTCAGCCACCAGAACTGTGAGAAAATTAATTTCTGTTGTTTAAGCCACTAAATCTGTGGCGTTTTGTTATGGCAGCCCTAGAAAACTAATATATCCACCCCCAACCCTTATTGGATGTGGCCACAGGAAGTATGACCTTGGGCAAGGCAGCTCTGCACTGAAGCAATCCCTGAAAAGGCTGACAACTGAAGAGTCCCCACCAGCAGCGGTCTCAAGAGTCTGGAGCAACTAGTCCCTTCACTGCAGTGTATCTAATTAGTATATCATGGTCCATCACAAACATTAAAGAAAATAAAATTCAGTAGGCTAGATAGAGAATGTCAGAGAGCATTCTATGTAGAGAAAGTAAATATTGTTTCGCAAAACGTTTTTGTCTATATGTATATATATACACACACACATATATATATGTGAGTGTGTTGACTGGGACTTGATGGAAAAGAATTTCTTACTGTCAGATAGACTCACTGGGTACAGTGGATCATGCCTGTAATCCCAGCACTTTGGGAGGCTGAGGCGGGAGGATTACTTGAGCCCAGGAGTTTGAAACCAGCCTGGACAGCATGGCAAAACCCTGTCTGTACTAGAAGTACAAAAAATTAGCTGGGTGTGGTGGCTGAGGTGTGAGATGACCTGAACATGGGAGGTCAAGACTGCAGTGAGCTGTGATTGCAACACTGACTCCAGCCTGGGCTACAGGAGTAAGACTCTGTCTTAAAACATGAAAGAAAAGAGAAGATAGGAAAGGAAAGGAAGAAGGAAGGAAGGAGAGAAGAAGGAAGGAAGAAAGAAGGAAGGAAGGAAAAAGAAAAGAAAGAAGAAAGAGAGAAAGAAAGGAAAGAAAGAAAGAAAAGAAAGAAAGAGAAAGAAAGAAAGGTTCTGAAGTCACTCACCTAGGAAATAAATTAGAGGTTTTTTTCCCAGAAAAGTTAAATATACAACAGACAAAATGTTTTCTCTACCATCCAAAAGTGAAGCCCATCACTCTACACACCCACACAGAGCTCTTCATCAGCTTTTGAGTGCTCTATTCTTAAATATAAGTTGGCAAAAAAATACCATGAGGCATGTAAATCATACCTCTAACCTAAAAGAGAGGATGCAACATGAAAAACAGAAAATGGAATACAAAGGGAAACTGTAGAAAATAGAAAAATACTGTTTAAATGCTAATTTATAGCCTCAAAAATTATGAGATTTGTATCTATAAAATAAAAGCAGAATGCGATGATAAAAGAACAATTAGAAAAAAAAAAGGAAGGAGTTCTTGGAAACTAAAAATACAATTTTTAAAACTTCAGTAGTAGGAGTAGGAGATAAAGTTAAGGAAGTCTGCTGAAAATAGAACCAAAAGATGAGTAGATTAACAATAAGAAGACTATCTATCCAGTAGGAAAAATATCTGACTGCAAGGAGCTCAAGGAAGAGAAGAAATGGAGGAAAAAGTATACAAGAAAAGTTCTCAGAACTGAAGGCTATAAATCTCAAAATCGAAGGTACCAAGTACTCAGCATAACAAATAAAAAACAGCCCACACCAAGGCACATCATTGAGATGTGTCAGACCATTAGGAATAATGAGAGAATCCCAAAAGCTTTCAGAAGAAGAAAAAAGAACGAGTCTTATGCTAAGAGTAGGAATCAGAATGCATCAGACTGCTTGATCAACTACAATATTGGACTAGGGAAAGCAATGAACAATGCCTTAAGAATTATGAAGGATAATTTCATTTATTTATTTATTGAGATGGAGTCTCACTCTGTCATCAGGCTACAGTTCAGTGGTATGATCTTGGCTCACTGCAACCTCTGCCTCCTGGGTTCAAGTGATTCTCCTGCATCAGCCTCCCATGTAGCTGGGACTACAGGCACACCCCTCCATGCCCAGCTAATTTTTGTATTTTTAGTAGAGACGGTTTCACCATGTTGGCCAGGATGGTCTCAATCTCTTGACCTTGTGATTCGCCCACCTCGGCCTCCCAGAGTGCTGAGATTACAGGTGTGAGCCACTGCACCCAGCCAGGATAATTTTTTTTAAACCTAGAGTGCAATACCCAGCTAAACTATCAATGAAGTGTCAAGGCAGAATAAAGATAATTTCAAACAGAGGAATTCAGAAAACTTATGTCTCATGTATCCTTTTATAGGAAGCTACTGCAGAATATTATCTAAGAAAACAAGAGGAAGAAAACAAGAAAGAGGAAGACATTGGATCCAAGAAATAGGGAATCTATCACCTTACAGATGAAAAGGGAATCTACCTGATCTTTGTGAAGGTGATTTGAGCATAGCAGCTCTGCAGGAAACCTGGAGAGCAACAAGCTGAGATTAATACAGGACACAGGGCTCCAGTAAGGATGTCACCAAGGAAATTAAAATCATTTGTTGTAGAGTACATTATGAATCTGAATGCAGTAAGAGGAGGTTTACACTTCTGGTGAAGAATAGGGAATGAATTTGTGATAGGCATGTAGAAAATTAAGTAAGCAAATAAAATAATCAACTCCTGGGAAAATAGGAATTTGTACCAAAAGTATCAATATAATCTTTTATTTATATATATATATGTGTGTGTGTGTATATATATATGCCTAAGCCTTGAATAATATTTGTCATTTTAAATTATGTAAAAAACTGAATAATTATTGGTCAGGCACGGTGGCTCATGCCTGTAATCCCAGCACTTTGGGAGGCCGAGGTGGGTGGATCAGCTGAGACTGGGAATTCGAGAGCAGCCTGACCAACATGGAGAAATCCCGTCTCTACTAAAACTACAAAATTAGCTGGGTGTGGTGACACATGCCTATAATCCCAGCTACTTTGGAGGCTGAGGCAGGAGAATGGCTTGAACCCAGAAGGTGGAGGTTGCTGTGAGCCGAGATAGCTCCATTGCACTCCAACCTGAGCAAAAAGAGCAAAACTCCATCTCAAAACAAAACAACAACAAAAACCTGAATAATTACTAGAGGAAAACACTGTAATATAGCTATACTGAAAGAATAACTGGAGAATATAAAAGACTAAATCCGTATCTCCCACAGAAGGGAGTCATAGATAATAATATCTGGAACTGAAAAAAAATCAAGAAACAGCAGTTAAAATGTGGAGATGAACACCAAAAGAAACAGCTGATGCCAGGTGTGGTGGCTCATGCTAAAAGACTTGAGCACATTTGCTTTTGGGAATGGAAATGGAATTAGAACGTGCAGGTTGTACAGGAAAAAGGGCTGCTCTTTGTCTTTTAGACTTTGAGGAGCTATTTGGCTTTTTAAAAATTATTATTATTATTTTACTTTAAGTTCTAGGGTACATGTGCACAACATGCAGGTTTGTTACATGTGTATACATGTGCCATGTTGATGTGCTGCACCCATTAACTCGTCATTTCCATTAGGTATATCTCCTAATGCTATCCCTCCCCGTACACAATAGGACCCAGTGTGTGATGATCCCCTTCCTGTGTCCAAGGGATCTCACTGTTCAATTCCCACCTATGAGTGAGAACATGTGGTATTTGGTTTTCTGTTCTTGGGACAGTTTGCTGAGAATGATGGTTTCCAGCTGCATCCATGTCCCTACGAACTCATCCTTTTTTATGGCTGCATAGTATTCCATGGTGTATATAAGCCACATTTTCTTAATCCAGTCTGTCACTGATGGACATTTGGGTTGATTCCAAGTATTTGCTATTGTGAATAGTGCTGTAATAAACATATGTGTGCATGTGTCTTTATAGCAGCATGACTTATAATCCTTTGGGTATATCCCCAGTAGTGGGATGGCTGGGTCAAATGGTATTTCTAGTTCTGGATCCTTGAGGAATCGCCACACTGTTTTCCACAATGGTTGAACTACTTTACAGTCCCACCAACAGTGTAAAAGTGTTCCTATTTCTCCACA
>NW_012101399.1:3865461-3881713 GCF_000951045.1 Mandrillus leucophaeus | reverse complement strand
TGGGACCCTCTGGGCCAGGTGTGGGATATAATCTCCTGGTGTGCCGTTTGCTAAGACTTGTGGTAGAGCGCAGTATTAGGGTGGGAGTTACCTGATTTTCCAGGTGTTGTGTGTCTCAATTTCCTTTGGCTAGGAAAAGGAATTCCCTTCCCCCTTGCGCTTCCCAGGTGAGGTGATGCCTCACCCTCCTTCAGCTCTCACTGGTTGAGCTGCACCCATGGACCAGCGCCAACTGTCCGACATGCCCCAGTGAGATGAACCCAGTACCTCAATGCAGAAATCACCCATCTTCTGTGTCACTCATGCTGGGAGCTGGAGGCTGGAGCTGTTCCTATTCGGCCATCTTCGCTATTTGACTTTTAAAGCTCTGTGCATTTTAACTTAGATGGAAAATATATACAATTTTAGAAAGAAAAATGACAATATATGTATATTTGAGATATGGAGGCAAACATTCTGAACACTAAAAAGAGAAAAGCTTCAGAGTGGTTTCTTTTGGGGAGCAGGACAGGAGTTGATTTTCACTGTAAGTATTACTAAGCCATTTGATTTTATAGAGTTGTGAGGACATTACCTTGAGACAAATTTTAAATAAAAAATAAATAAAGGAAAGTCCAGGAAGGAATTCAGGTATGAGGACATTTAAGAGCTTTGCATTTTAGCTCTGTTGCTTGTAATTTCCCAATTTTAAAAATCTTTAACATCTTCCATACCAAGGGGTGAGCAGTAAATGAGAGAACACATTTGGAAGCTCTTGGTAGACTGAAAATAACCAAGGGAGGTTCCCTTCTTTCCTCTTACAGATAAAACTAGGGCCTTGGTTTTCAATAGTATAAACTCAATCTTTGAAAAACCCACCTCTTTCCCTAGACTCACAAGGGTGCTTCCATGACATCTTGGATATAAAAGGAATACTTAGTGTACATGTGAATAATTAAGTCATTTTTTAAATGCCCTATGTGAAATAAGAAATGACCTCTGTGTAATTCAACTAGTCTTGCAATGAGACCCTTTCTCCAACAATAAAGTGCAATAAATAATTTACTCACATGACTTTTCTCAAGCTTTAATGATTTTTGAATAAGTCCCAGATTCCATTTTTATTTAACAGTAATTAGAACCAATCCACTCATTGTGGAATGCCATCAGAGCTGGGCTGTCGTGAATGGGTTAGGAGTAGGGAATTGAGAAATCGATCCCCACAGCTCTTGGGGTAGGCAGCCCTCCTGGATCAGTAGGCTCTGGACAAGAGCAACCAAATTGTTTTACCCAGTGTTGTACAATTATGATTCTCTTTGGTTGCCATATCACAAAAAAAGGTTGGGAAGCACTGCCTTGAACAGTTGCCATAAAAATCCCTTATAAGGACTGATAGTCTCATAGTCATTTAGGTAAAGTCTTGTTCATTTGTTTACTTACAAAATGTGTAAGAACATTTGCATATCTTTAAATGAGTTTTTGATGTTTCCAAATCCGAATGGAAACATGTAACATTAGGTTTGTGAATGAGTTTGAATAAAGCTCAACTACAAGTAACTTAATAGAGACCCCAGTATAGTAGTTGAAACAATTTATATCATTATTCTTTCCTGTAAAAAGAACTCGGGAGAAAGCCAGCCCAAGGGTAGCATGGTGGCCTCATTGTCTTCAGGGATCCTGGTTCCTTTCAGCTTTTGCTCTTACATGGCCGAGGTAATCTTCTTAGCAGGAAGCTAAGCCTCCTCCTCAGGCAGCTGGGAGCCAGTATGTCCTCACCCCAAAGACAGGATGGAGCAGAAGGATGGAGCAGCGGGATGAAGCAACAGGATGGAGGAGAAGAACAGTGCACCCTTTTCCGGGGAAAATTCCCAGAAATCACCATTCTATATCCATTTGGGTCTCCCTAATCACATGACCACACAAAGCTGTAAGCATGGATGCAAAATGTGTTCTTTTAGCGGGATAGTGCTATGTCCAGCTTAAAATAGCAGTACTATTAGTTTGAGAGAGAAGAGGGAAAAAGGATATTTAGTAGGCACCCATGTCTTTACATGTTTTAGTAACTGCCATGTAATTTACTTCAAACAAAAACAATCTGTCTATTAGTCATTTTATATACACTGCTAGAAAGGTTAACATAAGCATTAAGGAAGACCAATTAGCAAATTCATGGTTTGGAGTCCCGATTACATATTTTTGTTGGATTTAATAAGTAGTGATTTAGGCACTGTGGATAGAGGATAAAAACTCAGATTCTGAAGCTGACTGCCTGGCTTCCATTTATTAGCTGTGTGACCTTGGGAAAGTTGCCTGAATGCTCTGTTCCTTGGTTTTATTTTCTGCAAGATGGAGATAATAGTAATTGTGCCTGTCTAATAGAATTTTGGAGGATTACATGAGTTAATACAGTACATGTAAAGTGCTTAAAATAGTTAGCTACTAATATATCTTTCTCTTGAATTAAAACCTTTTCCTTGGCCAGGCACCGTAGCTCACGCCTGTAATCCCATCACTTTCGGAGGCTGAGGCAGGTAAATCACCTGAGGTCAGGAGTTTGAGATGAGCCTGGCCAAATGGTGAAACACTGTCTCTACTAAAAATACAAAAATTAGCCAGGCGTGTTGGTGGGCGCCTGTCATCCCAGCTACTCTGGAGGCCAAGGCAGGAGAATTGCTCGAACTCAGAAGACGGAGGTTGGAGTGAGCCGAGATCCTGCCACTGCACTTCAGCCTGGGTGACAGAGTGAGAATCTGTCTCAAAAAATAAAAAATAATAATAATGAAAAACTTTTTCCTTTAGACTCATAAGTAGCCGTGACAATCTGATTCACTCTCTTAAGAATTTCCAGGTATGCAGTATTTTCTTGGCTTTGCATTTGTAGATATGCTGATCCCTAGAGTCAGACCACAGGGTTTTACTTGAGCTAATAAATGTTCTGTCCCATAGGAACATTATGAAAGGGAAAGGAGTTGGCATTGGTCAAATTGAACAATAACTGGTTTGTCTCTTTTCCCTCCCCTTCTCCTACTTCTTCCTTTTAATAGACTGTACTAATGAGATCACCTCCCTGCCCTCCACATACACAGTCTGAGATTCCTGTTGCCCCAGGGTTGCACAGATTCTTGGTCTCTCTACCCTCTCCACCACTCCCCTCCCCATCCCCTGCACTACAGCGTGCCTTGCCCAGAGCCCTTCTCAGTTATGCTCCCTAATCATTTCTGGCTGTTCAAAATGATGAAATTGCCCAAACTGGGGTCATCCAAAAAGCCATTTCTATATGCTGCCTTATTATTTTCTGGGTTTTTTTTTTAAGTTTCCTCAAATGTTCCCACAAATAGAGATGGTCTGTTTTCCTTCCAGAAAAGCATTTGTTTAAGATAAATTTTGATGATTAGTTGCATTTAAACTATAGCTAGTGTACTTTCTCAGCTTTTTTAAATAATGAAAGTAAGAATAAAGAAATCTCAGGAAAAACGGAAACATGTATCTTTCCATTAACTTGTGACTTTCATCTTTGGGCCTAAGGCAACTGCTTCAGTTATTGCTCTTTCCTTTCTAGGAGATAGGGGTAAATAAGGCCTATAGAACATGTGCCTCAACATGTTTTTTTCTGGGCAAAACTGGGAAGTTACACACATTCCTTCTGCTCATATTCTATTGACAAGAACTTAGTCATACAGCAATAACTAGATTCAAGGGAGGCTGGAAAATGTAGTCCATAGCTAGGCATCCCTGGGAGGTAGGGACTCTTATTACTAAGAGGAGGAAGGGGGAGCAAATATGGAGCATGTTAGCAGTTTTTGCCATACAAATGTATCACACAGTTGCAATATAGTAAGATAATTTTATTTTGCTTTTTACTTACCATTATATCAAGAGCTTTTTTCCCATGTTACTACATGGTCTTCAGAATTACAAAGTAGTGGCTTTGTAATGATGTGTTGAGTGTATAATCAATAATTATTTAATTCTTCCTGTTGTCAAAAGTATAGATTCTTTCTAGTTCTTGACTATTACAAACAACATCTCAATAGATCTTTTCATGAGTTTATATATATATATGTGTGTGTGTGTGTGTGTGTGTGTGTGTGTGTATATATATATATATATTTTGTCTTTTGGGAATAATTCCCTTACGATGAATTCCCAGAACTAGGATTACTAGGTCAAAGGGTGTGTAAACATTTTATGGGTCTTAATGTTTTTGTTCCAAATTGGTTTCTGAGAAGGCAGTTACCAATTTGTTCCCAAAAGAAAATGTGCACATTTTCCTATAAATGTGGGTGGAAGACACATTCACACATTCTTGTAGGTAGGTTGTTTTCAGTTTTCAGGGTCTGGCTAACAGCACAAGGCAGCACAGGACTTGAGTCCAAATCCCTTGCTCTGTCACTTCCTAGCTGTATAGCTGCAGGCAAGTACTTACTCTCCCTATGCCTCCGATTTCTTATTTTAAAGTTGAGGAAACAAGTAATTCCCTCATAAAGTTGTGTGGTAATCATAAGGCTGTTGAAAAATACTCTGTTTTCCCATCTTCTATGCACATGTTAGAAATGTAATCTCCTGTCTCTTTGAAGACAGATACGACCTTGGGACTTGCTTTAGCCAGTGGAATGGAAGCAGAAGTAACGTGTAATTTCCAGGTATATGTTTTAAAAGTCTGTGTGTAAATTTGCTACTCTTCTCCCCTTGCCATATGCCTAGTTTGTCTCTTTGCCCTCCCCTTCTCCCACTTCTTCCTTTTAATAGACTGGAAATGTTCCAGATAGTACCAGCTCTTTAAACCTGAGTCCTAGAGTAAAGATGGCAGAGTGGAGCCCCAAGCCAATGTGTGACAGATATGTAAATAGACCAAAAAATAAATCTTTGGGTGTTTTGAAGCACCTGAGACTTTGAGGTTGTCTGTTATTGCAACATAGCCTACCCTGACTGCTGTAGGTTTTCTCAAGATTAATGAGATAATATGCATGAGATGTTGGACTAATGGTAGAGCATTTATATGGGTCCTTTTGCAATAATATTAGGTTGGTGCAAAAGAAACTGTGGTTTTTGGCATTAGTTTCAGAGTTATTATTAATACCATGTATTCATTCAATGCCTTCCATATGCCAGGCATTTGTGTACATTATCACTAATCTTCAGGATAAATTTGAAATATTATAAAAACCTCCATTTTATAAGGGAGAAAAAACAAAGCTTGGAATGGTTAGCATTCTGCCAAATGTCATCCAGCTAGGAAGTTGCAGAGTTGGCTTTCAAACCTCATGCGTTTCTCCCCTCTTTCTCTCTTTTCCTTGTCTTTGGAAGTTTATGTCATTATTTTATTTTATTGCTATTTACATCATCGTGTGAATTCCTTTGCAACAGTTGTTTATGAAATTCACACTTATTCTTGCAACAAAACCTCTATTTTCTTAAATTTATTGCAAGATGAACAGAAATAAATTGAGTCAAAGGTAGAGTAGCTTACAGTTCAAGCCCTTGCTCCAGAAAGTTCATGAACTCAAGCACCTTTTTCATTTTTCTTCACTTGAATATGCCTGAAAGCAGTTAAGATATATGTGCTTATGAACGGAAAACAAACCAAAAAAAAGTGTTTCACAATTGGAGTGGAGTGAGTCAGGTTAGAATGAGTTAGATTCCATAAATTCTCAAACCCCAACATTTACATTCTTTCCTTTCAATTGATTTATTGAGATATAATTCATACATGGTACAAGTCACCCATTTAAAGTATGTAATTTAATGGCTTTTAATATATTCACAGAGTTGTATATCCGTCATCACAATTGATTGTTGAATATTTTCATTATCTAAAAAAAAAGCCTTATATCCCTCAGCCAACACTCCCAAACCTTCTCATCACCTGACCCGTCCCCCAACCCTAGGTAGCTACTAATTACTTTCTGAACTTTCTTTTTTTTTTCTTCCTTCCTTCCTTTCCTTTCTTTCTGTCTCTCTTTCTTTCCCTTCCTTCCTTCCTCTTTCTATTTCCTTTCTTCCTTCCTCTATTTCCTGTCTTCCTTCCGCTTTCTATTTCCTTCCTTCCTACCTTCCTTCCTTCCTTCCTTCCTCCCTCCCTCCCTTCCCTTCCTTCCCTCCCTTCCCTCCTTTCTTTCCTTCCTTTTTCTTTTCTCTTTTCTTTTCTTTTCTTTTCTTTTCTTTCACAGAGTCTCACACTGTCACCTAGGCTGGAGTGCAGTGGTGCGATCTCAGCTCACTACAGTCTCCACCTCCTGGGTTCAAGCGATTCTCCTGTCTCAGCCTGCCAAGTAGCTGGGATTACAGGTGCCCACCACCATACCCGGCTACTTTTGTATTTTTAGTAGAGATGAGGTTTCACTATGTTGGCCAGGCTTGTCGTGAACTCCTGACCTTGTGATCTGCCCGCCTCACCCTCCCAAAGTGCTGGGATTACAGGTGTGAGCCACCGCACCCAGCTGACTCTGTTTCTTTTCACAGGAGCTCCCAGAATGCCAGTTTCCCACCATTCCAAACAAGTGGTTCTTCCTCCCTCCCACCGCAGTCCCGCTCGTAACTCTGCACAGCTTTGCTCAATTATTTTTAATTCAAAGCTCAAATTCTAAAGTATCTGATACAATAGACTATTTTTTTTCTAATTATTTTTACTTTGCTAAACTTAGAAATTCCTTGTAGTATAATACTAAAGGTTTAAAATAAAGTGTATTCTTTTTAATGCTTTCATCTGCTCATGATCTGATTAGCCAGTTTGTGGCATTTAAAAAAAATCTTTTCTTCTCCTTCATTGTCCTCTTTTGAGCCATTTCACAGCTTGTTAGTACTTCTGATAATATAGTCAAATAGATGAGATTAAATTAAATTTGCTCTCACATACACCTTTGGGTTTTAAATAATATTGCTTGAAGAAAAGGTAGGAGGCCGAGGCAGGCAGATCACTTGAGGTCAGGAGTTCAGGATCATCCTGGCCAACCTGTCGAAACTTCGTCTCTACTAAAAAATACAAAAATTAGCTGGGCATGGTGGTGCATGCCTGTAATCCCAGTTACTTGGGAAGCTGAGGCAGGAGAATCGCTTGAACCAGGGAGGCGGAGGTTGCAGTGAGCTGAGATCGTGCCGCTGCACTCCAGCCTGGGCAACAGAGCAAGACTCCATCTCAACAACAACAACAACAAAAAGAATTGAAATTAATAGTTAAAAAGAACATTACAGATCATCTGTGAATTTTAGCGACCTATATTCATGAGTACTGTGAAATATTTCTGGTTTACTTTTTTTTTTTTTTTTTTTTTTGAGGCAGGGTCTCGCTCTGTCACCCAGGCTAGAATGCACAATCATGGTTTACTTCAGCCTTAATCTCCTGGGCTCAAGTGATCTTAATACTTCAGCCTCCTGAGTAGCAGAGACCACAGGTGCACACCACCACACCTGGCTTATTTAAAAAATTTTTTTCTAGAGACCAGGTCTTGCTGTGCTGCCCAGGCTAGTCTTGAATTTCTGTTCTCAAGCAATCCTTCTGCCTTAGCCTCCCAAAGTGCTGGGATTACAAAATTGAGCCACCATGCCCTGCCTGCATTACTTGTTGTAATGTTTATTGCCATGGAAAATTATTGACAACTTGAATCAGGTTGTATTTGTTACTATGAGATTCTTAAATTATCTGAACCAGATGGTTGGAAACAATGGTTTTTAGAACTAGCACCAGCTTTCAAGGTTTGTTGATGGAAGAGAGTACTTAAGCTAATAAATTTAACTTGTTAAATGAAACAGGAAGCATCAAAATGCAGCTAAGCATTAAGAAAATGAAAGAGAAATGGCTCCCTAGGAGAGAAGAAATTAATGAAATGTGCATCTTAATGTATCCCTGAAGATGGTATTTCTGCAACATACTGAATTGAGGGTGAATTTACTGGTTTATGCCGGGGAGGGGGCGGCGGTCTGGTTCTGTTCTCCACTTGTGCTGTGCTGACTTGTTTCCTGTGTGTTTTGGATACATGTGGTGACAGCAACCTGTTAGTCTTTGGTAAAACCCAGTCCAAAGATATGTGAAGCCTGGACATGTGAGGCAGAATGAGGATGTCCTAGAGCCATGAAATACATTAACATTGTTGGGCAGTTATGGCAACGGAAAAACAGTGTTAATATAGGGAGTAAGTAGGCACTTTATAGGCAAAGAGGACATGCCTTTTCTGTATGCAATGAGCTTTGCAATTTCTAACTCCGCCCTAATTATAACTGCCTTTTTCTCATGAAGTCCACTGTCAGCAACTGTTTATTCACCAGGTACAATATTATGCGTAATACACTGGGCTGAGAACTATGAGGGATACAATATAGAAACGACAGGGCCCTGGTCTCATGATGCCATTGAAAAGCACAGACTGTGTTTGGGAATCAAAAAGTCCAGTCAGTGTGTGACGACAGCGTTAGTGGGGAAAAATGGAATAGAGTTGAAAGGTGTATTGGACCCAGATTGTTAGGTTTTTGAAAGCAAAATTTGTATGTTAGGATGCTATTATTTGGAAAGTGGGGACTTACTCAATTTTTTTTTAACATTAAAAGAAAATAATTGAATCTGTTTCTGGCTATTTATTCACATTTTTTGGTCCCATTGATATCTTTTTTTAGATGGTAAATTTTCAGTGAACAAAAACAGTATCTATTTTGCTTAATGTCCAATACAATGTCATAGATTATGTGTAATATTTAGGTTCATGTAAATAATGGCTGTTCTTAAAAATTCATGTGTTCTTATTATGGAATGAATAAAGGACCCTAATTTTCCTTTATTTTTTTTTAGCTAAACTATCATCCTCCTCACCAAGGAGTAACAAGAAACCTAGGCAACTGCAGCAAATTATTTGCCCAGGAGGATCACTTTTAAACCCTAGTGAAGCTGGATGCAATGGCTCACACCTGTAATCCTAGCACTTTGGGAGGCCGAGGTGGGCAGATCACCTGAGGTCAGGAGTTCAAGACCGGCCTGGCCAACATAGTGAAATCCCACCTCTACTAAAAATACAAAAAGTGAGCCAGGCATGGTGGTGCACACCTTTAGTCCCAGCTACTCAGGAGGCTGAGGCAGGAGAATCGCTTGAGCCTGGGAGGTGGAGGTTGCAGTGATTACACCACTGCACTCCAGCCTGGGTGACAGAGTGAGACTCTACTTAAAAAAAAAAATCTTAGTGAAGCTATCAGGTATTGGAGAGCATGGAAATGCTATAAACCAATACGTTCTGTATTTTATTGATTCAGCATTTTTTCAATGTTTTGTTTACAGATAGATTCTAGGGGATTAACATATATTTAAATTATCTAACTTTCCAGTTGGACATAAACAATCTTATCCTTCTCTTTCATTGTCCTTTATATCTTCTGTGGGTCTCCTGGGCTTGTGTAACTTGTCATAATGGACAGGACGTGAGGGATGCTACCACAGACAGACACCATATTGTAAATATGAAGAATGGACAGAGGAAACCTTGCAACAGAATTAGAGGAAAGAAGAAATGATGGTGACTCTTGCAAAGCCTGGAATGGTTCCCTTGGGAATTTAAGGAGGGAAAACAAGAGTTTCTGTAGTTTCCAGAAATAGAACTGCCTGCCAGCTTCCTTCCATCCTCCCTCTTAGCCTAGCTGCAGGAGAAGAACAGGCAGGCACATGCAGGCTGATGACTTTCCTGCTTGTGACAGTTCCAGATTACAAATGTGCAGAACAAGATTACAGTGCCAGCATTCCCAGGCCCAGGGAGCAAAGGCAGGTGGGCCGGGATGAGTTGAAGGAAAATTAAAATGAAATAAAATAAGTATGGGTGATAATGAAAGGAAGAGGAAGTATGGGGTAGTAGATATAGTGTTAAGATGCTAGAAGACTGAGGGCATGAGACAGAAAGCCCTGTACTGCCTGGGCGTGTATCTGAGAGATATGTGGGTGTGTTTGCAGAGGAAGTTGTGGGGGCATGCGTGTGTGCAGAATGTATGTTAGGGAGGGGTTTTATTGGTATAGGAGTGGGAGGGTGTGTGCAGTAGGGTGTGGAGTGCGGGGGTGGAGAGAAAAAAAAAAGCGGAGGGAGGGAGGACTTTTATGGAGTGCCAGGAACACCCATTTCACAAAGGAAAATTGCCAGCTGCCAGCAAGTCAAATCTCCTTTGTGGGAACGGATCAGCTCCCCACAGTAGATTCTGGCCTCCGATCTGACCCCAGGATGTTTGCCAGATATTTGACCCCTGAAGGGAGGGACACAGTTTCTGTATTTTTACCACACCCTGATCCATGCTGTTTCCCAGGGACTGATGTGTTTGCTTATATATTATCAGAGTGTTGGTCACAGGGCAGCATTGCCTGGCAGACAGTCTAGTGAATAGAACTGTAAGTTAGAAATAAATGCTTTCCAGTCTTGGGGTGTGTGTGTGTGTGTGTGTGTGTGTGGGTGTGGGGGGGGGTGTGTGTGTGTGTGTCCTTTTTGATGTCCTTTGAAACCCTACAATAGTACTTCTGTGCCTTGGTTCCCAATTTTTCTAGTAACAAGAAAGAAAACATCAGCTAGATAAGGAAATATAGTGTAGAATTAATAACTGCAATGAATACATAATTTTAAAGACAAATGGATGACAGATTTTAATCTAGTATGAGAAATAACTTCTACTAATTAGAATTGTTCAAAACTAGGAAAGGTTAGCATAAAATGTGATATGTGTCATATTATTCTACATATTCAAGTGGAGTGAAGATGACCAGTTGTAGGGTGTTTAGGGGGAATTCCAGCAGCAAATAACAGTATACTTAAGATATCTGAAGAATTACACAAAAACCCTGAGATGTTATGATTCTAGACTATAGTGTGCTTAAGCAATACAGAATTATCTTGAATATTTAAGTGTTATAAATATGAAATAATCAATACAAATCAAATCAATACAAATCAAAATGACCAATGAACAAAATGTACACTGCATGATTAGCACCTTTATTGGGCAACCAAGATGTATGGCATATAAATGCAGAAAGAACTTGGGGCCCATGTCTTCCACAGTAACCCCAAAATAAACTAAATATAGAGAAAAAAGGCTATGTTGTGTAGCAGGGAGAAGTATTCAATAAAAACAGGCTAGAACTCTTATCAGTCGTTCCTGAATAGCCTCTATCTACTTCTATGAGCAATCCAGTCCAACTTAGTGGAGTACTGAAAGAATGCTAGAAGTGTTTTCTTCAGTGATTAAAAACTTTCAGATGTTTGTTGACCACCGAGTTCAGACACACCCCAGGTCTCTATTTGAGAAATGGTAGAGAAGTCCTCAGAACTTCCTTAGCTTTCCAAAGGCTGTTAAGACTTCTCAACAGTCTTGTTTAGTCTTAGTGTTCTCATTCAGTCTAATGTACTTTGAATCACGTGGGTCTATTAAAAGGTGATTCTGATTCAGTAGGCCTGGGGCGAGGCCTAAGATTCTGCACTTCTAAGAGATGCTGATGACGTGTGTGGACAGGCCACTCACAGAAGCAAGGCTATAAGTGAAAGCAGATAGGAAATTCTAGGTACCCTGGGCAAGGGCAGACAATGTATCAGGGGAATGAGATCAATACTATCCCATCCACAGAATCAGAAAATTAAGAGTATAAAAGGAGAGAAGCCTTGTGATGCCATCTAAAAATCATCATTTGGCTCTTTTTAGTGGTGAATATAAGAGCTCTGTGTGGGCTGAATTGGAGTCTCCTTAGGGTGGTGATAATATGGTCTGTTAGGGTAAATGTCAGGGACTTCTTAGAAATTCCAGGCTCTGCTGTCAAGTAGATAAAGTTTGTTTTGGTCCCGTCTTCCCTACTGGTCTCACACTTCTTAAAACATGTCTTTTCCTACGAGAAAACTGTGATCTTTTCTTCAGGACAGACCACAACAAATTGTCTTAATTTCCTCTACAGAATCAAATGGGAAGGAATTTAAGGTGTGGCCTTTCCCATGGAAGTCTTTAAGACTCCAGATTTTCAAGACACTACAGGATAAAGCTCTATCAGCAAAATGCCAAACTGTGACAGGTGGAAAAATATTGTGATGGGTGGGTTTGCTTAAATGGCCTTCTGATTCCTCCACAGACTGACCTTACCCAGGATAACAGGAGTGGGGAGAAGTGTCAGTGTTGGGAAGGACTGTAAGAAGGGTCTTCATCTCATTCTAACTGATTAGAATTGAGAAGGTTGCAGGATTAAAATATTGGTGCAAAGTAAAGACGTTTGAGGACATGGAGTAGCTAAGGTTGTTAACCATTCTCCAAACGCTTATTTATTTTACTTCAATGAATCAGAAATAATTGGATTCCACCCTGTTTCTCTTCTCAGAACAGATAGTAACTAATGTTGTACCATATATTTTAAACTATACTAAGAATATAAGAATTACTTGCTTCAACCATCCACAACTTAGCTCACCAGCAGTGTTGTCCATCTGGAACATAACTAAAAACCAGGAATTATGCAAAAATTTTTGTTCCCTGAGTAGGCAAAATAGATGTCATTTTAAATTCATGCACTAAAGCTCGTAAGAGCTCAAGGTTTTAGTATTTATATAATCAACATTTCCCACTTAATGGCAGTAATCCGTTACTGAAAATCACATGTTCTACATTTTAAAAGCTGACTAGAAACCTATTTCCCATTATTTGGAATGGAAAAAATTACAATGTGTTACACATCAGCTTTAAACCAACAAATTTCTTAAAAAGTAACTAAAACACAGAAAAGTGTGTATATGTAAGTAACAAACTACCATATTATTATGTAAAATGATCAAACCATGTTTGCTGATCATCTCAGGACTGATACAGTTACTAGCGACTTTATATGCTGTGATGTCTCTGTTAGTGCCAGTGACAGAGAAACTTACCTTTGTTGATAATGTACACTTTTTAAAGTGTGTGCACATGATTCTGACATTCTACTAATTATATCTCTTTTCTCATGTATTGCTTTGTTAAAATTGTTCTATTGAGTTATAAATATGCAAATATACATTTTTTTCCTATAAAAACATAGCCAAAAAATGATATATTGAGAGATGTATATGTCCTATGAAGTTGGCTATTAAAAACCAATAAACATTCTATGAGAAAAATGTTAACTGGGGAGATATTTGCAGTACATGTCTAGTGCTGTGCTGCAGCCCATTTATGTTGGTTCCCAAGAGATGATTGTTAAAGTTTCAGGAATTTTGCAATTCCTAAAAAGTCATATTAGTAACTTGAAATTGGCCATGATGGGAGTATTTACACCACAAAAATAGGCAAATGCTGTAAATCGGGGATTCCCTCCAGCTCCATGAAAGCTGGTAGCGAGGCTTTTATCAGCATTCCACTGAGTATTCCTATACTTCATTTTATCAAATGTAAGAGGTCACAGGTTGCTGGATGGACTGTATCATAGTGAGGATATGCTAGACTTGTGTTATAATAAAAACAACCTCCTTACACAACAAAAGTTTATTTCATGCTGCAGTAAGAGTCAATTGAGGCCTCTGCTCTACTTAGTCACTCGGGAACTATAAGCTGATGGAGGCTCCATTATCTCTATAAGAGGCTTCAGGGTTTACTGTGGTGTGAGCAAAGACATCTGGAATTAAGAGCTAGTTTTTCTATGCTTTGGCCCACAAATAACATAATTCGCTTTCCATCCACATCCCTCTGGCCAGAACTCATCACATAGCTCAGCCTACCTATAAGAGCACTGGGACACATGAGGGAACAGATGAAATATTGGGAGACCACTGATACTCCTTTTACATATACACCATTATTTTATATGCCTCTAAGGAATAAAAACCCACTATCAATTAAACTATGATATAAGGCTTTCTTAGAAATAGATATTTGGACATAGACCTTAAAAAGTCGTTTACCTCTCTTTTGCCTACCAAAGAAGGTAAATTAATGAAAATAAATTGGTTGAAGTGTTCTTTAAAACTTCTGCACATTTGAAGAAGGTTGACTTCTGATTCAGAGTGGCTAGTACGTGCTTTTCTACAGAGCATCAGACTCTGTACAAGCAAGAGCATGGGTGAGGAAGCATTTCTTAAAAGAGTGCTCTGTGACAGTCTCTAAGACTTTTGTCTAAGCCATGGTCACCATTATGCAAGTTTTAATTCTGGAGCTTTATCGATCCTATGAAGATGTTCATGGAGGTTTTCTAACAATAACAGATCCTCCCTTTTTCCTCAATTGGCCTCAAAAGTTTCATTGTTTAGAGCTTTGCAGCTGTCTGGTCAGGCCCTGACACTAACAGCCAAGTCACTACATTTTCAGCAAAGTTGTTATTTAATGGACTAAATTCTCATATAAGTAAGAGGCAACTATGTCATGAATGCTGCTTGGCTAAATGTGATTGTGAGAAGTCATAGATTATAAGACCTATCCTGAAGTCAGAGATGTTGAAATGTAAAAACAAATAGAGAGTGTTTTGGAATCTATTAAATGTCACACTTACCTAAGGGGAGCTTGAACTGAAATGCAGCCTTAACGATTTTTAAAAACTTGATGGGCAGAAGGAGAGAGGGCAACCCCTGTGATTTGAAAGTCACAGGTCTTTTTTTTTTTTTTTTTTTTTTTTTTTTATCCCTAGAGATGACATTTGGCAATCCCTTTTAGGGAAGATTGTTCTTTCATTTTGAGAAAATGATCAGAATAAGTCATTTAGATATTCAAACATAAGTGAAGGCCTTGTTCTGAATTGGTGATTTTCAGCCAGGGTGACTCTGCGTGGTTAACATCTGTATTTTAACTCAACAGATTTTAAATGCCTGTTTTGTAATCTATAGGAATGTATCTCTGCATGTTGCATCTTCCTTAGATAAATACTGATTTTCTTCAAAGTATAAATTTGGATTATACTGGGACTTAAACTACCACATATTCATTTGGAGATTTGTGTATATTCTTACTTAGAAGCAAAATCTGGTGATTTCATGTAGGATGTGCAGGCAAGATTTGCATCTCATGCTATCAGACAGACCACATAGAAGAGCAGAACTGGGACTTGGTAGAGCTCAACCAGGCCTGGACTGTCAATGTCTGTGAGCCATATCAGGTTGAATCATCTACAGTGTATTGATGTTGGACTGTTGTGTTTTCATGCATTGTCCTAATGGGTGCCATGGGACAGGTTCATGGTTCTACTGGTTTTGTAATTTTAGGAAAAGTACTAAGATGCTGGTGCCAATAAATGATGAGTGAAAAAGTAGGCCCTTCCCTCTTTGGAGCCTGGCCATGGATCTGTGCTTGGAGTTATAAATATCTTTGGCCTGCTTCCAAGGTTGGGTTGATAGGGATGGGAACTAAACAGGCATATCCCTATTGAGGACTGAGAGTGGGTTCCAACCTCTCTGGGTTCAGGAGTAAGCTAGCAGTAGTAGTACCAAAATGTGCTTCTCCTCTGTTATTCCCCAGCCTTTAGTTAAACTTGTTAACTAACAGCCTTTAGTTAAACTTGTTGACAAAGTGCAACTTTGTCTCTGGGGGCTAGAATGAAGTAAGCGAAGGTCTGTTTCACACTGAGATGACATGACAAAGTGGAAAGTAGAATGCTTTCCTCTGAGGTCAAAGAGGTAGGAGTGGCAAATTAGGAGTAAAAGGTTTTTTTCTGCAATCACATTCACAATAGGGAATATGGAAGCCTGAAGAACATGGAAGACCAAAAATTTTCTTTGAAGCAAGACATAAACACTGAAAGAAATGAAAGGAAAAATCCACCATAACTCCCTGGAACAAGGTCATGGTCAAATAGTGCCGCAAATCTCAGCTGATGTCCTGGGTCCTAAGAAATCATAGCTCAGTACAATTATGGGTGTTCATCATGACAGCTCCAAGTCCTCAAGAAAATGTTAAGTTTGTCAAACTTGTGTAAGGGCACATAAAAATTCATGCCACCGCTGAGAAAGACTTTTAGACAATTCATTAATATAAAGAAAATATGGCCAGGCATGGTGGCTTATGCTTATAATCCCAGCACTTTGGGAGGCCCCGGCAGGAGGATTACTTGAGGCCAGGAATTCAAGACCAGACTGTGAAACACAGCAAGGCCGTATCTCTGCAAAAAAAAAATTTTTAAATTAGCTGAATGCAATGGTGCACTCCTGTGGTCTCAGCTACTTGGGAGGCTGAGGTGGGAGAATAGCTTGAGCCCAGTAGTTCAGGGTCACAGCAAGCTATGATTATACCACTGCTCTCCAGCCTAAGTGACAGAGTAAGACTCAATAAAAGGAAGGAAGGAAGGAAGGAAGGAAGGAAGGAAGGAAGGAAGGAAGGAAGGAAGGAA
>NW_012101399.1:3850645-3865346 GCF_000951045.1 Mandrillus leucophaeus | reverse complement strand
GAAGGAAGGAAGGAAGGAAGGAAGGAAGGAAGGGGAAAAGAAAAGAAAATGTAGTAGCTTAACTTCCAGTCACTTGGAAACCTTGGTTACTGTGGATGTTGATATCCCTGAGAAAGCTGGATAACCAGAGATTTGCTGTGTTCAGTCCATGGCACGGGCACTGCAGGACATTTTGAAGACAAACATGGTATTTTCCCTGAAAGCATTTGGAAATGTTCCCTGTGTGTTTCTAACAATGCTCTAGCAGCTCATATGAATCTAACAAGGATGAATTTATCTAAGTCTTTCTTTATCCTATTTATATTTGTGGACTATGCAACATCTTGAGGATAATGAGTTCCATATGTTTACTACCCACTGTATAAAGTAATGCCATCTTTTATTTATCTTTAAACTACTTTCATAGAATTTCAATGGGTGCCCCTGAATTTCAGCATTCCAGGATTTGAATATGTTCTCACTTTAGGGCTGCCTCTAGCCCATACAGGCCTCTATGAAGATAAGAAACAGCACCCACTCTGGGCGCTTAATTTAGAATGGGTGCTCCCTCTTTCAGACAGACACAGCCTTATGCCAGGTGCATGGCTCAGTGAGTGGGGCATGGGCTAGATTTCAACTCCAGTCTAGTCCCCCACCCCCATGTCATGCCCTTGGCTAGGTGCCCTTGCAAAGTACAACTGGTACAGCCATATACAGCAGCCAGGCCTCACCACAGAGGCCCTACAAAGAGTACAGATTTTGGTCATATCCTCTCCCAGGTATCATCTCCCTAAGGGATCATAGTCTTTCTGTTGATTCCTAATTTCGACCCTATTGATCCTTCTCTGCCTTCCTCGAGATATGGGGCTCAGGCTGAGGGGCAGTCCAGGCACTTTGCACTGTCCTCGGGACCCTCTGGATCCAGGGACAGTCACCAGGCTGTTGGGCTCTAAGGCAGCTACAAAACAGAGGCCAGAGGAACCAGTCAATAATGGATTCCATTAGTAGAGCTTCAAACAAATAACCCAGAGAGGATCATCTTATAATCATAGCTCAGTTTAATGTCCCCTAGACACACCGTTTGCTTATTGCCCACACAGAGAGTTTTCGGAAACTTTTCTATCCCTTGTCTAAGCTTGGTGAGGTTTTTCTTCATTTTCTCTCCATCAGTTCAGAACTGAACCAACTGCCACCTATCAGAATTTGTTCTGTATTCCCCTTTCAAAAACATTCAATGCCTAAATCATACAATAACTAGCAACAATATAAGGACAATACAACTTTTAAAAAATACTGAAGATCATGATTTTTTAAATAAAGTCTAACCCTATTCTCTTTTTAGATTCACTCAGCTAGCACAGTGTCTGACACATGATTGATACTCAATGAAGAATGAATGGCTAGGTACCCTCAAAGTCAGTTTCGTTTTGGTTTTGTTTGTTGTTTATATAAAAATAGTCTGTTGTAAACACTTGTAAGACCTGCATTCTCCTTGTTCTCTCAGTGATCACTGGAACTTTAGTGATACATGGATCATGTATTAGATCCTTTTAGCATGTTGAGTATAGCACTTAGTCATCTAGTGAAATTTAATGTGATTGTCTAACATTCTTTCATCTCAGGTCTTTGTCCCCATATTTAAAATATATCAAGTATTTCTAAAACAAAACTTTCAGTTTTGATTATATCAGTAGATAAAATGTTTACATATTTTTCTTCTTTCTACTATAGTAAAGATTTTCAGGGGGAGAAACATTCAATACCAACCCCAACTAAGAGGTTTTTACCCTAAGCACCTTCTCTTCAGTGAATAGTTCTGCTACTTCAAATTGTTTAGTTAAAAATGTTTTAAAATTTTATTACAAAAAATTGTAAACACATAAAAGCAGAGTTAAAAATAGTAAAAGGAACTAATAGATACCTATCATCCTAATTCAACAATTATCAATAGCACTTGAACTTAATCTATTTAAAAAATACATGCCTTGACTTCTATTGTCCCTCCGTAGGTGGAAATTTTCAGGTTCTTTCTCCTCTTGTGAGGATTTTCATTTTCATTTCTTGTGGAAGTTTGAAAATTTATTTATGTAATCACATAAGCTCTCACCACCTCCATGTACATCATACACATAATGACATGAGATGCTAATTCAATTCCTAGTCACCTGCTGTTCAAGTGCCACTCCCACAGTGCTGATAGATAGTTCTCTGTCCTGATGGAGACACTTTTCTGTGGATCTCTCATATTTCTGCACACCTTGTGAGCAAAGCACTGACTTGCTCTTTCTTCCTGTAAAGGGATATTTGTACAGTGAAAAGCCTTGAAAGCCGGAGCTAGTGTCTCTCTCTGGAGCAAAGGGCAGGCGTACTTACTGACCATTATAAAAGATTCAGTTTCCCTAAACTCAGGTTCTCCTCCTGTAACCTGAGCTGCTGCATGGGATGATGTCACCTGACCCTCTGTGCCACCTGTTGGAATTGGGACTTGAGGAACAAAAGCAAAAACATGGATACTCTGGCTATTGCTATTGAATGAAGAATGAAGCCATTCTTCATCACTGATCTAGGAATCTTGGGTTTTCCATGAAACTATGGTAGGCTAATTTCTTGGTTTGCAAGTAGGGCAAATGTCAGACTCTTCACAGTTCTTCACAGTTTGGTAATGATGGCGAGATGCTGACAAAGACCTGGCTTTCTGGAAGAGGAAAGATGAGTGGTCCACAAGCCTATTAATAGGATTTGGGGAAAGTCATAGGACTTAGTAGTGAACCGACCAAATTGTATGGCCAGCTGGGGAATAAATTGTCCTCTACTGCTATTGCTAGTGAGAAGGAATTGAGAAGGTAAATTGTAGGAATTGCAGGTTGAGTATCAGGAAGTAGGCTGAGAAATAGTTGTTCAACTAGTGTGCTGCTTGTTGCTAACTCTCCTCTGGGTGAGGGAACTTCCTCACCAACCGAGGGGTCAACCTCAAATCTCTCCCACTGTAGCAGCTAGCACTAAGATTCCTCTCTTTCAGACAAGTTACAGAGACACACATCTACACTGAGCATGAAAGGAGGAAAATCTACCTACCAGTGTGGGCAAAACCCAGACAAATCATTGGAACTCTGGCTGGTTTGCTCAACAAATGAGGTGTTGGGTAAGTAAAGCTTATTAAGACAAAATGGCAAAAACTGGGCTTTTTTTATAGCTCAAAACCTCCTGTAATCTCTAATGCAGATCTTAAATCCAGTTGGAGATGACAGTAGAAAGTCTCAGACATTTTTGCAGTGGGGCCCTGGTGGCTAAAAGGGAACTTTGGCTTTCTTTGGAAGATTTTCCTGGAAAAGAAAAACTCCTGTGGGGAACCACAGATGAGGCATTGACTAGGATCTAGGCTTTTAATGGCCTAGATTGGTTTTATAGTATTGGTGGACATTAATGAGAAAATAATCTCTCAATCTTTCTGTCGATTTCTCTTTCTTCCCCTGATCTAAGCCAGGTTAAGGAAAAATGATTAGAGATGGGGCCAAGGTCTTCCTGTCCTCAAGGGGAATGAAAGACCATACACATTCATCCCAGTATGGTGGGGAATCTTGGAGAGAGAATCAAACTTTTATGACTCTGTTAGATACAGAACCTACCTAGACCTGTGGGAGGAAAAGACATGCAGATTCAGTTGGGGTGTTAGTCAGGGTTCACAGTAGGGAAAGAAAGCTAGCCTGACCTTGTGGGTGGGGTCCTTTGGGCCAATTCAATGTGTTGTTGCTGCTGCTTCTACATTGCAATGTAAATAGGAATTGATGCTTGTACTTGCCTGTCCCATAAGTGCCAGAAAAGAGATTCTCCTAATTGAGAAGAGTTGTCCAAAGCCCTCGTTATATATAGATGACAGCTTGTTGACTGGCAAGTCAGCAGCCTCAGCTTAGCCACCCTTATCGGAGGTGGCTGATAAACTGACAAAATTCAGGGGCCTGTTGACCAAGAAAAGTTTCTCAGTACTATGTGGTTGGATACATATCACTCAATATCTTTTGTAGTCAAGGAAAAACTGCTCTCTTTGATCCCTACTACCAAGTATTACAGACAGTATGTATCTCACTAGAGAATTCTATTTGAGTATCTTTATATAGGCTAACTTTCAAATCAGTATCCTCTGAGTGGGACCCAGATGAATAAGCTGCATTGGAAGCTATCCTGCAAGTTATAACACACTCTCTACTTTGGGGCCCCATAACCCTAATTACCCTTCTGGACTACAAGTCTCTCTGACTGATGATTTTGTTGACTGGAGCCTCTAGCAAAAGGAGGTCGTTTCTACCCAGAGATTCTCCTTTGAGGTTTTAGACTCATCACCTCCCTGATGCAGCTACCAGGAACACCTTTTTTGAAAAAGTGGCTATTAGCTTGCTATGTGCTCTTGTCAGCACTGAGTGCCTGACCCTTGGAAGCCTTGTGCCTTTCTGAGGTGATATTCCTATTTTGGGGTGAGTCTTTTGGATTCAATGACTAACAAGTGGGGAAGGACCCAACAAGCTTCACTAGTCAAATGTGATGAAATGGCACATTCAAGAACACAACCAGCATGGCTTCAGTAGCATCTAGGCTTTACCAGTAAGATTGGTACCTATTGCTTTGGGGGAATACTCTATCCACACTGCCAACTGAAGTAAAGTCACTGGTTCTACAAGGTCTTCAATTCACAGCCATTTCCCTAGAATCCTGGGCCTGGTTGGTTCAATTAAGCTGAAACCTGGTGGTATTCACTGGGCTGCTGTGGCTGTTCAACCTCAGTGTCAGTAACACAAAACCGAAAATGAAGGAGGTTGCTCCACTCCGTGGACAGAACTCAAGCTGTTCTCGTGGCTCTGGCCAATGCTATCCTTGAAGAACCTGTTATATTTTTTACTGACTCGAGCCATTGCCAATGGCCTACCTGTTTGGTCTGCCACTTAGAAACTAAAGACTGGCTGATTCAAATACCCCTATTTAGGGCTGCAAATTGTGGAGATAAATTGTGGCTGCTGAAGGAACTGTCTGGATGGAGCCTATGACAAGAATCCAGTCTCTGATGAGAGTGCCAGGACTCAGGTTGCTGATTAAGCCTGTTCTGCCCAGATTGCCTTCACTGCTGTCTGGGTCCATCACCATAATGGATGAGGAAACACATCCACAATCACAGACTGGGCACAAAGTAAAGGTCTCTATGTTCCTGATGCAGACACTATGACTGCATGCCAGACTTGGAACTTCTGCCAAAAGTTGCAACAAGGGAGGACACATCACACTGGGCATTGACCCACCTGCGATGGCAGATTGACATTTGACTTTTGATTCCCTCTCAGGGCTGTCCACGGGACCTCACGGCTGTGGAAACTTTTCCAGATTATGGTGTTTTTGTTCCAGTTGATCAACCAATTCTGGCCCCACCATTATGGCCCTTGAAACTAGTCCATGCCATGTTTTGGGCTGTCTGAATGATCTGAAGTCTGACACCAGTGTGCCTTTTATCACAAAAGTCATTCAACAGTGTGCTGACGTTCAGGTTATTTGATGAACCTTCCATGCTCATCAGTTGAGCCATCTGTGGGCATCCGGTATTGTGGAACATTGGAATAGTCTCCTCATTAACATCTCCTATTCCTCTTCCCTCACTTTCTCCTGATCCACACACCTTAGTAAGACAATTGATCATTCAATGCCACTCTTCTTGGGAAGGGATCATTTTCTCTCAGTTGCTTCCTGGGTAATGATTAGGAGCAAAGAGGTAGAGAGTTATATAGACTTATTTTAAAAATTCAGGACTCTGTCCAAATCATTCCTGGGTATGATGTTTTTATTTTTCTCCTAATGGAAACTCCAAGCCAGTCTGGTTGGTTCATCTGCTAACTGTTGTGAGTAATAAAGCCTTTTGTCTCAACCAGATTCTTATTCTTATTTTCTTATTTCTTCTACCGGAATTCATAAAACTATGGTGGGCTAACTTGTTAGCTTGCAAGTAGGGTAAAATATCAGACCTTTACAGTTCTTGGCTATATTCCCACACTGAAGAACAGCCTGGATTATAAAACATGTACAGCACAGAGCTGTGCAGAATGTGACTTGCTTTTTATTTTACCTTTCTGCCTAGTGCTGCCCAAACTGACAGTGATAACTTTGTGACATGTGCTCTTATGGACTCAGCAAGATCATACTAAGAACATTTTGACAAAAATTGGAAATAAGTAGGATTCAGGCACTATTTGTTCCCCCTTGTATTGCCATGCAGGGGGAGAAATTTTGTGTTTTCTTTGCCAGTTGCCATCATACTTAAACGGTCCAGGGTGTGATGACTTATAGGAGAGTGTGCCCTTTAATGACCCTTCCTCAGTGGTGACAATGTGTACAACAAAGAAACTAATTACAGTAAAGATAATCTGCAGCTCAAATCAGGGTTGCCTAATTGAGTCTAATATCATTGCTGATAGCTATGAATATGTTCAAAGAATTTGTTGTGAAAGTGCCTCTCATGTTTACTATTGTGATTCCACCTCCATGCAGTGAGATAACAGTTCAGAAGGTTTCTGGTACTGTAGGGATAATACTAGCTTGCTCTGTGTGTGTGTGTGTGTGTGTGTGTGTGTGTGTGTGCGTGCTGCCCTTCAGAACCTTTTCATGCACTCAAACTCAGGTAGAGTAAAAGAGCTGTTTTCTCATTTATTAACAAAGGTTTCTGTGGTTAATAAAGCATGACCTCCAAAAGTGATTGCTTATACTAGTCAATATGTGACAGTTCTGATATACAGTTTTTCACATGTCTTCACACATGTGATAGCTACTGCTCATGGAAACCTTGTGAAGATTTGGGCCTGGAGACTAAAGAGAGCTCAAAGACAGACCTGAAAATTGCCATGGCCAGCAGCCCAGCAACTGGAGATAACACATTATTGTTGTTAGGGAATTTGTGGATGATTCAATAAGCATTTGTTGAGTGTCCACTATTTGCAGGTATTTTACTGGACACTAAGATACACAAATGCTAAAATGTTTGCCCATGAAAAGCTAGCAGGCTAGTGGGAGCAACCATAAATAGGCCTATAAACCAATAACTACAAAATGTTAAATGGGAATACGGAGGAGGAAATGATTAATTCTTCTTGCAATTAAAAAAAGAAAATTGAGAATGCAAAGTGCTTTTGGGGTCCTCTACTATGTTTAAGAATGTTGTATATAACCCTGTATTCTATGTACTGTGAGGCTCAGATCCCCCTCCAACCCCTCCGCCAGAGGTGCAGGGGGGAAAGGTAAGCTTTGGAGACACACAGCTGTGGGCTTGAATTTCAGCTCTGCCATTAACAACAACTTGGTTATGTAACTGACAAGTTTAACCTCTGTTGAAATCCAGTTTGACCATTGAAATGGTATCACCTCATTGAGTTATGGAAATCAAAGGAGATAACCAATCTAAAGTGTATGTATAGTAGTTCCATAAATGTTGTTTTCCCTTCTCTACGCTTCATTCTCATCCCTACATTGAGTGATGTAGAAAAGTCAAGTTATCTGTTTACTAGGAATAATCACTTGATTGCTCTTTAATGGGATGCAAGGCAGATTTCAGAATATTTTGGAATGTGAAAGCCAAACAATTGACTGAGTATAGGAAATCGAGAAACTAAGAGTAACAACAACAATACTTTTTGCTGGGGGATTTACATATATTCTCTTTTTTAGTCTTCACAAAAACTTCATAAGGGAGGTAGTGTTTTCCCGATATTTGATGATAATTTCCTTACCTACTGTAATATTTAGTATGGCTTAATTCATTTTATGTTGTGTATGTTGCTCTCTAAAACCTAGAGACAGGCTCTTTTTTTTTTTTTTTTTAAGAAAGGCTCCCAAATTTTGGTATACTGCAACCAGATGAGAATAGTTGGCTGTATCCACCCAACACAGATGGCACAAAGAAGCCTAGCAAAAATGTGCTTGATTGATTCAGAGCTTGGTATATTTTCCATATTTGTATAGTGAAGACCTAACTTCTGTATTAAGAGTAATTAATTCAAACTGTAAAATTTCTTAAAAATAACTGGTATAGAAAATAAATCTGTTATCTTTTAGTTTATTTTTCACAAACTTAATGTTATTCAGAGTTCATGATCAGACTGTTCCTTTATTACTCATCCTGAGTCTTAGCTGAGAGTGAGAACTCTCCCAAGGCTTGGGTATGGCCATAAGGCTCCTGACAAGATTAGTATCAAAATAGTTTTTCTCTCAGTTGGTTACGTCTTCTCCTATCTCAGGCAAGAGGACATTGAAAAAAAGACTTTTTCGCTTATCTTTTTAAAACTCCTGATCAGCCACAAAGGCATCCGCCATGCTCTAGCTTCTCTGCTTAGATGCTTCCGTTGGCTTTCCCATATTACTTAGTGTACAGAAGAAGTGGTTCTAACCAAAAGATCCCAGAATACAGCATGACTTGAAAAAGAAAGTTCATTTTATCATGTGATATAGATTGAAGGTGAGCAATGGAGGCCAGCCAGAGGGCTCTGTCCCATGAAGTCATTCAGGAAAGCAGGTGCCTCTGTCTTCTCCACCATGCCTCAGGGTATTTTTCTGGTCAAAGCTGGGTTGATGCCATGTCTGAGTTCCAGCCTGAGGGAATAGTGAAGAGTCTTCTCTCTTGTGGTTGTGTCCCTCAGGAGATGACCAAGAAACTGCATACATTACTTGTCTTCAATTCCCAATGGTCTGAGCTTAGGCATAAGATCATTCCTTTATAACCAAATGGCCATGTGTCTAGCTAGAACTCAGAGAGTTCTAGGACAAAAGTTAGGAAAAAATGGACACTGAGAGATAGTAATCTCAGCCACTCCTCCTAAGACAAAAGTTGAAGCAGAACCATTGCTATATAATGGAAGATTGGAACTTCCCGGACCCTTGCTTTTTTGTTCCCAGTTGGGAGGTATTTTTCCAATTTTAAAGTTTTTAATATTTCTCTCCCACTATCATCCTTCTTACATGGCAACTCCTAGCTGTGTCCTCAACAGCATCCCAATTGGCATCCTGCCTATACTCTTGTTTCCCCAAAATCTATTGTTAACTCAGAAGCCAGTGGGATCTTTATTAAATGTAAACTAGGCAACATCACTTCTCCACCTATAACTCACCAATGACTTCTCATGCGATAAGAATCAAACTAAAGTCGTTGCCATCGCCTGAAGGTTGCCCTGTTGGCTCTCCTGACTTCTCTTCCTTCTCTCCTCTCTGTCACTATCTTTTGTTTGTTTGTCATTGCTTTTGTTCCCTGAATATAGTGAGCTTGCTCCCTCTTGCTATTCCTTCTGCTCGAGGTCCTGTCAACCCAAAGGTTGAGGCCTGAATATTAGAAGGAGGCAACTTTGTGAAGACAGGACTTCATCAGAAGTCACAAATATTAGAAGGAGGCAACCCTTCAGCCAGGACTTCCCATGGCTACCGTAACTAAAGCAGTCGTACCTCCCCCACCCAGTCACCATCTGTGATGTTACCCAAAAGTATCTCCTTTAAAACATACATCATGATCATTATTACTTCTTATTTGGTTTACATGTTTATAGTATAGAAACAAGTCTTGTTTGACCCCATATCTAGAGCTCCCAGCAGCTCTAAAGACATTATAGGCACTCGGTAATATTTGTTAATGGAAAGGTTTGATCTTTGTAAAATGGCAAAACTATTTATCTAACAGCCGTTAGCACAGGGCCTTGCACATGGTAGGTATTCAAAAAATATTTGTATTTTTATGTTTTTTTTTTTTCTTTTTAGAGATAGGATCTTTCTCTATTGCTCAGGCTGGAGGGCAGTGGTATGATCACAGCTCCTTGAACTCCTGAGCTCAAGAGAGCCTCCAGCCTCAGACTCCTGAGTAGCTAGGACCTCAGGTGTGCGCCAGTACACCCGGCTAATAAATGTTTATTGAATGAATAGAGCTAGCTGCAAATCCCAGTGAATCAGAGGGACAAGGAGTGCCATCTGAGAAGTCTTTACATAAACATTTTGTGCTTAATTAGTACTTTTTCTGAATATTAAAGTAAATAAGCTGTGTAAAAAATACAGACAGGTATAAAGAAAAGTTCCACTTCCAAATAAATACACAAATGTATTAACATCTTGGAAAGTATTTATACAGACTTATTTCCTATATGCATCCACACATACAATTTTTAAAAATTGGTATCATATCATATATGCAGTTTAAATAGAAAGCTTGCTGAGTACACTCGCCAAGAAATCATGCTTATTTTAAAGTATGGAGATGTACATTAAAATAAATTAGGTTGTCATCTGATCTTTGACAAACCTGAAAAAAACAAGCAATAGGGAAAGGATTCCCTATTTAATAAATGGTGTTGAGAAAACTGGTTAGCCATATGCAGAAAACTGAAAATGGTCCCCTTCCTTACACCTTATACAAAAATTAACTGAAGATGGATTAAAGACTTAAACCTAAAACCTAAAACTATAAAAACCCTAGAAGAAAACCTAGGCAATACCATTCACGACATAGGCATGGGCAAAGACTTGATGACTAAAACACCAAAAGCAATGGCAACAAAAGCCAAAATTGACAAATGGGATCTAATTAAACTAAAGAGCTTCTGCAGAGCAAAAAAAAAAAAAACTATCATCAGAGTGAACGGCAACCTGCAGAGTGGGAGAAAACTTTTGTAACCTATCCATCTGATAAAGTGCTAATATCCAGAATCTAAAAAGAATTTAAATGAATTTACAAGAAAAAAACAAACAACCCCATCAAAAAGTGGGGGAAGGATATAAACAGACACTTCTCAAAAGAAGATATTTATGTGGCCAACAAACGTGAAAAAAAGCTCAACATCACTGGTCACTAGCGAAATGCAAATCAAAACCACCATGAGATACCATCTCACACCAGTTAGAATGGTGATCATTAAAAAGTCAGGAAACAACAGATGCTGGAGAGGATGTGGAGAAATAGGAATGCTTTTACACTGTTGGTGGGAGTGTAAATTAGTTCCACTACTGTGGAAGACAGTGTGGCGATTCCTCAAGGATCTAGAACCAGAAATACCATTTGAACCAGCAATCCTATTACTGGGTATAAACCCAAAGGATTATAAATCATTCTACTATAAAGATATATGCAACCATATGTTTATGGCAGCACTGTTCACAATAGCAAAGACTTGGAACCAACCCAAATGTCCATCAATGATAGACTAGATAAAGAAAATGTGGCACATATACACCAGGAATATTATGAAGCCATAAAAAAGATGAGTTCATGTCTTTTGCAGGGACATGAATGGTGCTGGAAACCATCATTCTCAGCAAACTAACACAGGACAAGAAAACCAAACACTGCATGTTATCACTCATAGGTGGGAGCTGAACAATGAGAACACATGGACACAGGGAGGGGAACATCACACACCAGGGCCTGTCAGGGAGTGGTGGGCTAGGGGAGGGATAGCATTAGGAGAAATACCTAATGTACCTAATGTGGATGACAGGTTGATGGGTGCAGCAAACCACCATGGCATGTGTATACCTATGTAACAAATCTGCCTCTTCTGCACATGCATCCCAGAACTTAAAGTATCATAAGAACAAAAAAAATTAGGTTGTACACACCACCACTTACATATTTTAGGTGGTGATTATAGAAAGCACAGAATAAGGTTTACATAGACACATCTATCAGCAGCTGGACCTGTGCCCCATGTCAGGGGCCCTCTGCAGAGAAGGGGGAAAAAAAGAATTCTCTAGAAAAGTTTGTCAAGCCTGTGATACTACTTATTTTTATTTAGATCGAAATCTTCCTTCCCATAGAAAAACATTGGTTTTTTCTCTTTTCATCTCTTCTAGCAAAGGTTGGTGAATATTACTGGAAGGAAACTATCAAGATACATGTATTTTTACCTTTACTATAAATTTGTGTATAATTCAACTCTTCTGATGAAATTGTAGGTGATGTCAGGGGTACTGCCGTCTCTGGGTAGTAAGGGAAAACAACTAGATTTGGAAATCTAATATACAAATGCATATAAATATACAAATGACATTTATAGATCCCAACATACTCATTCACCCATGAATATATATATTTGGCATCAAGTCACTAAGCATAAAAATGTTGTGGGTATTTACAACTTTTTAAGAAGGCATTATTTGCATTTTCTTTAAAGTTTTCTGGACAGGCTGGTGGCTCACGCCTGTATCCCAGCACTTTGGGAAGCTGAGGCAGGGAGATAGCTTGAGCCCAGGAGTTCAAGACCAGCCCGGGCAACATAGGGAGACCCCATCTCCACAAAAAAATTTTTTTTAATTAGCTGGGTGTAGTGTTGTGCTCCTGTGGTCCTAGCTACTGAGCAGGCTGAAGTAAGAGGATAGCTTGGGCCCTGGGGAGTTGAGGCTGCAGTGAGCCGTGATCATGCCACTGCATGTCAGCCTGGGAAACAGCAAGACTCTGTCTCAAAAAAAACAAAGAAAAGAAAAGAAAAAGCTTTCTAATTTCTAAAATAGACTGTGTGAAGAGTTAGGAATTTGGGCTAAGAGATAAAGGGGAGAAAAAAAAGCCCTGGGAAAAGAATTGGAAAAGTGTGAGTATAAATATAGTTTTTGTACTTTTGGCTGAAGTGTCTTAGAGCTTGTGAATAATAAGGACTCCATTGCTATCCATAAAATAACTTTCTTGGAAAAAAAATGTTACCTGAAAATTACTTACTGTGTTGATGAGGGCCTGGAGAATGATAAGACAAAAAGAACATCTAACTGAAAGGGGTGGTAGAAAGAATGTTCATGTAGCGATCAATGTTAAAATGTACAGTAAAAACTTCCAGGACAGAATAAAAAGCAAACTGATGGAGGTGCCCAACACAGTAGTCGCGAATCCCAGGCTAAGGCATGGCTATACTTCTAAAACCTTGGAATAAAAGAAACAGTGCCTCTGATTATTTATCACAATGCTTTCTTCAGAACTTTTACTTGAGGAGATGGGGTGGGAAAGAATTAAAAAAAAAAAAAAAAAACTCTTTCTGAGCGTTCCTTGCTCATCCAATTTGAAAGTGGAATTTCTCTACTGGAACTTGATTTGTAAGGCCACCAGTTTACATGAGTTTCAAAGGGCTTTAAGAGTTCAGTTATGAAAATATTCTACTTTTTTATGTGCCAATACCACACACACACACACACACCCATCCCATTTATACCTCTAGGCCAGTGTTTCTCAGTCTTTGAACTATTGATATTTCGGGACAGATACTTCTTCATTGTCTTCTTCGTTGTAGGGCCATCCTGTGCGTTGTAGGACGTTTAGCACCATCCCTGGCTCCACCAACTAGAAGCCCGTAGCACCTTCCCTCTCTCCCTACCCACAACCCCCATATGACAAACAAAAATGTTTCCAGACATTGCCAAATGTTTCCTGGGGAGGGGAGAGCAAAATCACCCCTGGTTGAAAACCACTGTTTAAGGCCGAGATGAAGATCTTTAGTGAGAGGGAAGAGAAGACTCTTGGGAGAATAAGGAAAATGAGGGCTTCCTCCAGAACTCAGATATTTATTCTCCAAATTCTTCTACATATGGAAGTCACTCAAAGATGCTTACAAGTGTTTTTAGGAAACTGATCTTATTCCAAGGCAAGCCAATATTACAAATATTATTTTAAACTGTAACTTATAACTGCTTTTCTGCATGTCTTAATGGATGTAAGCCTTTGTCTTAAAGAATGCTATTGATTCATTCATTGTTTTCATAACTCGTGGCGCTGCCAGCCTTCCACTTGGAATGGCATCAAGTCGTGTTTTGCTTTCATCCCCAAAACTTCGCAAACTACTTTGATGCATTGCTGAAAATACATTTTAGTGGAATAAGTTAGGCTTTACTGTGATTCTCAAATTTAAGAACCCATTTTATCTACTAGCTAGCAAAGCAACCATTTTAAATTGGAATGTAATAGTTACCTAGATCCACGTTGCCATGTTGCTGCACAGACTTAAAATGTTTTACTACCAGCAAAATTGTACTTTGCCTATAATACTAACCTTGCCAAATAACCTTATGACCAAACTCATATCTTAAGAGTGACTAAAGTTAATATACCTTAATCTGAAGTTTAAGAATACTCCCTTATTTAGCGTTTACATCTCATCTTGATTTACATTTTTCTCCAAAGAATAGAAAAACACTGCAAATGGTGTTTCGTTTTATTTTTAGTGGTTCTCTAGGCCCCTTTTTCTCAATTTGTTTCAACTAACATTTATCAAACATGGAGTATGGGCCAGGACTTGTGCCAACTTTAAAGATATTTTTATTTTAGTCATAAAATCAGATGTGTTTCTTCTAAAATCATGCTGTAATTTATCTATTCTCCATTATTTTGATATTAGTGAAGATTAACTACTGCAACAGTTACCAGTTTCTCCATCTATAAATAGAGGACAGAAATCAGGAAATAGAAGAGAGAAGCTATAAAAGGCAGGCTAGATTTGTACAAAACTAAACATCTAGCTTATATGACTCAAACATGTGGTGAGAATTCTGTTTCCTGTCACTTTACTACTTGGCATCAAGTAGATGAAAAAAAAGCTGAAGCTTCTGGGCTAAACTTTTATTTTCATCTGGATAGAAGGCAGGCCTAGAGGAACATCACAGGTAAAACTCTTGAAATGTCTATAACTTCAGATGAGTTATGGACAAAATAAATAGTTTCTGGTCTATAATTTGTTCACTGTATTTTTCC
>NW_012101399.1:3827685-3850595 GCF_000951045.1 Mandrillus leucophaeus | reverse complement strand
TTGTAGGACGTTTAGCACCATCCCTGGCTCCACCAACTAGAAGCCCGTAGCACCTTCCCTCTCTCCCTACCCACAACCCCCATATGACAAACAAAAATGTTTCCAGACATTGCCAAATGTTTCCTGGGGAGGGGAGAGCAAAATCACCCCTGGTTGAAAACCACTGTTTAAGGCCGAGATGAAGATCTTTAGTGAGAGGGAAGAGAAGACTCTTGGGAGAATAAGGAAAATGAGGGCTTCCTCCAGAACTCAGATATTTATTCTCCAAATTCTTCTACATATGGAAGTCACTCAAAGATGCTTACAAGTGTTTTTAGGAAACTGATCTTATTCCAAGGCAAGCCAATATTACAAATATTATTTTAAACTGTAACTTATAACTGCTTTTCTGCATGTCTTAATGGATGTAAGCCTTTGTCTTAAAGAATGCTATTGATTCATTCATTGTTTTCATAACTCGTGGCGCTGCCAGCCTTCCACTTGGAATGGCATCAAGTCGTGTTTTGCTTTCATCCCCAAAACTTCGCAAACTACTTTGATGCATTGCTGAAAATACATTTTAGTGGAATAAGTTAGGCTTTACTGTGATTCTCAAATTTAAGAACCCATTTTATCTACTAGCTAGCAAAGCAACCATTTTAAATTGGAATGTAATAGTTACCTAGATCCACGTTGCCATGTTGCTGCACAGACTTAAAATGTTTTACTACCAGCAAAATTGTACTTTGCCTATAATACTAACCTTGCCAAATAACCTTATGACCAAACTCATATCTTAAGAGTGACTAAAGTTAATATACCTTAATCTGAAGTTTAAGAATACTCCCTTATTTAGCGTTTACATCTCATCTTGATTTACATTTTTCTCCAAAGAATAGAAAAACACTGCAAATGGTGTTTCGTTTTATTTTTAGTGGTTCTCTAGGCCCCTTTTTCTCAATTTGTTTCAACTAACATTTATCAAACATGGAGTATGGGCCAGGACTTGTGCCAACTTTAAAGATATTTTTATTTTAGTCATAAAATCAGATGTGTTTCTTCTAAAATCATGCTGTAATTTATCTATTCTCCATTATTTTGATATTAGTGAAGATTAACTACTGCAACAGTTACCAGTTTCTCCATCTATAAATAGAGGACAGAAATCAGGAAATAGAAGAGAAGCTATAAAAGGCAGGCTAGATTTGTACAAAACTAAACATCTAGCTTATATGACTCAAACATGTGGTGAGAATTCTGTTTCCTGTCACTTTACTACTTGGCATCAAGTAGATGAAAAAAAAGCTGAAGCTTCTGGGCTAAACTTTTATTTTCATCTGGATAGAAGGCAGGCCTAGAGGAACATCACAGGTAAAACTCTTGAAATGTCTATAACTTCAGATGAGTTATGGACAAAATAAATAGTTTCTGGTCTATAATTTGTTCACTGTATTTTTCCGTATTTGCTACTGATTTATTAGTAATATATTAAGTATCAGTCAGTAGGAATAGTATTAATATTACCAATGCATTTAAAATTTTTAATTGTAACTATAATTTTTAGTTGCTTTTTGATTCTGTGTCTTTTACTTTAGGTGCTGTGCCCTTAGTCAGGAATCGGTTTACTTGGCTGTGTAGGAGTTATGTAAAAATTTCCAAATGATATAAGCCAGGTGTTCACAGCACATTATGCATCGAGACTACACTGGAAGCTTTCCAAGAGTAGGTGTCTGCGACCTATAGCAGGGATGACAAAGATGGCACGTGGGCCTATTTTCACTGTCCCTTAGGCAAGTCATCTTCACAAACTCACCGACCTTGCAGTGCCCCATCCTCCCATCCCAATCATGTTCCCTCTCCCCAGTCACCTGGGAGCACCATCCTTGGCAAGCGTTAGATCCAATGGCCTCTTCCGGCACTGCTGTGAAGAGTTAATGGGAGCACAGCGGGCTTTGCACACACTCTCCTGCTGTGCGGGCCATCCTAGCTGCCCCTGTGTGTATCACTGCCTACATCTCTAGCTGGTCTGAGCAGCACAGAGCAACTAGAACCTTAGAAAATTACTTTTTGAAGGTTTATCTTAGTTCTGTATGTCACAGTACACACTTGCCATCTTGAAAGTGGTATTTTACAAACATTCCCTCTTGCTCTTCCTCTCATTCCTTTTTCTGTTGTTTCTAATTCTCATTGTTTGATTATTGGCTCTTCAAGGAGAAGGAAGAAATCGGTTAAAAGCCAACTAGAAGATACTGGGGGAGGAAAGGGGACTCCCTAGAGTACAAGGGGAAAGTTATCAGCATTAGTCTCGGAATGAGGCTAGTGCTGCCAGACTAGAAATTATTTGTCTGGCGTGTGCTATTGTTTGAACGTCATTTGTCTCCACCAAAACTCATGTTGAAATTTAACCCCCAGTGTGACCCTGTTGGGAGGCGTGGCATAGTGGGAGGTGTTTGGGTCATGGGTGTGGATTCCGTATGAAGAGAAGAATGCCCTCTTGGGGGTGGGTGAGTCCTTGCTTTCCTGGAGAATGGATTAGTTTCTGGGAGACTGGATTGTAAAAGAGAGTCTGGCTTCCTTGGTTTCTCTCTAGCTTCCTCTCTTGCCATGTGATCTCTTGGTGTGTGCTGACCCCCTTTTCACCTTTTGCCATGAGTTGAAGCAAGCTGAGGCCCTCATCAGATGCAGATGCCCAGTCTTGAACCTTCCAGCCATCAAAATTGTGAGCCAAATAAGCCTCTTTTCTGTATACATTACCCAGCCTCAGGTATTTTGTTATAGAAACACAAAACAGACTCAGACAGTGCAGGAAATGTGCGGCAGCAGCCATAGCCCAACATGTGGTTGGGTCTTAGTTGTGTGTTCCCCAGCCCTGGCAGCCAGCTTCCCTGCCCACTTGTCACACGGTGCTAATGCCTCCTGAGAAGGCTGCTCAGAAAGCTGGGCAAGTACAAAAGATTGTTGTGGGTTGAACTGTATCTCCCTAAAATTCATGTTGAAGTCCTAACCCCTAGTACCTCAAAATGTGACCCTGTGTGGAAACAGGGTCATGACAAGTGTAATTAGTTAAGGTGAGGTTATACTGGAGTCAGATGGACCTGTCATCTAATATGACAGGTATCCTTATAAAAAGGAAACATTTGGAGACAGTCACATATAGAGAGAGAACACTGTGTGAAGATTGGAGTTATGCTGCCACAAGCCAAGGAACCACCAGAAGCTAGGAGAAAGGCCCAGAATGATCCTTCCATAGTGCCCTAGGAGGAAGCATGCCCTGCCTGCACCCTGATCTCAGATTTCTGGCATCCAGAGCTATGAGGCAATAGCCTTCTGTTGTTTAAGCCACTCGCTTTGTGGTGCCTTGTTATGGCCACCCTAGGAAATTAATGCTGTGTAACAATGTGGCAATGGCAGGCCTACGTTGGTCTTGACTCAAAGCTTCTGGAAGGGTGCTGGTTTGATGGTGCTAAGAAATGTGTACAGTCCAAATCCAAACATTTAGAATGAAACCTATGTAAGCTGATAATAAACATATACATATAAGGTAATAAAAATACAATTTCCGACCAACTCCATGAAAATAATGATTGCTGAAACTACTTGTTATGGTACTTAATGCAAATGACAAAAACCCGTGGTCACTGTTGGGCTGCTTACATACCAAAGAATCTGTTTCTCCAGGTACCAGGGCAATCCCAGGAGCTAAGCACTCCAGGCCATCTCCTTCTATAACTCAGCTCAACCAATGTTTACTAACCTGACCAAGTGCTAAGAATTCTAAGCAATAGCAGTAGAAATAAAAAACATCAGACACAATCCCTGCCATTAAGTAGCTTGCTGCATAGTAAATAATAAGGAAGGTAGAATTTTGGAAGAATCTTTCACTTATTAGCCTATAGGGAATTCCATCCACTCACACCTAGGACTGTTGAAGACTCTTAGTTACAGGTGATGGAAATACAACTCAACCTGGTTAAAATGAACACACAGATAAAACCCTGACTAATTTGAGGATGAAAATATGATTTCATTTAGTGCATTAGTCAGGGTTCTCTCGAGAAATAGAACCAGTAGGAGAGAGTGAGGGAAGGAGAGACAGAGACAGGAAGATGGGGAGAGAGGCAGAGAAGGAAGGAGAGAGAGACGGAAAGAAAGATATTTATTTTAAGGAATTTGCTCATGTGATTGTGGCAGCAATTTTTAGGGCAGGATGGCAGGCTGGGAATTCAGGTAAGAGTTGATGTTACAGTCATGACTCCAAATTCTGCAGGGCATCAGGCTGGAAACACAGGCAGCAGTTCTGTATTGCAGACTGGAGGATAATTCCTTCTTCTTTGGGAAACATCAGTCTTTGTACTTAATGCCTTCAACTGATTGGATGACACCCATACACAATTTGGGGGGTACCCATAATCTACTAATTTAAATGTTAATCACATCTTTAAAAAATACCTTCACAGTAACATCTAGACTGGTGTTTGACCAAACAACTGGGTTCCACAGCCTATGCAAGTTGACCCAACCACGACAGGTTGAGTGGAACCCAGGGAGTGCCCTTCAGTCACCAGGAATCTACCCCTCCCCATCTTTCCACTCTACTTCTTCCTCGGTGAAGGCTGTGACTGCCCTGTCTTCCTGTACATGCCCATGCCTGAACCAGTCATTGTGGCCAAGGGAGTGCAGTTTTCTGGCTGGGGCAGAGAGTGGGGAGAGAGGCTGTTGTGTTAGAAGAAGGGATGTCAGGCAGGCAAAATCAGGAGCTGTAGGCAAGTATAGTTTTGAAGGAAACAAAAACATTTTGTGCAAAACCAGCCCTGGGGTACTGAAAGGTGGGAAGGAAGAGGGAGAAGGGAGAGGCTGTCTGGGAGAAATGAAGAGTCCTTGCTGGAACGCCTTACATACTCCTGCCGCTGGAGATGGGCAGTGACATCAGTGGTCACCGGAGACCATATGTAACTGATGGGCTTATATCCATTAGCTTGATTTAAACCGCTTTGAATCTCATGAAATTTTCCTTTGAGGAAAATTTAGTTTTCCTCATCGATTTAATGTCAGTAATTTCTGTTCTCTGAGCACAGAATTGCTTTTAATTATAAATGTATGACATTTAAAATTATTTAAATACAAATATTTTTACACCAAGGGGTGTGGAATGTGGGGTGTGGGATGTGGGGATGGAAGCAATGAATTTTTTCCTGTGCAAAAACCCTGCTGGAAAAATATTTTCCCTTAGTCATTGTTCCAAAAATCATCCCTCTCAGAGAGGCTTGTTATTTAAAATTAAATGGAATTGACATTCAGAGATTTTTGAATAATTTAGCTGAACTTGTTTCAGTGATTACATATAGTTCCAAATGGGTCAAGGCCCAGGTTATTTGTGGGAAATAATAAATATATTTGTTTCTGTGGCCATTGTTCATCTGTCTCCCTCATCCTCATCTTCTCCCATCCCCACAGCTGCTTCCTCTCTCTCCATGCTGGAAGCTCCTTGAGACAGTGGCTCCCTTTTATCTATCCTACTCCTGAGGCAGTGTCTGGCATCCAGTATGCAATGCATCAGAGTGTGCTGAATTGCGCTGAACGTTGACACCTGGGGAGCTCTGGCATTTAGGAAAGTAGAGAGAGCTATGATTGTTCTGTAGATTCTCAGAGAAGAAAGCCTTTTAGAACAAAGTCAACAACAATTATAACAACAGCTTCACAAATTTCTAGATGCACAGTTGCCACTGTTGGCAGCTTTTTACAACAAAAATCTTACATGCAGCTAATGTCTGTCAAATATTGGAAACAAACACTGGACAAACTCTGAAATGTGTTTTCTGTGTTCCTACTCTTTACACCCCCCACCTTTTTTAAACAACCCTCCCAACCGTCCACACATTTTCCATATTCAAATCTCCCCTACTATTTTCATTCTTTCCTCTAATCGAAGTAGGAAAGGACCTCATTTTAATCATTTTTACTTAATGAACTGATTATAATTTGAAATCAATGAATGTCATTTACTTCTTTCTCTATTATAAAATGAAAGAATGTGTCACACCTGAAAGGGAATCCAGGTGTGAATAAGCAGATAGGGATGGTCTACGTGTCCATCAATAGGTGCCTCCTTCCTTCTCTCCCCTACTTTATTCTTTCTTGGAGAGTGAGTAGGAAAAGGGCATAGACAGGGTTACCCTGAAAACTAACCCGAACAGTACAATGATTTCATTCCTTTGAGGGTGACTAGAGGGATCAAATGGAAAAGGTGGAATGGACTTTTCCCCACCCCAACACCTACTTCTGGGACCTGAAGATCCCTTTTTCTGGGGATAGTAACAGCACCTTGCCTTACTGCAGGCACTTCTGGCAAATAATCTCTTCCCTTTTTTCTATTGAACACAGGTGAGTCCGCTTCCTCACCTTTAACCCAACCCTTTCCATCTGTGTGCTTGAACAACAGAAACCACAATGTGCCTACTCAGCCCAGCGCCACTGGGAGTTTGCATACATTATTACTAGTCTGAACACAACCTTGAAGACAGATTAATACTGCCTTCATTTCACATGTGAGATTCGGAGAGAGTAGGTCACAGTCTCAAGGTCACAGCATTAAGTAGCAAAGTCAAGAGCTTGGGTTTCTTCAGTTCCAAAACTCATGTCCACTGCACCCCTCTGCCTCCCAGATGTGTTTTAATGTTGTCCAGCAGTCCAGCGTTCATTTTTTAAAAAATAATAATATTGTTATTCTGATCTCTCCCTAACCTGACTTCTTGAGTCACATTGTCATGCCTCCTATATCATTTCTGCCTCCACAAAAATGTTCCTTTGGCACTTCACATGCCTTGTGACCAAAACCGAATGCAAACTGTTTCTGTTCCCAGTTTTTGTTAATTCAATTTAGTCACCTAGTTGCTTAAACCAGAAGCCTGGGACCCTTGACTTTTCCCTTTTTCATGCTCTCCTGTTTCAGTTGGCCACCAAGTCCTACAGATTATTTCTCACATACATATCCATAAACATAAACACATACATATACAGGGCAGGTCTACCCCTGGACTCTCATTTTTCATTTTGTAAGAACCCTAACTGTTCTCTCATTCAAAACCCCATGTTGCCATTAAAGTAATTTTTCTAAAATACACATCTAATTATGTCATTCTCTTGCTTCTAAATTCACAGAATAAGGTCAGAATTCCTTGGCATGGTATAGAGGACTAACCCCTCACAATGTTGTCTGCCTCCCACCCCCCTCCCGTCCCACTATTCCCTGCCATGACCCCAAATCCTTTGCTTGTTCCCAATCTACCATGCCTTTTTTTTTTTTTTTTTTTGAGACGGAGTCTCACTATCACCTGGGCTGGAGTGCAGCGGCGCAATCTCAGGTCACTGCAACCTCCACCTCCCAGGTTCAAGCGATTCTCCTGCCTCAGCCTCCCAAGTAGCTAGGACTACAAGTGCACGCCACCAAACCTGGCTAATTTTCTTGTATTTTTAGTAGAGATGGGGTTTCATTTCTACTAAAGTTGGCCAGGTTGGTCTTGAACTCCTGACCTCAGGTGATCCGCCCGCCTCGGCCTCCCAAAGTGCTGGGATTACAGGTGTAGCCACCGCACCCAGCCCTACCATGTCTTTTGAGTCTATGCTTTTGCAGCTGCTCAACTTTTCATTTCTTGTTCCACGTGGCCATCTTCTATGCACGAAGGCCAAGTTCCAATGTCAGTTCTCCTGTAAAACCCTCTCAGATTTCTCCAGAAAACTTAGCTTCTCTGCACTTTCACAGCTCTTAACACGTAGCTAGATTATAGAACACATACCATTGTGCTTCGAGTGTCTGTTGACAGTGTACCTCTTGGCCCCACAAAAGTGAGAACTCCTTATGGGCAAAGATCTATATTATCTGTACTTGGAATTCAGACATCTTGCACTGTTTCTGGCACACCATAGATCCTCAATAAATGTTGTTGGTTGAATTCAATGGAATGTATCTGAGGAACAAGAGTTTCACAGTGTCCACCTTCCAGTCTTGTGCTTGTGATTTAAATACCCAATCACAGTTAAGCTGAGGCCTGACCAAAACAGGGAAGATTACAGTTTGTCTTTTCTGTCTGTGGTCTTTTTTTCTAACTTCCTTTTTCCTGTTAGTTACAGCCCCTCTCTTCCTTTTAGATTCCCAGTGACCTAAATGTTTCCTGTCCTCTTCCCCAAATCAGGAAGGCTTTGGAAACATCACTGAAACTCCCAGCTCTGCTGCATTGCACTAGCTGTGATCCTGGCCAAGTTCACTTGTCTGAAACTAGTTCTTCATTTCTAACACGAAGAGTATATCTGCCTCCTAAGGTTGCTGTGAAAATTCAACAAGAGGCCAGGCATGGTAGCTCAAGCCTATAATTCCAGCACTTTGGGAAGCCAAGGCAGGCAGATCACCTGAGGTCAGGAGTTCAAGACCAGCCTGGCCAACATGGGGAAACCCTGTCTCTACTAAAAATACAAAAATTAGCTGGGCGTGGTGGTGCGTGACTGTAATCCCAGCTACTTGGGAGGCTGAGGCAGGAGAATTGCTTGAACCTGGGAGGCAGAGTCTGCAGTAAGCAAGATCGTGCCACTGCACTCCAGCCTGGTGACAGAGCAAGACTCTGACTCAAAACAATAAAAAATAAAAGAAAATTCAACAAGAAGCTCCAAGTAAAGCATTAGCACAATCCCAGGCATATAATAATAGCTCAATTAATGTTTTTTTAATGCCTTATTTATAGTGATATGCTAATTTTTCCCAATGCATTTACTTTAAGAATTTCGATTTAACTGCGGAACAAATGATATCTTATTAAAGAAATCTTATTCAACTAAGACCTACTGGCAGCTTCCTTGGTGCCTGGCTTCCTACCTTGTACCGGGAATGCAGGGAGGAAGATTTGATCCCTGCACTGGTAAGCGTGCTGATCCGGCATCCTCGGTATAGGTGCTGACATGTGAGGCATCTCCAGGGTTCAGAGTGGAGGCATCTGAACAGCCCATGGTGGGTGCTGAAGGCAAGTTTCCTAAGAAGGGGTCCACGAAGGCTGGAATCAGTCAGAATAGGGCAATCTTGTCAGCGGAAACATGAGCAAGGGAATAGGAGTCAGGGTTTGACAGGAGAGGATAAATGACAAGTCATTTGGTTCAGCTGCAGCTTGGGTATGTGTAGGAGGGAGTCAGAAAGATGAGGCTGGAAAGATAAGCAGGTGGCCCAATCTCAGGGGCAACAGCAAGTGGGTGGGAAGGAGTGGGCTGCGGTTCTTCTAGCCCAGTAAGGCTCAACTGTATTTGCATATTGGAATCAGCGGGAGCTTTCAAAAATACCAAAGCCACGACCCTAGACTATTACATAGGAACTACTATGGGCAGAACTGAAGCATCTTTTTTTTTTTAATCCAAAGTGATTCTAATACACAACCAAGATTGAGAAATGCTACAGTCTAACCCCTGAAATCACACCAACCCAGATTTGGCTGCCAAGTAACTCAGAGTAATCGTGGACCTTTAGCATGGGCAGGAAACCAAAAGCATATCCAACCTTACTCCTGTATTTTTTTTAATTAATTAATTTTTATTATAGTAAAATTACACATAACATAAATTTACTATTTTATCCATTTTCAAGAGCACAGTTCAGCGGCATTAAGTGCACTCGCTGTGCATTCATCACCTCCAGCCATTTCCAGGTAAAATTACTTTCATTTTGAAGTCTATTTTTCTTTTGTTGCTCATGCTTCTGATAGCATAACCTCTGTATTTTATAGATGTGCACACTCATTCCCTCAGGGTGGGCTTCCCTGGAAACAGACTCTGAGATGAAGACTGGTGTACAGTAGTCCCTCCTTATTGGTACTTTTGCTTTCTGCAGTTTTAGTTATCTATGGTAAACTGCAGTCCAAAAATATTAAATAGAAAATGCCAGAAATAAATATTAAGTTTTAAATGTGTGACGTTCCCAGTAGGGTATAAACTTCCAAGCTGTCCTGCTCTGTCCCACCCAGGATGTGAATCATCCCTTTGTCCCACGTACCCACACTGTACACGTTCCCCATCCGTTAGTCACTTTGTAGCCTCTTGGCTATCAGATTGTCGCAGTATCGCAGGGCTTGTGTTCAAGTAATCCTAATTTTACTTAATAATGGTCTCAATGTGCAAGAGTAGTGATGCTGGCAATTCCAATATGCCAAAGAGAAGCTATAAAGTGCTTCACTTAAGTGAAAAGGTGAAAGTTCTTGATTTAACAAGGAAAGAAAAAAAAATTGTATGCTGAAGTTAACAAAATTTATAAGAACAAATGTTTTACCCATGAGATTGTAAAGAAAGAAAAATATATTTGTGCCGGTTTTGCTGCTGCACCTCAAACTGTAAACGTCATGGCCACAGAGTTTGATAAGTGCTTAGTTAAAATGAAAAGGCATTCGGTTTGTGGGCAGGAGACATTAAAAGAAATGTGTTTCGATTGGCAACATGTTGCACCAGAAATCATTGAGCCTGTATGAAGACAAGCATTGATCCCTACAGCAAGGGATCCCCTGAAACGAGTGACACCAAGCCATTTATTGCAAGTAAGGGATAGTTACAGAGATTCAGGAATAGGTTTGGACTGAAAAATGCATAAATTACTACTAGAGAGGCTGTGTCTGCTAATGGAGAAGCTGCTGCCACAGGAATACAGAACAATGGGATATTTTGAAAGAGAGAGCGAGAGAGACCACATGCATATGATTTTATTGTAGTATGTTATTATAATTGCTCTATTTTACTAGTTATTATTGTTAATCTGTTAACTGTACCTTATTTACTAAAAAAAATTTATCAGAGGTATGTATGTATAAAAAGAAAGATAGTATATATAGGGTCTGTTACTATCTGTAGCTTTAGGCATACACTGAGGGTCTTGGAATGTGTTGTATGAAGGGGGACTACTGTATAGAGGGGATTAGGGCATGCTCTTGGCATTGTTCCCAAACCAATGTGGCAGTTGGGCTGCTACTTCTTGTGGCCCAATAATGAGATGCAGATGAACTGGGGATGAATAGAGTATTTCTGTAACCGGTTACAGGGAGAAGGCCTGGAAATTATCACCAGACCAACTCAAAATTACAAAATTTTCCAGAGCTTATATACCTTCTAAGCTATATGTCTATGTGTAAGTGAGTGAATTCATCTAAAGACATAAGTGATTAACTTCTTTTCATCTATAACTAAGATCTGAGTCCCTGAAGACCTTCTTCTAGAGCCTCAATAAGTTTACTTAATCTAAATGGGTCTAGGTACTGGGGTGATTACCCTTATCTTGTCCCCTGCTAAATCATGGAGGTTTGGAGAGTTCCTTTAGATCCCAATAAACTTGTTTGCGGAGGACCAGAGAGTTTCTTCAGAAACAAGTTTCTTTATTAAACTTGTTTAATCCTAAAAGGGTCCTGCTAAGAATTCCTTTGTTATCTTGTCAAGCTTCAAGGCCCAGGAAAAGCCTAGGCAAAACTCCTGGTGGGCTCTTTGTTACATTCCAGCCTTTGTATAAGGGCACTGGCTCAATCAACTTTTAATGTTTAACCTAGCTAGTCAGTCAGAGATGGGACAGTTGTAATGGAGGCCTGCATTAGTGAGACCTGGGCTGCCACAATCCCCACTGTCAATTTGTGCATGATTTCTATTATTCTTGCATATTTATTTATCATGAGAATCATAAGAATATGGGGCATCATAATCTTTCTGGCTACTTCTGACTAAGAGAGGGTCATAATTATGGGGCACTGAATCCAGCACTGGAGTGGAGAAGGTTGATTTGTTCCCTCTATTTGCTCTATTTTGGGGGCTTAGAATAGTATGCAACAGCAAAACATATAAAGAGGTTGCTGTTGTTTTCTTCCGAAGTTTAAGTTGTCTAGTCTTCAGTTTCCAGGGTTTTAAGAAAGCACAGCTCAGGTTTCAGTGATTTCCAGTTAGGAAGAATGGGGAAAAAGGAAAGAAAAGGGGAAAATTGAAAACATTATTTTGGAGACCTGTAGCCAAAAAAATTAGAATTTAATCCAAACTGTAGAAAACAATAAAAACTGAAAAACATCAGGCAAGACTAGAATTTAACAGGTGTACTATAGTTTTGAAACATACTTTTTCTCTCTCCAGTTTCCCATTTTTATTAAAAGACAAATCATGGTAGGACTGGTTTGCTTTAGTATACTTGGCCGGATTATCTGTATAAAGTTCAGCAAGAATAATTATTTTCACATAGGTCTTTTAAATTGGCTTTGATGGAACTTTGTTCCATAGAAGGAATCTAAGATGAGACCTTTTTAAAGCCAAGCCCAGCCATGGATTTGTACCATCAAATACCTATGAGTTGGGTGAATTCTTCTCCTCTTAAGGTTCCAAGATAACTTGGGGTTCCTGACCTCTCGGAAAGTGACATTGTTTACTTACCACAGATCAGAAACCCTGTACGGGGACTGTGTATGCAAAATATGAGGCCAGTTTTCCAAGGGCTTTATTGGCTCCATAAGTCAAGTTTGATTCCTTAAAGGAGAGCATACCCTTCCAGTCAAAGCCTTGGTAAAATAACCAGTTTTTCCAACTATCTCCTGTTACAAAAGAAAACAGATTCTTATTGCACTTATGCAAATAACTATATTGCCATAAATTAAGAATACTAACAAATAGTTTCCAAATTTTGGAATCAGGTAGAGAGAAACAAATATGCTCCAAATTTTGTTCATAGGAGTATAATTTACTTAATTGTTAAAAGCTGTTAATAGCTCAAAAGAAAAGTTTCCTTGACTCTGAAAAGCAAAACAAAGGATTAGCAACATTTTAAGCAAAAAGTCACAAAGATCACTTCAGTCTCTTATTAGTTCAGTTCATGCAGTTAATTCCTATCCTGCTTGATATTAATGAATATTTTAACTCTTCAAGAGTCCTGAACGTTTTTCCTCTATTCTTATGTCACAGTCTCCAAAGTTATCAGAAACCTGCATTCAAGAACACCTGTTAGAGTTTTATAGCTGATTATAAAGCCACCTTCTAAAGAGGACCAAAACAAGACAACAATTGATTTTGGATGACAAAAAGTTTTAGGGTAGCCATAGTTAAAGACACAATTGACAAGGATATCTGTTACTTCTGTAGCACACAATAATTTAACACAACAATTATAATTATTACTGATAATGTACACTAAAATGTATCAGAATTATAGGAGTCTCCCATAACTTTGGAACACATACCAATAACATACTTATACAAACATAGCCCAAAGAAAGCCAAACACCGTTTCATATTTGACAATGCTTTCTGTATAATATTTATACCAAATAAACCAAATTTCACCTTTACACTAGTGTACTATTAATGTTAAACCCAATTCTTAACAAATCTTTATAGACAGATTTTCCCAATTTTAATGTTTGATCATAAGGTAAGATTTTTTATAGAACTTTTATAACCCTTTACAATTTTTGTTAAAGAGCAGGTTAGTGCTCTAAGAGAAACCCACTGTGCTTTTATTTTAATGTTCAATTTACAGAATAACTGGATGATACCCCTTTAACTTTAGCCAATATGTTTACACACAAAATGTCCTTTATAATCAACCTTCCACAACTTGTTTAAAGCTTCCTCTTTATTTTATCCAACTTAAAACAGTCTTTTAACCTTTTAATCTAGGCAAAAATTCACATTCTCATGCCTCCTTATAATCTTTTTACTAGAAGTATATTTTGCTTTCCTTACACACCTTGCATGTAAACTGTTTCTTCAATAGTTTTAAATACATGTTACACTATTAACTTTTAGCAATCTTTACTTTTGGTGAAAACCTTGGTAAGTCTGGCATTTTAATTATGTACTAGGTGTGGAGCCTAGGACCTAGGCAGAAGTGCAGATAAGGTCTGACTTATTCCAGTGTCAAACTCCATGTGTCTCAGGCCTTACCTAGCTGTAAAGCAGGCAAGTTGTACAGCTAAGAGTCTTAGTGGCATTTTTATAAACATTTAGGAGGCCTAATCACCTTTAAATTGTACAACATTTCTTTCATAAATTCCCTTTCTTAAATTCTTTCATGACTACACAGACAAGCTACGACATGCCTTGACTTTCTGACTTGTCCTAAACATCCCCTTTTTTTTTTTTTTTTGATATGGAGTCTCGCTCTGTCACCCAGGCTGGAGTGCAGTGGTGCAATCTCAGTTCACTGCAACCTCTGTCTCCCAGGTTCAAGAGATTCTACTGCCTCAGCCTCCTGACTAGCTGGGACTACAGACACGTGCCACCACACCTGGCTACTTTTGGTATTTTTAGTAGAGATGGGGTTTCACCATATTGGCCAGGCTGGTCTCAAACTCCTGATCTCTCAACCCACCCACCTTAGCCTCCCAAAGTGCTGGGATTACAGGCGTGAGCCACCGCGCCCGGCCACATCCCTCTTTTTAAACAACCAATTATTTTACTTTAGGACAAGAATTAACCACACAAGATCCTTCATTATATAAAATATCTTTTCTTTAATACCTTTTTGCATAGCTAGGGGCATGGCTAATTTCATGTGTCCCCAGGCCTTATCTAGAATTTAACACTCCAAAATAAACTGAACAATTTTTTAAGTCAAAAAAGCAGTTTATGACCTAAAGCATTTAGCAAACCTAATATTTGACCTGCATAATTTAGACCAAATTTTTACATTTTCGAAGATATTTTTATTTCACCAATAGACTTTTAAACTCTTCATTTTTATAACTTACTTTGCATCTCTCTTATTTCCTTGTTTCTTTTACCTTGTTTTTTATATATAAAACCTTTAAATAAGCTTTGAATTAGACAAAAATTATTTACCCTTTAAAAAGGACACAATTTTTAGAAAGAACGTTTTCCTACAATATATTTTTATTGGAAAATATCTAAATAATGAAATATCTGTTGTTTAACTTTAGATAGATTCTGCAAATATTTGTCCCATTACATTTATCTAATTATTTATTTTAATTGTTTACCTAGGTTATTTATGAAAACTGCGATAGTCATCATTTAAAATTATGAAATCACCATTGCAAAATTATAACTGAGAGAGTGAAAATGATCTGACCTAATTGACTCCATCTTGCTTCTTACCTCCAAGCTATTCTTATTCATTAACTAAGGTTATAGTTTAGTTTTGAAACAGAGATGGTAACAGTCCTTTCCCAGGATGAACTTTCTCTATATCTATCGACTAGACTGCCTAAGGCCACAAGATTAGGGTGTTTTACTAAATAATTCAAGATGTAGCTATCTTCATTAAACCAATATTAATATTTTATTTATTGAAAATCACACAAGCAAAGATCATTCTGTTTTGGGCTGAGTTATAGTTTTGTAGCCTCTACGCCAAATTTTGACACCTTATTGTATTTGACAGTGCTAAGTATGAAGTTGCTTGATCAATAAATGCAAACAAAAATGTATGCTGGCAATTCTTAAGACATTTCTAATATTACTCCACCAAAATTTTTTTTTTTTTTTGAGTCCCACTCTGTAGCCCAGGCTGGAGTGCAAGTGGCAAGATCCTGGCTCACTGCAACCTCCACTTCCTGGGTTCAAGCGATTCTCCTGACTCGGCCTCCCATGCAGCTGGGATTACAGGCACCACCACCATGCCTGGCTAATTTTTAAAATATTTGTAGTAGAGCCAGGATTTCACCAAGTTGACCAGGCTGCTCTTGAACTCCTGACCTCAGGTGATCTGCCTGCCTCCACCTTCCAAAGTGCTGGGATTATAGGCCCGAGCCACCGTGCCCAGCCATTACTTCACCAATAATTTTTAAAGCTACCTTATTTATTAAAGATTTTACTTAAGTCATATACACTTGAGAAAGCATTTAACTGGTCTTTTCTTTTTTCTGTTGACATATGTAAGCATTTTTAATTTTCTTTGAGCCAATTAATTAGAACTCTTTTATATATTTCAGTAGTGAAACATGGTGTACACAAGACATAAATACATAGACATATTAGGCATGCCAGTAGAAGTACATTTATAGATTCATAAGACCTCATTTTTCCTATATTTTAACTGGATCTTTGAGCTCTGGACAGAGCCAACACTGCATCCTGGGTTTTCAAAAAGGGAGAATTATTATGAGGCTAGTCCATGTGGTGCCTTTACAGTGCACTTAAAAAAAACTTTTTTTTTTCAAACAAAGACATTTCTAAGTGTCTAAATTACACTTTTTCTTAAAAACCCCAGAGTAGCTTCTGTTGTAATAGCTATTAAGAAAGAAAACACAATTCAGTCAACTGAAAAGAAAAATAAAAACTTTTGCTCAAAACGACAAGGTCCTTGGAGAGAAATAAAAACAAAAACATGAAGGCCTTTTAAATACAAACATGCACACACGCACACATACATAAACACACCTTGGATGTTAGCTTTTAGTGAAGTTGACTCTCAATCATTGAGCTTCTAAAAAATACTTTTCCTTCCCAGAGGCCTCTCAACAGGAATGGACCCAATATCTCCCATTTTCAAGTTTACATGTTATGAAAGGGAATAAGACAGATATGCAAATAAGTGGAGGCAAAATTTGGACAACACAAGGCGGGAGTGCATTTAGGCAAAACAGACTCAAAACCAACTCAAAACCTGATCGCAACCAAAATGCAAAGCAGGTGTATGAGCAAGCCCTATTGCTTCCCTTAGTGGTACCAGACAAATGACTTAACAAGACCAGATAGGAAAACAATAGACTCCCGGCATACAACCCAGTTAACTCACCCTTTGAGTGAGTCTGCTCCTGATCTCCATTCTTCCTCGACAGTGAAGAGGACAGGCACTTTTGCGCAAGGGACAGCCTTCAAGAGGGTCCATGGGAAAAATCTCCCCAGCAGCTGCTGGAATTCTCCTAAAGACTGTCTCATCACAAGCCACTGGCCACTCAACACAGCACTGTCCTGGTCTCTCCTGGCGCTGGCAAACCAAATTTTGTTCCCAGAGCAAACGGAAGATCGGGCTGCTATTTCTTGTGGCCCAATAATGAGATGCAGATGAACTGGGGAGGAAGAGAGTTTTTATTTCTGTAACCAGTTACGGGGAGAAGGCCTGGAAATTATCACCAGACCAACTCAAAATTACAGTTTTCCAGAGCTTATATACCTTCTAAGCTATATGTCTATGTGTAAGTGTGCATTCATCTAGAGACACAAGTGATTAACTTCTTGTAACCTATAACTAAGGTCTAAGTCCTGAAGACCTTTTTCTGGAGCCTCAGTAAGTGTACTTAATCTAAATGGGTCTAGGTACTGGGGTGATTACCCTTATCTTGTCTCCTGCCAAATCATGGAGGTTTGGGGAGTTTTTTTAGACCCCAATAAACTTGTCTGTGAGGCCTGGGGAGTTTCTTCAGACCCCCAATAAAACTTGTTTAATCCTAAAAGGGTCCTGCTAAGAATTCCTTCATTATCTTGTCAAACTTCAAGGCTCAGGAAAAGCCTAGGCAAAACTCCTGGTGGGCTCTTTGTTACATTCCAGCCTTTGTATAGGGCACTGGCACAATCAGTTTTTAATGTTTAATCTAGCTACTCAGTCAGTGCTGGGACAGTTGTAATGGAGGCCTGTGTTAGTGAGACCTGGCCTGTCACAGCATTACACCCTGTGGAAGGGAAAGAAAGAAAGCATGGGCAGAGGGAGAAGTTGGACTGTGACGAAGTCTCAACGAAAGCCTCAGCTGACCCCATAGCAAACTCTGGAGCTGAGATGAACTTTCAGAGATGTCCTTTCCTGGAGTGAGGTGATGATCTTTATATTTGACAGGTCATTGAATACAAGGTGCTACAAAAATGGAGTGTGACCATGGGCAAGGCACTTCCAAAGACAGCTCCCAGCTCGGGGCTGCCAGCCAGCGTCACTCCTGGCATCTGGAGGGAATGGGGTTTAAGCCGTGAAGGAGATCTGGGTGACATATAACATCATCCATTACAGTTCCAAAGAGGTCTCTTGTACAATAGGAAAGCAAACTGTTTTCTCCTACTATGCTCTCAAGACACAGGACACTTTCAGTCACCAAAATGTGTGTGGAGTTTTCTCCACATTGACCAATTCTCTGACACCAATTAGGTGTCCTACAATTTAACTCAATTCTAATATTAACTGGAGTTAGTTTGGGTCCTACAGGTTAAAGGCTCAGTCCCACAAGACTTCCCCCAACTTCAGATGCCAATCATAAGCTCCAGGTTGGCACCTGTGCTCCTGACCAAGCAGCTATGGGTCAGAGGTTCCCAAGACTCCTTCCTCAGGTTTGAGCATTTGCTAGAGTGGCTCACAGAATTCAGGGAAAACCTGACTTATGTTTACCAGTTTACCAGGGAGATATTTACTTGTATTTACTGGTCTATTATAAAGGATATTTCAAAGGATACAGATGAACAGCCAGATGGAAGAGATGTCCAGGGCAGGGCATGTGTGAAGGGCATGGAGCTTCCACGCTGTCTCTGGTGTGCCGGCCTCCCTGCACCTTCACATGTTCAGCAACCTGGAAATCCTCCAAACCTGTCCTTTGAGGTTTGTATGGAGGCTTCACTACACAATCACTGGACATCAGTGACTGAGTCAACCTTCAGCCCCTATCCTCTCCCCTCCCGAGAGATGAGAGGGTGAGGTTGAAAGTTCCAAACCTCTAATCACTAGGTTGGTTCCTGTGGCAACCAGCTAGCATCTCTAAGCTTTCCAGGACCCCCTAGTGATCTCATCAGCACACAAAAAGACACCTGTCACTGACAAGAGTCCAAGCATTTCAGGAGCCTCAAGCCAGGAAATAAGAGAGACCAAATATATCTATTTCTTATTACGGCACATCTCCTCTTGCTTGCTTTGGTCTCCTGGTGCCAGGCTGTCACTGCCACTTTAATGTAATTTAGAGAAGAATCTAAGGTCTCCAGGAAGCCCCAGCCTATTCTCACCAGGCCCACTCCCTCCCTCCCTCCTCGTTTTCCTTTCTGCCTCCCTAGTTGCTCTCTTCCTCATCTACAACTTTGTCAGGTAACTGTTGCCCTTCTGTTAAAGTCTGCAGTTTAATTTCAGGCCTGAGTTCCTGCCACTTCAAGACTTCACCACCTGAGACAATAATCAGGAGCAAGGGGAGAAAGCAGCTGCTCAAATCCTCCAGTATGGGTGGATGGAGTGAGGGGGGATGTTGGGATAAAATACTTAGAGAAAAACCGCAGCCCAGGGGCATGGGCGCAAATACTAAGGGGCAAAACCTGAATCAGAAGCACCTACAAGATGAGAAAGTTAAGAGAAAAAAGGATGACAGTAAAATTGGGGACATCATAAAAACTGACCTCAGTTTTAGATGTTGAAGAAATGACAAAATGAATAGAAAAATTAATAGAGTTAATATTTATGTCTAATTATTATGCAGTATATTTCTATATATAATGTGTTAATAAAACTTAAATGTATTAAAACTAAATTTTTCTCAAGTTGTATTTGATTAGAACAGTAAACTCTGACATAACAAATAATGAGCTTCATAAACAGTGGCTTACACAGCATGGAGATCTGCTCACACCCCAAAACACAGGGCATGCTCACTACAACGCGTCCTCTTTTGAATAAAAGGAAACTATACCTTTGGATCCCTCTCTTCCCTTGGGGCTCACAGATACAGGATTCATGCTGAGTTCCTAACCTAAACTCTAAGACTTGTTTCTCATAAAAATTTCTCTTTAATAGTTTTCTTGCTATACTGTAGTCATGTTTTATAACATTTTTTCCTAATTTTTTTTTCCTGAAAAAGAGAATATTTAGGCGAGGTGTGGTGGCTGATGTCTATAATCCCAGCACTTTGGGAGGCCGAGGTAGGAGGATCACTTGAGCCCAGGAGTTTGAGACTGGCCTGGGTAACAGAGCAACACAGCATTTCTACTAAAATTAAAAAGAAAAAAAAAAGCCAGGTGTGGTGGCTCGGAGCTGTAGTCCCAGCTACTTGGCGGGGCTGAAGGGGTTGGATCGCCTGAGCCTGGGAGGTCGAGGCTGGAGTGAGCCTTGATCACGCCACTGCACTCCAGCCTCGGCAACAGAGTAGGACTCTGTCTCAAAAAAAAAAAAAAAAAGGAAAAAATAAAGAAAAAAGAATATTTGAAATATTGAATTTTTAATTTGCCTAAAAAATATTTACATCATTGAATTTATGAACATTTCTATTCCTACCTCATAGGTAACTTACTACACTTCAGTTTTCATTAAAGTCCACTACCTAGGGTCTTCCCAAAGCTTTTGTGTCATCTGAAGTCAAGGTCTATTTGGAGGCTGAGTGACTTTTTTTCTGAGAAATATTCTTGAAAAGGTCTTATCTATTTGGAAATTCTTTAGGACAATCAAAATGGAGGAACAAAAGTTGGATTTTATATTCTTCCTTTCCCTTTCGAGTCTCTTCATTAAAGAATACCAGGATTTCTCCCACCCCTACCCTTCCACCTCCCACATTATCCCTGCCCAAAATTAAATTACTCCTTTCAGAGAAACTAGGAATATCCAATGGATTGAAAAACATTTCACCTGCAGAGAGTTTCCATTTGACCTCTATTTAATTTCTGAGTGTCATTTTCATTTCTTGCTCCAACCTTATTTATACTCTCTAAATCCCCAGACATTTCTCTGGGGAAATTTACTCAGAATAAACCCACAAATGCAAATTTTCTAGAAAATAACTTAACAAGATTATATATTTTTAAAAAACAAGTTTTGATATTCTCTTTGGGTTAAAGCCTCATTTCTCTTAGGGTATCCATGTAGGAATTGAAATTTCTTTGGTTACAGTAGTCATTTTTAACCTCATCACCACGATTACTGCTATTAAGTATTTAGCCTACATTTTTATGATTTAATCTTGGAAATGGTTTTTAGGGTTTCATGATCATTTCCTTAATTGCTTCCATTTTTCAGGCTTTTACTATGACATTAGCTACTGCCCATTCTTTAAACTGCCTGAAAATGAGGACTTGAATTTTATTATCAAGTAGCTAAATGGAAAATCAGTCTCCCAGGATTCTTAGAGGGGCGTAGGAGAGACCTCTGAGCGTATTCTATCTCAGTACAGAGCTGGCTCAGAAGTCCAAGACCTGAGCAGGTTCTCTACTTTGCTTGCAGCTTATCAGTGTGGTAACTCATCAAGGCCTTAGCAACATCATCCTGCCTTTTGGCTGTGTGCCTCACTGTTTGTTTAGTGTAGACTGAGTTACAAATCAAGTCTTATCTTCCTTTGCCAATCAGTTATTCCCCTTTGTCAGGTGTTCTAAGCAGTTTCTTGCTTCTCACTGTCAGTTTCTAGCAGTTCCTAGACTCTCCAGGGCAGCATGGAGCACTACAGTATATCTCTCACAAGGATCAATGACACTTTATGAGAAACACCTAAACTCTCCCACCAAAACTTAAAAAAGATAGAGTACTATTGTGACTTTTCATGTATCTCAATCCCTTCTGCTTCTCCCATCCCTCCTTCCTTCTCTTTGACCAAAGATAAATTATTAGCTAGGGATAGATGATATTATCTTTGGACAAAGAAGATAATTCCTAATTATCTACCTTTTTTTATTTTTAATTGAGACAAGTCTCACTCTGATATTCAGGCTGGAGTATAGTGGCACAATTATAGCTTACTGCAGCCTCGATCTCCCCGGCTTGAGCAATCCTTCTGTCTCAGCCCCTCAAGTAGCTAGGACTACTGGCACGTGCCACCAAACCCAACTAGTTTTTGATTTTTAATAGGCACCAAGATCTCACTATGTTGCCCAGGCTGATCTTGAACTCCTGGACTCAAGTGATCTTCCTGCCTTGACCTCCCAAAGTGCAGGGATTACAGGTGTGAGACACAGCACCTGGCCTGTCTAACTTTTAACATACTCTATAATTGCATTATTTTGTCATCTGAAATGAAAGATTATTTGCTCTTTAAAGATTCTTTTTTTAAACTTGCAATTCTTGCTCAAAATGCTGAAGTTGGTGAAATGGAAATAAGCAAAGAATAATCTCTTTTCTATCAGAGAGAGCAAAGCTACTTCTCAACTCAAACAGCAGATTTGAACTTGCTATTAAGACTCATAGTAGGACAGGTGTGGTGGCTCACAACTATAATCCCAGTACTTGGGAGGCCAAGGCAGAAGGATCGCTTGAGCCCAGGAGTTTGAGACCAGCCTGGACGGCATAGTGAGACTTTGTGTCTACTAAAAATAAAAAATTAGCCGGGTGTGGCGGTATACGCCTGTAGTCCCAGCTGCTTGGGAACTGAGGCAGAAGGATCACTTGAGACCAGCCTGGGCAACATAGGGAGACACCTGTCTCTACGAAAAAAAAAAAAAAAATTTGCCAGATGTGATGGTGTGAGCCTGTAGTCCCAGCTATCTGGGAGGCTGAGGTGGGAGCATCCCTTGAGTCCAGGAGTTTGAGGTTGCAGTGGGTTATGATTGCATCAGTGTGCTCCAGAGTAAGACCCTGTCTCCAAAAAAAAAAAAAAAAAAAAAAAAAAGGCTCATAGGAGCAACCCACTTGTTACTTGGCTTTGAAATTACGAGATGAAGTTAAAAAAATTTTTTTTAATGTTATGCTTTGCTTTTCCAGTTGTGATTGTTATATACAAATAATGCAAGGCTGAGCAGAGTCGAACCTGGGGCATGTGCATAGTCAGTTCCAAAAATCAGGAGACATGATTTTTCATTCTGCTATCTAAGGGAGGGGCTCATGGGGCAGCCAGGGGCAGAACTTACTGGCCCCTAGACATTATATAGTACTAAAGGCAAAGTGCCAAAAGTTGAGAGTAGGAGATTGAATATAGGCCACTGAGGAAGATGGCAAGCTACGAAGCAATAGGAAGTTGCAGAATGGTCACCAAAGCCATTCAATGAATCCTGCCATACTCTGTTTTCCTTGGCTCAGATTGTTTTCACCTCAGTGGCCAGCCCTGCAGTGGCTCTTG
>NW_012101399.1:3823921-3825535 GCF_000951045.1 Mandrillus leucophaeus | reverse complement strand
CCTGACCACCAATGGCATTTAAAGAGAGTTACAGAAGGAAAGTTAATGAACTGATTAAGATCATCTACAGAAACCTCACAACTAGCATCACACACAATAGTGAAAGTCTAGATGATTTTCCTTGTCCGGAAAAAGACAAGAAGGCCCACTCTTGTTGCTTTTATTCAAAACTGTACAAGAAGCTCTAGACGAGGCAATTAGGCAAGAAAAAGAAATAAAAAGCATCCATATTGGAGAGTAAAAAATGAAACCATCTCTATTTACAAATGGCATAATATTGTATACAGAAAATCCTAAGGAATCCATTAAAAAACTATTGGAAGTATTAAGAAATTCAGAAAGGTTGCAAGATACAAGATCAAAATGCAAGTATCAATATAATTCTATATACTAGGAATGAACAATATGAAAATGAAATTTCAAAAATTCATTCATAGTAGCATCAAAAAGGATAAAATAATACATTTAACAAAATGAGTAAAAGATCTAAAAGATCTACACCAAAAAATACAAAATACCAAAGAAAGAAATTAAAGAAGATCTACATACAGTCGTAAGTTGTTTAATGATGGGATTATATTCTGAGAAATGTGTTGTTAGATGTAGGTGATTTTGTTGTCATGCGAACATCACAGAGCGTGCTTACACAAACCTAGATTGTATATAGCCTACTACACACTCTGCAGCTCTATGGCATAGCCTATTGCTCCTAGGCTGCAAACTTGTACAGCATGTTACTGCATTGAATACTGTGGGCAACTATAACATAATGGTAAACATTTGTGCATCTAAACATACCAGAATATAGAAAAGGTACAGTAAAAATATGGTATTATAATCTTATGGGATCACCATTATGTATCTGTCATTGACCAAAATGTCATTATGGTGGTACATGGCTGTAAATGGAAAGACATCCTATGTTCATGGGTTGGAAGACTTAATATTGTTAAGACTACTGTACTCCCCAAATTGACCTATATATTTAATGCAATACATATAAAAAATTCCATCTGTCTTTTGGGTTTTTTTGTTGTTGTTGTTTTGCAGAAATTGGCTCATATGTCCCTATTTCAAAACTTACTACAACGCTACAATAATCAAGACAGTGCAGTAGTGGCATAAGTATAGACATAAATATCAATGGAATAGAATTGAGAGTCCAGAAATAAACCTTCACATAATGGTCAATTAATTTTCTACAAGGCAACTTGTCAAGACAATTCAAGGAGAAAGACTATTCTTTTTAATAAATACTACTGAAGGCTGGGCATGGTGGCTCACGCCTGTAATCCCAGCACTTTGGGAGGCCAAGGCTGGTGACTCACCTGAGGTCAGGGGTTCGAGACCACCCTGGCCAACATGGTGAAACCCCGTCTCTGCTAAAGATAAAAAATTAGCTGGGCATGGTGGCATTCACCTGTAGTCCCAGTTACTTGGGAGACTGGGGCAGGAGAATCACTTGAGCCTGGGAGGCAGAGGTTGTAGTGAGCACGCCACTGCACTTAAGCCTGGGGAGTGTCTCAAAAATAAATAAAGGGCTGAGAAGCTGGGCGTGGTGGCCCATGCTTGTAATCCCAGCTACTCAGAAGGCTGAGGCTGGGGGATCACTTG
>NW_012101399.1:3797222-3823121 GCF_000951045.1 Mandrillus leucophaeus | reverse complement strand
ATATGCCAACAGTGAACAGTCTAAAAAATAAATCAAGAAAGCAATCCTATTTACTATACAAAATACCTATGAATAAATTTAACCAAAGAAGTGAAAGATTTATGCAATGAAAATTATAAAGTACTTATGAAAAAGTTGAAGAGGACAAAAAAAAGGGAAAAATGTTCCATGCTCATGGACTGGAAGAATATCATTAAAATGACCATACTGCCCAAAGTAATCTATAGATCCAACGCAATCTCTATCAAAATACTAATGACATTCATCACAGAAATAGGAAAAAAAAACCACAAAACCCTAAATTCTAATGGAACCACTCAAGACCCCAAATAGCCAAACCATTCCTGAGCAAAAACAACAAAGCTGGAGGCATCACACTATCTGACTTTGAAATATATTACAAAGTTATAGTAGCCAAAAGAAAGTCTACTGGCATAAAAACAGACACACTGACTAATGGCACAGAGACTCAGAAATAAATCCATGCATTTACAGCTAACCCATTTTCAACATAGGTGCCAAGAACATATATTAGAGACAAAACGATCTCTTCAATAAATGGTGCTGGGAAAACTAAATAACCAGATGCAGAAGAATGAAGCTAACCTCTATATTTCATCATATCAAAAATCAAATCAAAGTAGATTAAAGACAAATCTAAGACCTAAAACTATGAAACAACTAGAAGAAAACATTGGGGGAAATGCTTCAGGACACTGGTCTAGGCAAAGATTTTTTGGAAAAGACCTCAAAAGCACAGGCAGTCAAAGCAAAAATAGACAAATCGGGTTATATCAAGTTTAAAAGAAACACAAAACTTCTGCAGAGCAAAGGAAACAATCAGCAAAGTGAAGACACAACCTAAAGAATGGGAGAAAACATTTGCAAACTATCCATCTTACAAGGAATTAATAATCAGAATATATAAAGATTCAACTCTATAGCAAAAAGCAATCTGATTAAAGAATGGGCAGAGCCAGGCACATGGCACTCATCTGTAATCCCAGCTACTTAGGAGGCTGAAGCAGGAGGATTGCTTGAGCCAGGGAGTTGGAGACAAGCCTGAGCAACATAGTGAGACCCTATCTCAAAAAAGGAGTGGGGGGCAAAAGACCCGAATAGATATTTCTCAAAAGAAGACATACAAATGGCCAACAGGTATAAAAAAAATGCTCAACATCATTAATCATCAGGGAAATGCAAAGCAAAACCACAATGAGATATCACCTAATCCTAATTAAAATGGCTTTTATCAAAAAGACAAAAAATAACAGATGGCGGTGAGGATGTGGAGAAAGAGGAATGCCTATACATTGTTGATGGGAATGTTAGTATACTCACTATAAAACACTATAGAAGTTCCTCAAAAAAATTATAGAGCTACCATATAATCTAGCAATCCTACTGCTAAAGACTTATTAAGTCTTTAATCCATTTTGTCCAAAAGAAAGGAAATCAGTATATGGAAGACGTATCCGCACTTTCATATTTATTACTCTATTCACAATAGCAAAGATATGGAATCAACCTATGTGTCCATCCATGGATAAATGGATAAAGAAAATGTGGTACGTATACACAGTAGAATATTATTCAGCCATAAAAAATCCAATCCTTTCATTTACAGCAACATGGATGGACCTGGAGGTCATTATGTTGAGTGAAATAAGCTGAGCGCAGAAAGACAAATACCACATGCTGTCATTCACATGTGGGAGCTAAATGTGGATCTCATGGAGGTAGAGAGTGGATTCATGGTTACCAGAGGCTGGGAATAGTAGGGATGAAGGAGAGACAAAGAAAGGTTGGTTAGTAATCACATGAAAAGATTCTCAACAGTATTAGTTATTATGCGAACACAAACCAAAACCACAAGATACCACTTCACATATATTAAGTCATCTATCATCAAAAAGATAGACAATAAAAAGTGTTGACAAGGATGTGGGGAAATCTGAATCCTCATTTATCGTTGGTGAGAATGTAAATGATTCAGTCACTTTGGAAAATAGCTTGGCAGTTCCTCAAAAAGTTAACCATTGAGTTCCCATATGGCCTAGCAATGCCAGTGCTAGCTATACACCCAAGAGCACTGAAAACATGTCTACTCAAAAACTTGTACACTCATGTTCATAGAACATGATTAATACTAGCTAAAATATGGAAACAACCCAAATGTCCATCAGCTGATGAATATACAGAATGTGTTATAGCCATACAATGGAATATTTGGCCTTAAAAAGGAATAAAGATGGATGAACCTTGAAAAATTACACTGAATGAAAGAATCCACATAATATATGATTCCATTTATATAAACTGTCCAGAATAGGCAAGTCTGTAGAGACAGAAAATAGATTAATGGTTTCCAGGGGCTCCAGAAAGGGGGAATGGAGGTAACTGCAAATAAGCATAGGGCTTCTTTTTGGGATAATGAAAATAATCTGGAACTGGTGTCAATGGTTGCACAACTTTGTGAATGTACTAAGAACGCTGAATTGCACACATTGAAAGGATGCATTTTTGATATGTGAATTATATCTCAATAAAGCTGTTATTTTATAAAAGAAAGAAAGGAAAAGAAAAAGCGAGCTATACAGAAAAAGATAGCTATACAGCTATCTATGATGCTTTAGGCCACCATCGTCCCTGGCTGCTTCAACACTGTCAGGTATTTACATTGATTAGCTTCTGTTTAGTTGTGCTTTTTTTCTTTTCTTTTTAAATTTTGAGGCTTCAATCCAAGTCATCTAGCCAAATAAATTCCCAAACATGTGTTTCTGACACATGGCCAAATAATCTAGATTTAGAGAGGAAATCATGAACAAATTAATTTTAGTCATAAATTAACAGACAGGCAGCTTCTAGAGACCCAAATATGTCTCTTTTTCAAACATGGTGACTGTCTTACTCCATTCAGGCAGCTATAACAAAAATACTATAGACTGGGTGGCTTAAACTACATTTACTTCTCACTGTTCTGGAGGTTGGGAAGTCTGAGATTAAAATGCAGATTCAATGTCTGGTAGGGACCAGTTTACCAGTTTATAGACTGTGGTCTTCTGACTAAGTCCTTAAATGGCAGAAAGGGGAAAGAGAGCGCTCTGGGTCTCTTTTATAAGGGCACTAATCTTATTCATGAGGGCTCGGTTCTCATGACCTAATCACCTCCCCAAAGCCACACCTCCCAATGCAGCACAATGAGGGTTAGGATTTCAACATATGAATTTCGGGGGGACACAAATATTCAGTCCATAGTAGTGACCTAGAATCATTAAATTAATAGGTTTCCTTTAGTGCAAGGATAACATCCTGAAAATACTAATTAATTTAAAAGTTAAAATGATTAACAAATGGAATGAAACACAGACATTTAAATGTACCCTAAGGAATGCCCTTTTATATTACCATATTAAGAGTGTCAAAAGAGAGAGAGGCAGAGAAAGAGAGAGAGAGAGAGCTTTACCTGTGGGTGTATAATGATTTTGGGTAGTTAAGCAGCACCCTTCTTTTGAATTGCTCACAATGCTTTATAGCATTCACTTCAATGGTGACAACACTCTTGTGGGTGGCAGGCATTGTACTAAAAGTGGAGTACAGCTGCAGGTCAGACAACCCAGGGACACACAGTTATCACATCAACAGTTTATAGCACAGGTGGGTGCAGAGCCCATAGGGTTGGTCCAGTCATGCCTCATCCACATCTGACCAAGGTGGCATCTTCTTGGACTGATAAGCTCTCGAATGAATAATAGTTTTGAGTTCCCATTATTCTGGGTTTCCCAAGCGTGCCTGCCATATCTGAAACAGATGGTCAGTATTACAGGATGATGACTGTTTTTAATTCTAATAGGAATCACATGATTAACACTTCCTGAAAGGAACTGGATTACATATTGAAAATTGGACCTCTACTCTTAAAAAAAAAATTATTTGATTTCCTGTCTCATTTCCAGAAAATCATAGGAATACTGAAAAGTCTGTAAAGAGTATTTTGAAATGGATTAACATCTACACTTGTTTTATGTCACACTGATCTCTTAGGCCCCATCCAACTATTTACTTATTTGGCAGTTATGATACTTTCTCTGCACAGCCAAAAGCCTGGGGAGGGACATGCATGCAGGGACAACATCCGTTTTATTTTCCCGTGTCGTCCCATGCTTAGCACCGTGCCTGGCACATAGCGCGTGCTCAACAACACTTTTTGAGTAAATAAATCATGCAGTATTTTGCTTTATAAGACTTTTCTTTGACTATATGGCACTCCAGTTGGAGTTCTATTTATGATAACAACCCCTTCTAGCAATGCTTTTGTTGCATGGATAATGTGTTTTTATTTTTCCAGATTTCTTTCATTTCTGATTTACTCTGACCATTCACAAAAGTATATTAAGATTTTAAGATTTCCAAACACCTCTGGTGAGGGAATTTCTATAAGTATTCAAATGTTTCTTGACTACATGTTAAAAGATTATTTATATCTGCAGTATTTTTGGCACTTAACAAGTAATAACATATTCATATTACATCAACACTTACTTCATTGTTTTTCCTTTAAAAGTTCTTAAAAAAAAAAAAAAAAAAAAGAACCTTAACATCTTCCCAGATTGTATTTCCCTCATCTCCATTAGTTACCAGTGTTGACTCTATTCTTTTTATTGCCAATATTCCTGCAGAAAAGTTAGAGATGACCTATTTGTCCTTGATTTTTGCTTCCAAAGATGCGCCACCAAAGAATAGGAATTTCTTATAGAATGCATACGCTTTAGGGGCATCTGTCCCTGTCTTTAACTTTACAAAAATAAAATAATAAAGTTATGTGTTTTCTTCACACATTTGAAAACCAGAAATAGATTCAAACGTACATTTTTCTATCCGCGTGCCAAGCTAATAAGTCGAGCGCAACAGACTGTAGCGCGCAGGCCACCGCGGCTCCGCCCTCACACAGCGCTCTTCCTCCTCCCGCACCTCCCCCGCGCCTCCTCCCACTGGGGCCCGGCCGGCCAGCAGCCCCCCGCAGCCCTGCCAGCTGCTCTCCTGGCAGCTGCACGCTCGCCTCTGGGTCTCTCGTGCCGCGTTATGTTCCTGGGCATCCTTAAAATCAGAATCACTGCGTTTTAGAGCCGAGTGACTTTGGACTGGCTCCTCTGACACCACCGAATTTCTGCAGATCATTTACTCCATTTTAGACTCTTAACACTTCACCATCTGGAAGGTCTTGGAGAGGGCACTGGGACCGGCGGAGTGTCTGCTGCGTCATGTGGGGCACTTTTAGTGACCTCCTCTTGAAGCAGACGTCAACGGGAAGTGTTCTAGGTGCCCACAGAGAGGGGTCTGATGGAGGACGCCTGTTACTGCTTCTTCACCCTCAAAGGAAGGAAACCTAGACTTCTGAGGAGGTAGAACTCAACAGTATACATGCTTTTAACTAGCAATATGTGTGGTACACGTTCTTCATTTATAAAATCAGTTCTGCAATGCCTGTTACTCCAGTCTCTGTTATCTCTGGAACTCTTGAGTGAAGACTATCCCCTGACCTAAGCTGGGCCGATCAGAATCTCTCGGGGGAGTCTGGAATTGGGACAGAAATGCTCATCTCTGTCCTGGTTTCTCCAACAGGCAAGATGTGCATGGGGAGCTGGGGATGGGCAGTGTTTGGGGCTGTGTACCTTGAGGTAGTGAAAACAGATCTGCTGATCCTGCAGGCAGTGAGAGAGAGGGAGAAAGAAAAATAAATCTACAGTGAGAAAAATAGACATGAGAAAAAGCCAGCTTCCCAGCTTCCCAGAAGCTTCCTGGCTCGTGGTTCTAGTCCCCCAGGAGACTGGGCTACTTCCGCGCCTGGCCTGAAGTTAGTTTCTCTTCCATGCAACAAAAATACTCTCCTAAGATGTTGACTCCACAAGGCTTCTGACCACAAAGCACAATCATAATCCTTTCATCGAGTTTAATTATCCAAAATCTCAAGAATCTCAAACACAATTAAGAACCCAGAAGTAGATAGGTGACATATCCAAATAGTGAAAGCTATGGTTTTGGTCCAGAATTGTGCAGTGTCAGTCCTAGCTGCCCCTGGCCCTGCTCACTAACTCCTCCTCAGAAAACAATTCATCAAATTTATCTTGCAGCTGGTATATGCTCTGCACCAGGTCAAATGCTGAAGTTTTGAAGGCCATCATCACACAGTCCAATTCCCATGCTTTCGATCTAGCGGGGAACTCAGACAAGTAAAACACATTATACAAGGGGTCTTTTAAAAGTTCACTGAAATACGTATTATGAAAAACTATGCATAGATGTCAAAAATTTTTGCACCAAAATAAACTTGTACTAACTTGTTATAACATGTCTGAAAAGGATCTAGTTGGAGGCACTAAGATGAGACATCAGTTTGTAAGGAGTCCCTTATCAGAGCAACGTAAATTCTGCTAAAATTGAAGCAAGAACAAACATTAAATTTTTAGTGAAGCTTGGTTGGAAGAATGATGAAATCATTAACTTTTAATGAAAAGTTTATTGGGACAATGTGCCCCAAAATTAAGCAGTTTATAAATAGAATAATTCATTTTAAGAAGGGGCGAGACAATGTGAAAGCTGAAGCCTGCAGAGCAGACCATCCACATCAATTTGTGAGGAAAAACTCCTCTTGTCTGAGCCCTAATTGAAGAGGACCAATGATTAACAGCAGAAACAATAGCCAACACCATAGACATCTCAGTCGGTTGCACTTACACAATTCTGACTGAAAAATTATAAAGTTGAGCAAACTCTCCACTTGATGGGTGTCAAAACCGTTGTGCCCAAATCAACAGCAGACAAAAGCAGAGCTTTTGATGGCAATTTTAAAACAAGTGGGATCAACAATCTCAGGGCATTTCTTCAAAGAACTGTAACAGGAAATAAAACATGGCTTTGCCAGTACAATCCTAAAGACAAAACACAATCACAGCAATAGCTACCAAGAGGGGGATGTGCGTCAGTCAAAGCACAAGCAGACCATCAAGAACCAAGGTCATGGTGAAGGTTTTTTTTTTTGGATGCTCAAGGCACTTTGCTCATTGACTTTCTGGAGGGCCAAAGAACAGTAATATTTGCTTATTATGAGTGTGTTTTGAGAAAGCCAAAGCTTTAGCAGAAAAATGCCCAGGAAAGCTTCACCAGAGAGTCCTTCTCCACCACAACAATGCTCCTGCTCATTCATTCCTCTCATCAGACAAGGGCAATTTTTGTTTTTGTTTTTATTATGGAGTCTTGCTCTGTCGCCCAGGCTGGAGTGCAATGGCACAATCTCAGCTCACTGCAACCTCTGCCTCCTGGGTTCAAGCCATTCTCCTGCCTCAGCCTACCGAGTAGCTGGGATTACAGGCCTGCACCACCACGCCCAGCTAATTTTTGTATTTTTAGTAGAGACAGGGTTTCACCATGTTGGCCAGGCCGGTCTCAAACTCCTGACCTCATGATCCGCCCGCCTCGGCCTCCCAAAGTGCTGGGATTACACCCTGCCTGGCCAGAGAAGGGCAATGTTTTGAGTTTTGATGCTGAATGATTAGGCATCCACCTTACAGTCCTGATTTGGCTCCTTCTGACTTTTTGTTTCCTAAAAAGTCTTTAAATCTTTTTTTTCAGTTAATAATGTAAAAAAGACTATATTGACCTGGTTGATTTCCCAGAACCCTCAGTTCTTTAGGGATGGACTAAATGGCTATTATCACTTATAAAAATGTCTTGAACCTGTTGGAGCTTATGTTGAGAAATGAAGTTTATATATTTTATCTTTTAATTTCATTTCTTCATGAACCTTTTGAACTAGTAAGAGAATTTTCTAATTTAACTTTACTGAGTTTAAATCTCAGTGTTGTTCAAGAAATGATAATACTGGCCAGACACAGTGGCTCATGTCTGTAGTCCTAGTGCTTTGGGAGACTGAGGCAGGAGGATTGCCTGAGGCCAGGAGTTTGAGACCAGCCTGGCCAACATAGTGAGACCCTGTTTTTCTTTTTCTTTTTTTTTTTTTTGAGATAGAGTCTCACTCTGTTACCCAGGCTGGAGTGCAGTGGCGCAATCTCGGCTCACTGCAAGCTCCACCTCCCGGGTTCACGCTATTCTCCTGCCTCAGCCTCCCTAGTAGCTGGGACTACAGGCGCCTGCCACTATGCCTGGCTAATTTTTTGTATTTTTAGTGGAGACAGGGTTTCACCGTGTTAGCCAGGATGGTCTCAATCTCCTGACCTCGTGATCCACCTGCCTTGGCCTCCCAAAGTGCTGGGATTACAGGCGTGAGCCACCACACCCTGATAGTGAGACCCTGTTTCTAATGTAAAAAAAAAAAAAAAAAACTGAGTCACATGGCAGAAAAAAATATATAAAAAATGATACTACTTTGCAGATTTTATCTTTTTAATATTTCAACAGGCCAAGCATGAGTATCAGCTATAAAAATCTCAATAATTTTAAAGATATGACAAACTTAAATTATTTGAAGATGTTGTATGAGACTTGCAGAGTTCTAGATGGGGAAGAAACTGTTTCCAAGATGCTTACATACCCAACCGAATGAAGTAGATTAGAAAACAGCAGGATAATCACACAACATAGCTTCACTTTGCTGGTTGTGTGGAATGGGCCTTACGGGACACCATCGACTTTGCTACGATCGTGTTGCATTTCTAACTAGGCTCTCAGTGTTGACAGTACAACAAAGCCCTTTTGGTCAAGGAAACAAACTTTAGACACTGTCAGAGACCAGTTACAAGATCAAGTGGTTTTATAAGATTAATGTAAAAAAATCTTTATATTAATATTTTACTACTTTTATTTTGAATATGTACCAAAGAGCATACATTATATTTTAAAGCTAATTTGGTAATTTAGAATAAGACTTATAAAAGCAACTTTTATCAGATTATATATTAACACATGTTGATTGCAGAATATTTGGATAATATAGATCAATACTGTATGACCTAATCCACAACACCACTTTATTGTTATAGTCATGACTTTTATTTTTGTAATTAATTTCTCAAATCCTCACTTACCCTATCAGGAGAAAGTCTAATATAGACTCTCCCCAAATTGTCCAAAGACACTATGGGCTGGGTGTGGTCGCTCACGCCTGTAATCCCAGCACTTTGGGAAGCCAAGGCAGGCAGCTTGCTTGAGTCCAGGAGTTCGAGACCAGCCTGGGCAACATGGCAAAACCCCATCTCTACTAAAAATACAAAAATTAGCTGGGCATGGTGGCACACATCTATAGTTCCAGCTACTTGGGAGGCTGAGGTGGGAGAATCACCTGAGCTCAGGAGGTAGAGGCTGCAGTGAGCTAACACCACTGCACTCTCTCCTGGGCAACTGGAGTAAGACCCTGTCTCAAAAAAAAAAAAGAAAAGAAAAGAAAAGAAAAAGACACTATGGTCTTACTGGGTCCAAAGAGTGACAAGGGTGAGTTGTGTTTCCATTGCTAGGTCTAGAGGGAAGTGGGAAGCTTGACCATTTCACTACTGCTCTCCTTCCTTGCAGCCTCACAGGCTCTAAGTATGGTCCTGCATGGTCCATGCTGTGGCAAATGCCCTTGCTGCATCTGAACCTGCCTAGCCATGGTGGGGCTCCAACCTGGGGTCCTGCAATTATAGCTCTCTTGGAGTCCCTGTCAGTCAATGATAGTCACCATTTCCCGTATTCTCAGCATGGAACGAGAGTAGCTGGGTCCCAAGAAGCTTCTAACTTAGCCACATGCTGTGCTTCCTCCAAGAATGCCTAGGCCCTTAAATTTATCCCAGGATGTCAACTTAGGTTTGCTGATTCCTAATGATAATTTTATTTCAGGTCCTCATTACTGTTCTCTGAGAATGGGCCGTGGCCTGGTTACCCTGATAAACCTTGAAAGAGCAGGGTAGAAAATGTGTCCTTGCCTTTCCAGATGGTCAAGGCTCCATCCTCATATTATCCAACCACTTCATCGGGGACCAATTTTGTTTACCCTGAGTTTCAGAGAATAGCATAATACCAGAAGGATGGGTAAACTCTACTCCCAGCATTTCCATAGCTAAGGGGGCAACTGGAATGACTTGGAAGGCTACAAATGAAATCCTCTTATGCCAATTAAAAAAAATCCATGACAAAGCAGTAATATGTCGTCACTGCAGAATATATAGAATGTACAGAATATTACAAAGAAGAAAATAAAAATCCCTCATAATCCATCCACAGATAACCCGTTAATGCTGTAGAGGACTCTTGTCCTAACTTGCCTTCCCACCCACCCTTGTAGTACTCTCCCATACCCATCCAACAATTCAGACAAGTTGCTGCTCTGAACACTCCATTCTTTACTTCTTTGTGCATTGTACTTCCTTGTCCTGCAATGCCTTCCTTTCTATTTTTGCCTGTTGAAATCTACTTCTTTTAACGTCCAGATTGAATGTCACCTTCCTCTTAAATGCATTCTGCTCACACCCTCTGAATGAAGCTCCACCTACTCGGACCACCCACAATTTGTACTTTACTTGAGACACATATATCATGCCTTTGAATTATACTAATTTTTGCAATAGTGGCAACTCCATGACTAAAGTGAAAGTTTGAGAGTAATTCCTACTTGAGAGTAAGAATTTTGTTGCACTCAACTTTTCCTTTTTTTTTTTGAGACAGGATTTTGCTCTTGTTGCCCAGGCTGGAGTGCAATGGTGCGATCTTGGCTCACTGCAGCCTCTTCATTTCAGGTTCAAGTGATTCTCTCGCCTCAGCCTCCCGAGTAGCTGGGATTACAGGTGCCCACCACCATGCCCAGTGGAGATGGGGTTTCACGTTGGCCAGGCTGGTCTCGAACTCCTTACCTCTGGTGATCCACCTGCCTCGGCCACCCAAAGTGCTGGGATTATAGGCATGAGCCACTGCACCCAATCTGTATTCAACTTTTCATCTCCCATGTCAACTGGTACAGTGCAAATAGTTATGCACTCAGCAAATGTTTGTTAAAAAATACATGTGTGTACCTAGCAATAGAGAGATAACATATCAATTAAGTTGGCCTAGTCAAATTATTTAACTTTATTAAAATAAAAAATGATAGGGCCAGGTACTGTGGCTCACACCTGCAATCTCAGTGACTCAGGAGACTGATACAGGAAGATCACCTGAGGCCAGGAATTCAAGACCAGCCTAAATAACAAAGCAAGACCCTGTCTCCACAACAAATTAAAAAATTAGCCAGGCATAGTGGTCACATGCCTATAGTTGTAGCTGTTTGGGAGGCTGAGGCAGGAAGATCGCTTGAGCCCAGAAGTTTGAGGTTACATTGAGCTATGATTGTGCCACTTCACTCCAGCCTGGGCGACAGAGCAAGATTCTGTGTCTTAAAAAAAAGAAAAGTATCAAATGTCTGTTATATGGAAGACTCCAGGTATTTACTGTTTCAAACTTTTCTTAAATTTATTTTTTAAAAGTTCAGATGTACAAAATTACAAATAATAAACACCCACATACCCAGCATCCATATTAAGAAACAAAACATTACCAATATAACTGAAGTCCTGTAAATTCCATCCTTAACGCACCCCTTTATGCCTCTACCATAGTTAGGCAAATCCTGAACTTGAGGATTAATCTTTCTAAGCATTTATTTTTATTTTAACCATACTACACATGTATTTATAATGTGTGTTTGTTGGATTATTTAAGAATATTCAATTCTGCTATACAAAATAAGACAAACACATAGGGAGAAAAAAATGAAACTAAGAATTGAAGCAAGTAGCTTATGAAACAGGCAAAATTCCTACAAAATGTAGTAGTGCATTTGTGTAATGAACATAATTAGAAAGAGATGAAAAGAGCAAGAAACACATAATAGTCATGATACATGAGGCCCTGAATCATCCAATTTTCATGACGTACTGAAGATACTTAAGGCATATCAGGCATTCTCTATTCAAAAGGTTTTAATTTGGCCAACCATTGGCTCCTCACATCCTCTGCAAAAGAAATATAAATAAAATTCATAGCTGCTGATTCATACTGACAAGCTACCGCCGTCAACCAGACCTACTTTGCTCCCAAGACTTTAGAGCAAGTGTGTGTTTTGACCCCAAACACCCCTGTCTGTGGGGCTGCTTTGGTTAAATCTCAACTCTGATCTTTGCAAGCAAACCCTTGGTTAGGAAGGCTGATGTGGCAAGGAGAGACAGGACTGAGGATTCAGGTGTTGTCATCTTTCCACTCTGCGTCCTGTGACACATCTTAAATGTGTTAACCCACTCCATGTCTTTCACCTAGCTTCTTATGGTGTGTTTTAAATTGATTTAATAAGCCAAGTGATTCGAGGATTTTGTTTTGGTTCATGAGCCTTTCTTGTTCTACGATCCCTTGAATAGCTTGCCTGTTAGTGTACTTACAGGCTACCATTGCAGCAACAATGGTTGTTGTTTCCCACACAATAGCATTTGCAAGTTTTTAATCTGGATAGAAATATATTCTACACATTCAACAGAAATTTTTTTTTAAGAGACAGGGTCTTGCTCTGTCACCCAGAATGCACTCATAGCTCACTGCACTCATAGCTCACTGCAGCCTACAACTCTTGGGCTCAAGGAATCCTCCCACCTCAGCCTCCTGAGTAGCTAGGACCATGGGCATGTGCCACCAAGCCTGGCTAATTTTATTTTTTGTAGAGCAGGGCCTTGCTATGTTACCCAGGCTGGTCTCAAACTCTTGGCCTCAAGAAGTCTTCCTGCCTTGGCCTCCCAAAGTGCTCCCAATTTACAGGCATGAGCCACTGGGTCTGGTCTTGCAACTTGATTTTTGGTCAACTTGATCAACATCTTGTTTGTGAGATTCTTCCATGGGAGATATGCATATCTATTTCATTCATTTTCATAGCTATATTCATTGAATATTTCACAATTTACCCATAAATTCTTCTGTTGATCTAATGTACATCATTTCCAATTTTTTTCTATGCTGCTGTGAATATTCTTGTATGTATCTCCTTGGGCACAGGTAAGAGAGCTTCTCAGAGAATATACCTAGGAGCGCAATTTCTGGCTCACAGAGTATGCACAGCTTTAACTTGACTAAATACTGCCAAATTGCTCTCCAAAGTGTTTGTGCTAATTTATACTCTTACCAGAAGTAAGTTCCTATGTTGTTTGTTTTTTGAGACAGGCTCTCACTCTGTTGCCCAGGCTGGAGTGCAAAGGCATTATAGCTCATGGCAGCCTTGGACTGCAGACTTAAGCAATCCTCCCACTTCAACCTCCCTAGTAGGTGAAACCACAGGCGTCTGCCATCATGCCTGGTTAAGTTTTTATTTTTTGTAGAGACGGGATCTCACTATATTGCTCAGGCTAGTTGCGAACTCCTGGACTCAGGTGATCCTTCTGCCTTGGCCTCCCCAAATACTGGAATTAAAGGCAGTTCCTATGTTCTTAATCCTAGCCAACACTTTGTGCTGTCAGACTTTAAAATTTTTACTGATCTGATGAATGGATGAGCTCTGCTCACAAAGAATCATCTTATGGCATTTCCTCAGTACTTTAATTATGAGGGGAAAAAAATCTGTGCAAATTTTGTGTCAGATTTTTGGATTTTCTCATTCTCTGCTTAAGGCCAAGTAAGGTTTCCTCTTTCTATTTCCATCACTGTCAGCACCAAAGGAAAAACTTTGCAACAAAACTTGTTATATTTTTTCAGAAGGATTAAAGTTTGGAAGAATACCATATTGGAGGCTTTAAGTCTCAAAAATATCCCTCTGATTATACAGGGGCATAAGAAAATGAATTTAACTGCATCCATGCAAATCAATCATCACTAAGCGTATGTCGTAATGACGGTAGGTCAGTAGTGGAACAACTATGACTCACAGGCTGAGAATGCCCTCATTTAAGAAATTCTACAAAGTTGCTCCCTACCCCCAGAATATCTACCCCAGGGGCTTGTTCCATGCCTCAAATTCAGCTACTAAAGTACTGAAGTCCAAAATTTTCATATTTAAGAAAACTCCAAAAGAAAACACATCTCAAAAAAAATTTGTATAAGTCATTAGCACCTTATTTGTCACATTTACTCTTAAAAACACAAAAGGAATGGGCCACAGAACCTGCAAGTGCTAATAGGGCATAAGGTGGAGGCCACCCTCAACTTCTTCCCCTCCCTTTATCCACAACATTCAGACAGACAAATCTCTGTTCTTAGCATCTTGCTTAAATATTTTGGATGGCTCCCCAAAAGGGCTACCTGTATTCTCCAAGTGTGGTCTAGGGGTCCCTTCTGGCTTCAGGTCCTTCACTAAGGTAATCATTTAAAAAGTACAGATTTCCCAAGTGCCAGCCCAGGCCTACTCAATCAGTATGTCTGACAGGGAGATCCTGGAATCTGTTTTCAATAAATAACCCAGTTTGATTTTCTTAAAGAGTTTTTCACAATTGAGAAGTACAGTGTACAGTAAGTACAGAAAGCATAAATGTGCAGTTCAATGATTACAAAGTGAACATCCACATAACCATGGTCCAGAACAAGAGAGAGAGCCTTGCTTGCCAGCACTTCAGAAGCCCCCTTGTTCCCCTTTCAATGATTTCTCTCTTCCCTTAGTCGTATCTATTATTCTCATGTCTGACACTCACAGCTTGATTCTTGCACTCACTGGTAGTGAGAACTACAGCTACAAGATAAAGTCCAGACTGCTTGGCATGTCAGAGGCGGCTCCTGCACGATTTGGTCTCTACAATTTCATCTTCTGCCTCTGCCCTCTTCATATGTAATTCTCAAGTCATTTGGAATCAGTTATGCTTCATTTTACAATGATTTCCGTAAGTTACTGCTCATGCTGCCTCACTGCCTCTGTGCTTCTGTACTTGTTGGGGAGTGCCTGCACTTCCTGAGTCTTAATTTCATCCTTCCAGACCTGTCTAATTGTTGCTTGCTTACAAGGCCTACTGACTTCCACCCCTCTGCCCTACCCAAACCAGAACCATCACTCTTTCTTTGTGTGACTAAGAACATCTTATAATGTGTGCAAGTGCTTGTTTAATGTGCATTCCCCTTTCTAGACCAGGAATTAGGGCAGATATTTTTTAATTTTCTTGTGCATATAGGCTTAGTGTGTATCCCTCAGTCAGTGCTTATTTGTTGAACAAGCAAATAGTCTCCAGGTATAAACATCTTTGGAAAAGTAGCACACTGCAACCTTAATAACTCTGGGTATATTTGGATCAGATCACGTTCCTCCTTGTCAGGAAACAAATGCAGACATCAGTAACACACTGGGTGCCAGAGAGGAAGGTGAAAGCAAGTGAAGAAAGTGGGATGAAACACTGCAGGAGCAGGAGCGGGGGAGCTAGTGATGTTGTTTGAAGGGCTGCCAGAGCCTACAGAGCAAGGGACAATCAGAGTGCTCCCGGCAGCAATGAGCCTTCCCTTCTTTCTCTGAGAGGGCTCCCAGTTGTCAGACCACTTTGCTGCATGGGGAGCGTGGACTGTTCCAAATTCCTTACATCTTTTCCTGCCTCTGATTGTCCTCACATTGTCCATCTTCTCTGAGTATCCATTCTGCTTGCAAAATGCCACCTTTTAAGTAAGTAACCTGCCTATTTTTGACCTTAGCATCAAAACTCCTATCCATCCATAGTATGTGAGTGGGAGTGGAAGGAGACAATGAGCCAGCCACACAGAGGGGCCTTGTGTAACTGCTTGGTGCTCAGAGGATCTGGACAGAAGCATCTGGGCAGCCTGCCACAGGAAACTTCACAGCAATGTCAATAGTCCTGACGAAAACGAACCTTGACTATTGGGCAAACTGAGAGGGTGGAAGGACAGGAATGAGCATCACTTGAAATCTACTGATGCTGGAAAAGATACTGTAAAGCAAAATTTAAAACCAAAAAGTAGTTAATAAATTTAGGCCCCTTCTACTGTATGGGTCTGAAAGAGAGCCATCACTGGTGGTTTGATACCTGGGGAAAGGGTGAAGGCAGCTTTGAGTGGAGATGATCAAGGCAGGTCTGGAGCCCACACTTGGGAGATGCTTGCATCTGCAAAATGAAGAAAGAACTGCAGTCTCAGAGAAAGGGGGCTCTGCTATCCTCCCCTAAGGAACCATAGCAGCAGATGGGTCTCAAGCAGCACTGGACCAGTTTGGCACATGGTGGGCCAGTTTTCTGCAGCTAAACAGGGACTGGAACAAACAAACAGGGCATCAGAGGTGGCCCAGATGCCAGTTCTGTCATTGGGTGTGAAAGCCCAGTGAACGTCACATTTTGAACTGCAAAAGCTCTGGGACTGCATAGGTCCCCGGAACAGGAGGATCCTCAAGAAGATATAAAGAGATACATGCTTGAACGATTAATCGGGAAAAAAAGACTATTTGTGACATCAGATTTAAAGCCGTTCAAGCCAACTCTATATCTATAAATATATATAAAATCAATATTAACACATTCAATTTTTTTGTAGCTAGTTGGGTGATAAGGCAACTCAGGATTGTATCTGAATCAGCATGGTGAAAGTATTTGGTGTGGTGGGGTATCTATGTCTTGAGAGTTCACCATGTGTCAGATGGTATACCCTCAAGACATGTAGTTATATAGGACAGATGACATACTAAGTGCTTGACACATACTTTTTAGCTCCCAGTTTTTGTTGACCTCCTGGTTTTTGTTGCCCTCTGCAAACAAGTGGATAAATACATACAATTTTGTTTTCATTTTTATTTGTAAACTGCTTTTGAAGCAGAACCTTTGTTAAAAAACATTTATTTTCTTCCTGATTTTCAAAGTAGTGCATGTTTAATGTTGTGTTTTTGTTTTTGTTTTTGTTTTTTTTAAGACAGAGTCTCACTCTGTCACCCAGGCTGGAGTGCAATGGCATGATCTCGACTCACTGCAACCTCCGCCTCCTGGGTTCAAGTGATTCTCCTGCCTCAGCCTCCCAAGCAGCCAGGACTAAACATGCCACCATGCCTGGCTAAGTTTTTGTATTTTTAGTAGAGACGGGGCTTCACTGTGTTAGCCAGGATGGTCTCCATCTCCTGACCTCGTGATCCACCTACCTCGGCCTCCCAAAGTCCTAGGATTACAGGCGTGAGCCACCGCGCCTGGCCGAAATGTTTAAAAATTGAAAAAAGCATAAAGAAGAAAATAAAAATTATCTATAATACCATCACCCAGAGATAATTACTGCTAACATTTAGTAAATTTCCTTTCATGTTTATTTAGGTATAGAGATTACAGGTTGTTTTGCTCTGTTCTATTTTTACCCATAACATTATGAGCATTTCCCAATATTATTAAATATTAATTGAATATATTCCATCATATAGATGTAATACAACTTATTTAACCAATACATTATTTTTGATTTTTTCCATTTCACAAATAATGTTGTAATAAAAATGTATAAACTTAAATGTGTACAAACTTAGCATAATATCTGAGAAGTGAATTTGTTGGCTGAAATCATATAGACATGTTGAAATTCTTGGTTCGACTTGCCAAACTGCTGTTCTAAAGGTTGTTTATTTTTTTTACCAGCAATGATGAGCCCCTAACCTCTGCAACACTGTGATTATTTGGAACAGTTTATTTAAGGAATATAATTTATAGTTGGAAAAAACCCTTACTCTGCCACTATGAGAAATTATTATAGTAAGGAATGAAAAAATACAATAGATAGAAAACTTTAAAGTTCTTGACTACCACGTATTATTGCCAGTCCCGGGTAAGCTGAGTCATGATGTATACGTCCAGGTACACAACAATATAATTCAAACTGTAAAGATGTAACTTTGCAATTATATGCAAACAGAACGTTTGATTTATCTGTATTTCAGTAGTTTAAAAGTCTCTCATTGTAGGATACATGCATTGTCCTTTCAAAGTATCCGCTCCTAGAAGGCAGTGTTGAGTAATTTGTTGTGACAGTTCGCCAACTCATCAATATTAACACATTCAATTTTTTTTTTTTTTTTTTTTTGGTAGCTAGATGGGTGATATGGCAACTCAGGATGATATCTGAATCAGCATGGTAAAGTATCTGGTGTGCTGGCGTAGTTTTTGAACCCATTCTCCTTTTCTTTCCTTTTCCTGACACTTACCTCTTGCAATCCAAGCGAAGAGAGAAGACTGGCTGCTGTTTCTCTGTCCCTTCTCCCTGCAGATCTGTCCCAACTACTCCATCCCAACACTCCCATCTGTCCCACGTCAAGAGGCTGGTGTAGAGGAGTTTATGTGAGGACGATCTCTTCTTTGTCCCCTCTGCCTTTTCTTTCCATTTCTTTTTCAGGGGAGCCCTGCACTTGGTACTTTTTCTTTGGCTTTTCACTTCTCCCAAAATAGTTATGTCTACTTTAGTCACTTTTCATAAGTACAGACACATCTTCTGTAATCTCCATTCTCTTTCCCCACTTCCTTCCAATTCTTACCCATTTGCTTTAAGAAGGGCTCCCTTCCTTAACATGCCCTCTTCCTATTTCCTTGCTCCTTTCATGAAAAAGCCAACATCTTGGCTGACAAGTCACACACCTTTGTCAAGGAAACAAACAAAATCCCCCATCCACCCTCATGTGGAGTGCTTCACAGGGGTACTCCAGCTGCTGAGTCCTTTGGCTGCAGTCCTTTGACCTAGAAGAAGAGAGAAGCCCAGAGACTGAGCTGGGAGAGTGGGCACAAACTTGACATTGATCTCAGCAAACTGGGTGGAGAAGGGCAAAGCCAAAGCTGGGACTGTGAGGAACAAGGTGGCCAAGAATGCAGTGTGCAGTGGAAGACGGTTTGAATACATTCCAGAGATGGGGAGCAGAGCACTTTAACCTACTCTCCACCCTGGCTTGTGTTGTTAACAGACAATTATTAATGGCCAGGAATAAGCGGACAGTAGCCAGTGTGGCTGAGGCCTAAAACGGTGTTACAGATTAGTTAACTATACAAGTCCTGCACAGTGGATGCTGGGAGAAAAGGGAAGGAGTGGGAAGAGAAGATAGAGTTGCAGAGTTTTAACCACTGTTGCCAAAGATAGCGGATAGAAGAGAAAGAAAAACAAGGCTCTAATCCTTAAAAAATTTCCCAAATTTCTCTTAAGAAAGTCTTTTCAAAAGTTTCCATTTACATTTCTTCTGTCTTAAACACAAATTTCAACCATAATTACTATTCAGTCAATTAAATGCTTGGTTGTACTTACTGTCTAATATATTTTTCTACTCTTTCTATAAGCAATGTGTAGTATAAATTTCCTTATCTGTAGAAATCAATTGGATTAGATAATTTCTAGGATCCCACCTAATCCCCTAAAGTTTATAATATGGTATTTTCACTTGTATTTTATAAGCACTGGTAGCCCATCCTGGGAATCTAACCATCTTGGGTTTTTTGTTGTTGTTGTTTGTTTTTTCTTACAACACAGATTGCATTATAAGTTCAAAATAACCAACTTATAAAGAAATAAACAACTGGAAACTAAACTAGTTGCATGTTGAATTTCTGCAAGGTATTTGAATATATTTTGAATACACAAAAGAAGATGAACTAGGTAAATTTTATAATCCTTTATACCTTAAAATTCTATAGTATCTTGTAATAAAATACAATGGATGAAGGTTTGCTTATTTCTCAGAAAAGCAGATATTTTTAAAGTTGTGGCTCTTGAAATTATGAGTTATTATATATTCCTATTAACTTGTCTTTAAGAAACTTATTTATAACCTGTATATATTTTAAAATATTCAAATTTCCATGCATTTACAAGTTTATTTAGTCTACAATACACTTCCAAAGCTTTGAATTTCATATTGCAAAATAAGGGAAATTTTAATTATATTCTGGTAATATGAATATTGTACATGACTCAGTTAATTGTAGGGCTACCACCACACAGAGTGGAAAATTTGTTAAGTATAGAATTGTTCTGAGGCAATAATAGGCAAGAATTATATTGTATCTTAGATCTTGTAGGTCATAAGCCATAATGTTATTCTTCCTCTCCTCTAAGAACATTTTAAATCTATTCTTTTGTTTGGAATTACTGAAGCATTTTAAAGCAAGAAATCTTTCCAAAAGTAATAAATTAATGCTCTTTCAGTGAGATTTTCATTCAAAAGTCAAAATCACTACCAACTTTCTACATTTTTTTTTCGCTGAAAACTTTTTTTTAGTTTCACAAAGTGGAAATGTTTGTTTTTTTTAATTTGTCAAAAGAATTCCCTATTTTTGCAAATGCTAAAATAATGCACTAATCATTGAAGCAGTTTTCATAACAATTTCTTAAAACCCCTTTTAAACATATATTTACTGAATTCAATAGAAGTGTAAGGCATAGTTGCTCTTTCCAAGGGGGCCTTACTGTATACTTAGGATAAATATAAATTAAGTAAAAATGCATAAATAACTATGAGCCTTCCATGTGGTACAAAAGAGAAGTGGAATGGGAGTTAGGGAAAGCAGAAGCTACAGAGGAAGGTGGAGCTCACGGTGATCTTCAAGGAAGTTAAACTGGACCTTTAAAGATGGGAGAAACACCTGTGTCAGTGTTTCTGAAACCTCCAGCACTGACTTGGCTGCTTAGAGCTATTTGTGTAATGGTCCAGACATAGGCTGTGGGACAGAGCTCCTGGCCTCAAAGCCTGGCTCTCCCATGTTACCTAAACAGGTTATTTTAGTACCCCACATTTCAGTTTCCTCAGTTCTACCAGAGAATGAAGTGAATAATACTGCATACTTTATAGCGCTGTTACAAGGATGAGATGAATTAGTACCGATAAAGTGCTACAGCACTTATTAGGCACTCAATACATGTTAGTTATTATTTTCTTGCACCACTAAAATAGCATTTACCCTTGGGAGGTGAGCTTGAACCCAGGAGTTCGAGACCAGTCTGGCTAACATGGTGAAACCCCATTTCTATAAAAAACACAAAAATTAGCCGGGCATGGTGGTGCGCCTATAGTCTCAGCTATTTAGTAGACTGAGGTGGGAAGATCACTGGAGCCTGGGAGGTTGAGGCTGCAGTGAAAGCCGTGACTGGGCCACTGTACTCTAGCCTGGGTGACAGAGTGAGACCCTGTCTAAAAAACAAAAACAAACAAACAAAGAGTTTACTTAATAGTTCTCATTTTAAAATTAAGGGTTTTTGCTCAAGGAAATCTATTTAAAAGGTATTTTGAGATCATTGTTCTAAATGCATAATGAATCTAATTTGCCTCAATAGAAGAAAACCATAAAAACAAATACAAGGAAAACAGTGCTATTAAATTCTAGCTATATACTGAGGCCTGCCAAAGGCTCTGAGCTGAAGCCTGTTTCCTCGTTGTAAAAAAAAAAAAAAAACAGAATTCACCAAGTATTAAGAGGGATTACAGACATACTGGCACCAATTTAAATTTCCTCCTTCAAAGGACTGAAATAATTGAAAAGGGAATAGCTTGTTTCAGTATGTGGTTTACTGCTATTTAATGTCAACGTTCATCTTCCATATCGAATCATCTCAGCATGCTTCTGTGCTTTGATAGAGTCATCAGAGGACAAAGTGAAGGAGCAGTGTTCATTTACCATTGACTGGTCTTGTGTTCAAAGGTGTGTCATATATACTGATTGTATATTTTCAGTGGCATACATTATATTCTATTTTCCATGAATTTCAACTTCCATTCAGAAGCAGAAAGAAATTATTCCTTTTCTTTAATTTTTAAACCTGAGAGCAGCCATAAAAAACGAACGAGTTCATGTCTTTTGTGGGAACATGGATGGAGCTGGAGGCTGTTACCCTTAGCAAACTAACCCAGGAACAGAAAATCAAATACCTCAGGCTCTCACTTACAAGTGGGAGCTAAATGATAAGAACTCATGGACATGAAGAAGGAAACAACAGACACCGGGGTCTACTTGAGTGTGAGGGGTGGGAGGAGGGAGAGGGGGAGAGAAGACAACTATTGGGTAGTGGGCTTAATACCGGGGTGATGAAATAATCAGTACAATGAACCCCAGTGACGCGTTTACCTATGTAACAAACCACATGTGCCCCTCAACCTAAAATAAAAGTTAAACAACAACAACAACCTGAGAGGGGAAATCTGGTTTTCTGAGAAGGGAAATACATCTGGTGATCTGGCTGTGTCCTGTGACACACTCCACAGTACGGATTAAAATTATGAACAGGCCTGTAAAATAAGCTTCTCCCAAATCTACTCCTAACAGGTAAAAAACAAAAACCAAGTCAATGACCTGAAAGAAGGCTTTCAAATTTTTAAAAAAGTGTTTTCAAAATTTAAAACTGTACAAGTGATACTTATTTAAGCCATCAGAAGTAGCTCTGTCTTGCCCTTACTTTTATAGATAAGGAATAAGCCTGGGATGACATTTGCAAGAGAGAGAGCTAAGAATAAACACATGAATAATAGATAAAAAACAGAATTTGATATGTTTCTCAGGCCACTTTCCAAATGGTGTTAAAAATTCAGAATCTGGTGTATTTATTAACACTTTGTCATTTATTTAAAAAGAAATTCTGTACCTGAAAATCTAATATGAATTACTTTACAACATTCTAAAATTACTTCACAATTTATACATTGCTTCAAAACATATTCTAACTCTTAATATTTTATTGAAAATGTTATATATTTAATCAGAAGTAGGTATCACATATTTTAGACACTTCTATTAGGAAATACAATTCATGCTAATAACATCTACAAAATACAAAAACTGTTATTCATGTTTTCCATTTCATTTATTCAACAAATATTTATTAAGTGACTAGTATGCGTCAGCCAGTGTTCTAGCCACTGAAGATACAGCAGTTAATAAAATGCCATAGCTAATAAAAAATTCTGCCTTCTTGGAAATTACATCCATGTCCTTTAGGCTCTTATTGAAATGTAACATGAAACGTGATTTTCCATTTATAAGAAAATTATTTTTATTTTACTGTGATTTGCATTAGGAGTATTACAAAAATAATGTAGTCTCATTCCTCAGTAATTAGTTTTTATATTCATCTTTTAGAGTGCATGAAAAGATAATAAAAACTATAAACAGAGACAAAACATTTTCCTTTGTCTTTTAGACTTCCTTTTGTTCTCCTTATTTTCACTGTTTTATAGCAAAGCCCTGGGGGCAGGGAACCATCCATGACTTACTTGTCTTTGTGTTCCAAGCATCCAGCCCTAAACCTGGCACATTCTTGATGCTCAACAAGCTGTACTGAATAAATGAGTAACTTCAATGTACAGGTATTTATAATAAAATCACACCAGGAGAAACCAAAACTATTGCATGGACGTTTAACAAAAGATATCCAAAGTGGTCTGAATGGGAACTATTTGTGTTACCACATTCTTACACCTGTCTGGGATGCCTCCAAGAACACACTAAAGCCTTGAAACTGTTTGATCTCTTCCAGAGGGCCTTCAGAGGATAATCAGACACCATAATTGTTACCTTCCAGGATGGAATGTGCATCTCTTTGCTTTCCTCTAACAAATCCTCAGGGCGTGGGAGTGGGAGAAGACTGTGTGTGTGCTGGAGTCCAGAGGAGGTATTAGGGATGGCATGAGTGACAAAAACTGGTAAGGTAGAAAAAAAGAATCCATCATCTGACTTGTCTCACATACAGGCGATGCTTCAGTTCTTTTTGAGCTACCATATTGACTACAGTGTTGTCATATAAATATATGGAATTGGATGCTTAAAAGCTTAAAATTTTATGTTTCCTTCATTTTCCTTCCTCCCACCACTTCCCCCAGCACCATAGGGCGTTTAAGGCAAAGTAAAGTGGGCCAAAAATGCCATTCTTAATGTGGGAAGAATACACTATCTAAATGTGCCCAGAAAACAAACAAGGATAGATTCCACTGTTTTAACTGTAGAAATCAGTTACAAGTCAGAAGAAAAAGTTATCTGCCCTGACACATTTCCTTTTCAGCATCATGTTCAGCCAGACACAGACAAGCTTGGGAAGAGGATTTAATGTTGTTTCTTCCAACTCTGGAAACAATTCCACTTGAAGGCTCAATAGTTCAGGTAAGACTACTAATTTTGTAACTCATGAATCAGTGATTATACATCTTTATGGAAAAAAGTTCTTTTTCTCTAGCTGTTCAGAACCAACAATGTTTGCAAAACATCAAGATTCCAGAGAGGAATTAGAAGAGAATTTTGCAGATTTCGTTGCCTGAACATTACCTTCCCCACCAGCCAAGAAATTGGCTCAATCTTCTTTAACATAACCACCTTTCTCTTTAGTAGAACAGGATCCACAGCTGCAAAAACCGTGACAATTAGGGAGACTAAGAGAAACTTCCAGCAGTGATTTCTGCAGTTGAAGAATTTCAGGAATTAAGCAGACTTACTCTTTTGAAATATCAACTCAACTACTCCAGACAAAACCTGTCACTAATATTGAAAAGATTTAACTTTAATTATATATACACCATTGTGGCATTACTCATTTCTATAACATGATTTCACAAAAAACAGAGGTTCTGTACTTTATTAAAGTCTTTTTCTTTCAATATCATCATCATCCTATCCATTGCTGCAACATAAAGATGTGGTTTGAAGAATTTCCCATCTCAAAGAATGCCTTGTATCCCCATCAGCGAAGTAGGCACACTCTGGGAGGCCAGCCAGGATGTGGGAATGGCCTCCTATAAAACTGAATTTTTATGTGTATGTTAAAATGGGATTCTACCTGTGTTTGCAGTAGTTTTATATTAACGAATGCTCTCTAATCTTCAAGAACACAATGCTAAAATTCTTTAATTTTTCCATTTTTTGCAAAGAATGGAAATACCGATTTAAAAAATAGACTTCCAAAATTTTTTTGGCAATAGCTTAAGTACTTTTTTTTTTTTTTTGAGACGGAGTTTCGCTCTTGTTGCCCAAGCTGGAGTGCAATGGCACGATCTCGGCTCACTGCAACCTCTGCCTCCCGGGTTCAAGCGATTCCCCTGCCTCAGCCTCCCGAGTAGCTGGGATTTCAGGCATGCGCCACCACGCCCGGCTAGTTTTGTATTTTTTGTAGAGAAGGGATTTCACCACGTTGGCCAGGCTGGTGTCGAACTCCTGACCTCAGGTGATCCGCCCGCCTCGGTCTCCCAAAGTGCTGGGATTACAGGCGTGAGCCCTGGCCAGCTTAAGTACATTTTTGAAGGTGCTTTAATACTCCAGTTAGCAAAGTTTATGCAAACAAAAAAAATTCTATATTGTGCCTTGGGAACTCTAATTTAACACACACTAGCACTATACTAGCGCCGTAGTTTTTCTACACCGTGGACACAGAAAACATTAAACAATAAAATAAAAGGCAGATTTTCAGGAGGTTAAAAACGTTGGAATTAAGTTACCCGGCTAGCTCGACAGTTGTCAAAGGTGTACTTCGGAGTCCCTGGCTCTATTCCTCCCTCCTCCTCCGGTCCCAATGCCAGGGCGGAGGTGAGGAGGGGGCATGATGGGCGAGGCAGAGATGCTCTCCCAGCCGCCGGTTCTTCCAGCGCCGCGCACCTGCCGCCCCTTCCTCTGTGCGGTCGCTGCCACCCTCCCGCCGGATGCCTCGCCCCCGGGGCAGGGGCGCACCTGGACCACCTGCCTCCCTGCCTCCGCCCCGAGCTTGCGGGGGCGAGGGGAGCCCGGCGCGGTTTTTTTTTTTTTTTTTTTTAAGTCAGCCTCCTAGGGGATGTTGGATTTGGCGGGTGTGCTCTTTGAAATACTATATCGGGAACCTCACACATAATTTTTTTTTTTAATTGCAAATCTTCCCAGTTCACTCCGCAGCTGGAGAGCAGGCCCGAGGCGGCGTCCCCCACCCGTCTCCCTCCTGGTCGTCCCCTCCCCGCGCCCGGAGCGGGACTCGCGGGAGCCGCCCACTCCCGGCGCCCACTTGGTTCCTCCCAGCTGCCGTGTGAATGGGCCGCCC
>NW_012101399.1:3788684-3796517 GCF_000951045.1 Mandrillus leucophaeus | reverse complement strand
AGAGGGCGGCCCCGGGCTCGTGTGGGCGATTCCCGGAGACATTCGGTGTGCCCGGGCCGCGGGGAGCGCGGCCCTGACTCGTGCATTTTCCCTCCGAGAAAGCTTGGGGTGCCGAGTCCGTTCTGCTAAGGGGGCTGGGGGCGTCTCGCGGCGCTCGGAGGAACCGTGGGGCGCTGTGGGGGTGTGCGATGTGGGTTGTGAGCGCCAGCCCCAGAGTTTTGCAGTCGCCTTTGTCAGGGCGGTCTTTTTGTTTGTTTACTTTATAAAAGTGCTGCACTTACCGTCTGGATTTTCTTCTTGGGTGTCCTCCGCTTCCGAATGTAGTTTTCTTTTTAAAAGCGGAAGGAGAGTTTTGCATGGAAGAGGCTTACAGAAACTTGGCACTGAGGTGCAGGGAAGCGAGAAACTCTTTGTGCCTCTAAGGCCGATGAGGAATTTGCAAACATGTGGGACGTACAAGCCTTGGATGCAGAGGTGTGTGTGTGACCTTATCATGGAGAAACCCTGAAAATACTGTCCAATCTTTGTGGTCTGCAAGCTCAGAGTTTCCAAAGCTTGAGTTAGGAAACGACACTTCTGATGAGCCTGAATGTTGAAGGATATTGGGGAAAGGGATAGTTGAGATGGAATATGCATTTGTAGATGCTGCAGACCAAGTTTTGCAGCAAGTGATCGGGAGGAATCGTAGAGTTGCATGTACTTACCCCTCGCTTCCTGAGATTCGGGAGGTACCGAAAATTTTGGGATGGCTGTTAATTTAAAATTTCATCTGAAAGAGTCGATTTGGAGTAACTTGTCACTACCAGTTGGTTTGCCAGTGACGTGTCTGCCAACTCAAGGAGTGCAAAGATCAGAAGCTGAAAGAGGAATTCTCAGATCTTGTTTAAAAATATTTTGGCAGTTTTAATAGATAATATGAGATTGCATAGGAACAGAGGAACCGAATTTAAAATAGATTAGTCACGTAGGAAATGCTTAGCTGTTGTTAAAGTATTCACGCATGACTTACCTTCCTAGGTTTTCACTTTTTTGAAAATTTTTCCCTGAACAACATACTCAATTATGATATTTCATAATCTGTGTGTGTATTATGAGAAGTATGAGAAGAGAAGATGCATAGGATTTGCTTTTTCTGTTTTGGGTGGAGGTTGAGCTTTTCCTGAAGACCTGAAAGAGCTGCTTCTGATCTAATCTGAGTGCCAGTAAAAGTGGCTCTTAGATGAAAGGCTATCTTTTTCTCCTCCATATTTGTGTCCTTTAAGACATTTAATACTATCCTTTCATTTTTAAAAATATATTTTGTCATCGGTATTAACATACAAATAAGAATTTTCATGAGACTTTGTAGATGGCTGGCTAGGTCAGCCTTTTTTATCCCTGATTTGGTATTAGATATTGGAACATTAGGTCTTGAAAGAAAATTTCAAGGAACTTCTGGAAGAAGCGTTCTTGTTTCAATTTTATTATTTTTGCCATTTTGCACTAAAGTTAATATGCCATTTCGCTATTAAAAATTTTTTTTTTCTTGGCTCTGATGGTCTCTTGTTACTTGTGAAGGTATCAGTAATAATAGTAATAATGAAAACGTTGAGGCACTGTAGATTTTTATTTTATTCTGCCTGCTAATTATGAATGTAATTCAAATAACAAATTCTTAGGATTACTATGGCTGTTACAAGGACGTTTAGTAAGCTTATATGTCTAGTAAATAACTTGGTCTATCTAATAAATACTTTATCTCATTTCAAAATTATTAATTCAATTGAGCAATCTCTTTTTTGTAAGTGGCAAATAACATCCACTGTCGTATGAGAAAGTTAATAGATGTTTATTCTCCTTAGAGAAACAGTGAAAGCATTAGGTATTTTCATCACGCTATAGCTAAGAGCCTATTGGTTTATTAAATATTTGGGGGGTTTGCACCGTGGATGCTTCTTTGAAAGAAAAAAATTATAAAGTGGGGGACATCTTTGACGAATTTGTTAATGAACTTTAAATATTTAAAGTTCAGGTTGGATGAAAACAGAAGTATGTCAGTTTCTAAAGAAAATATAGACACAGGGTCTCGCTATGTTGCCCAGGTTGGCCTCAAACTCCTGGGCCAGGGGATTAGCCCACCTTAGCCTCCGAAGTTACGTCAGGTTTCATTGGCCTAAGACTTAGGACTCATTTCTTCCATTATAACAAGCCTGGAGCTGCTTTTGTGAGTGCTGTTTATGTGCATTTTTGGAAATGAAATCTCTGTAAAATTTACCTTTAAATGCAAAGCTGTGTTTTGGATGGAAGTGACCATTTTATAATATGTTTTGAACAGTTTAAGATCATGCTAATGTGTAATCAACCCATCTATGCATATTTCATTGTGGAATTTGCTAAACATATTATAGCATAAATAATACCCACTTGAGCATAATAGAAGGTTACTAGCCCCTTTGCTTCGAATTTATTTTTATCTTACCTGCTTGTTTTATCCTTTTCAACAATAGAATGGTACAGTTACTATATTAAATGCAAATTCCCTTTCTGATCTGACATGTTCAATAAGTCATACAACAGAATATACTCCTTAAACTTAATAATGGAACAAGTGGGAAATTTGAGAAGTTGATGCTTGGAAAAAATAGTGATCCTCGTCTTGTGAGAATTCGCAAAGCTAAAACATACCATTAAGCTTTCAAAGAGTTTGTCATTTCTCACTACATTGTATTTAGGGGGTGACCCATTAATTTGCATAGTATATTAATTTAATGATTTTTACAGAGAAACTTCTGAAAAGGTGAAAAAACTTATAAATATTGCCTGCATACTCTGTACTCAGTGGGTAATTAATGTTTGTTAAATGACTTGATGGTAGGTTGGTTGAGGATTTCCAGCCATTATATGAAATGCTAGTATTTGCTTATTGTTATTATAGTTAAATGAATATATAGTTATTTAGCAAAATAAATCTGGTTTAGTTTTTTCTAATTTTGGCAAGTAAATTTAATCTCACACTGAAAATTTTTATTAAAATTTTAAGGTGTCTCTAAATTTTTTTTTTTTTTTTTTTTTGAGACGGAGTCTCGCTCTGTCGCCCCAGGCTGAAGTGCAGTGGCCCGATCTCCGCTCGCTGCAAGCTCCGCCCCCCAGATTCACGCCATTCTCCTGCCTCAGCCTCCCGAGTAGCTGGGACTACAGGCGCCCGCCACCACGCCCGGCTAGTTTTTTGTATTTTTTAGTAGAGACGGGGTTTCACGGTGTTCGCCAGGATGGTCTCGATCTCTTGACCTCATGATCCGCCCGTCTCGGCCTCCCAAAGTGCTGGGATTACAGGCTTGAGCCACTGCGCCCGGCTCTAAAATTTTTTTCCAACTTCATTCGGAGTTTAGAAACAAATCAGTAAGAGATGACATTTTAAGTTTCCCAAATCACCCTCAATTCACTAGAAGGTATATATTTAATTCATAGCTAAGGTCCAAAAGTGTCCTGATTTATATGGTACACCGCTTACTAATATGTGCCTAGGTAAATCATTTGGAACTTGAAACACACATGGGAGTTAGTACTTAGGCCAACCTTGCAATCTTAAGTAACCCATAAAGTGTAGCTGAACTCCATTTAATCATTTTAGCTTGAGTTCTGGGTTTCAGGATGAGAATAAAAGCAAAAATAATTAATTGCATAGAGCAAGCTTGTCCAATCTGAGGCCTGTGGTTGCACACAGCCCAGGAGGGCTTTGAATGCGGCCCAATGCAAATGCGTAAACTTTTTTAAAACATTATGAGGCTTTTTTGCCATTTTTTTTAAAAGCTCATCAGCTATCATTAGTGTATTTTTTGTGTGGCCCAAGACAATTCTTCCAGTGTGGCTCAGGGAAGCCAAAAGATTGGACACCCCTGACATAGAGGCTCATCCTTGCCTGAGTCAGATTCTTGCTTTTTATAAACCTTTTCAGTTTCAGCCTCTGGTGTACCCATTTCACTCTTCTCCTTCTCCCAGGCCCCTGTACGTTCAAGCTATACTCTCCTAAACTTGGACTACTTCAGAGGCTCTAAGTGTAGTCTTTCTGTCCTCAGATTTCCTATTTTCTTTGTCCCCATTTCCCATCTCAATATTTCATTAACGTGCATCAGATCTTGTCTAGATGTTAAGAGGAAAACAATCTGGTGGAACTAATTTACCTTAATCTGTAAATGACTCATGAGCTCTTAACTCTTTCCAAGGTTTTTCACATTTTTTGTAAGTCTGTAAGAGGTTGCTATTGACTCAGATAATTTTAAAGTAAAAATTGCAGGCTGCGTTGGGGGAAGGAATTTCTAGTCTTCTGCATAAATAAGTCAAGCCTTACTAGGATTTTGCCCTTGGTTTCTTCCCACTCCTGGAGGCGTGTGCATATGTGTATTGCTATATATGTTTGTGTATGTGTATATAATAATGATTCCCATAGCATGGAGGGGAGAAGATGCAAGAACAGTGATTATAAATCCCTTTGACTCTATGGATTATTAATGAGATAGATATTTGATGATGACTTACACCGTGTTTATAGGAACAGAGAAGCAAAGACCTAGGATCTCATGACTGAACTTGAATTCTTAAAAGGCAGGTGTTGGGGCCGGACTCGATCCATGATGTATAACACTAACCACTTGTAGTTCCTGTATTGGGAGAGCATCTTTTGCTTTCTTGGGAGAATAGCCATGTTATAGGAGTGCACCATATAGCTTTTTAAGAAAGAACAAGTATTAAGGATGAGAGAATGAAAAGGGTTGTAGCTAAAGTAACAGGATGCCCTGTTATTGGATTGGCAATTCATTGAGATACCGGTTTACACAGAAGGCCTCCGTTTTGGAATATGAAAGGTTGCTGATCAGATTCTGACTCAGACATTGGGTTTCATTGCACAGCAACCTTTCCAGAGATGTTATTTATCATAGAAACTTTGCTAGGAATAAAGGGGGACAAAAGAGTAATGAAACCTAATTCTGCCCTCGGGGTGCTTATAACCTAACAGTGACTTGTTCTGCAGAGCCATGCAGGTTGCCTTCCTTGGGCCATGACTCCTTCACAGCTGCACAGCATTTACTACATCGTGTAAGTCTCTGCTGCTTGCCTCTCTCCTTGCTGTTAACTGACTCTCCATGAAGAGCTGTCTTTCCTCTGTTCCCCGGAACTGGCTTAGTTCATGGTGTATTTGAATAAGTTCAAAATATAAGAGAGAGAGACAAAGTGTTGTGGAGTTGGGAGAAGGGCGAGGACAGCGGCAGCCAGGGGTAGTGGGAAGGACATTTTGGGAAAGGCTGTGGAGGTTGGAGGGAGAGAGGATACCTGGCACAGGAGCAGGGAAGTGGAATGCATATTTGAGGAACGCCTAATGTATCTGCTTGGAACAAGTATATGGGTATGTTAAGGAACAGAGAAAGGCTGGAAAGAGATAGGCTTGGGTCTGGGATGCCTATATGAGTAGTTTGGATTTCTTTATGCACTAGTGGAGAAGTTTACAACTTTGTAAACTTAGCATTGCAGTGCGGGATCTATTGAAGGTGAAGGAGCTTTTTTCAAAGTTGAATCTGGTGCTTTTGAGGCAGAGAAAGAAGTGGTGTAGCCTAAGGACATGTAGATTTGAGGAAGAAAGAACCAAAAGCAAAAACGGAATCCAAACTTACTTAAATCCTGGAAACTGAAAGACTCGCGGTGCAACTGAAAGAACTAAGAGAGTTGGAAAGAAGTGGACTTGGGAATCTGGAAGAGGGGAAGAAAATGAGAGAATGTACTTGCTTTCAGACACATCAGATTTGAGGTGTTGACAGTGCCCAGGTGCAACGCCAAATTACGGTTTAGAAGAACAATTTGGGCTGATGGTTCTGAACTTTTCAGGTGTGAGGATAGCTTTTTAAATAAATAATAGCAAATATTCATGACTACTTTTAGTATTTGTTTTTTGAGAGTACATATAAAGACAAAACAAAACTTCAGTTACACTTTTAAGTGGGTTTTATTTTACTACATAACAGAAGTGTCTGTTTACCTTCATTTGCAAAGTAGACGTGTGTGAGAGGCATCTTTTTCACTCAGCAGTCAGTGCTTTGTGTGCATTTGGATTTGAGAACACTTGGAGCCACTCCATGGCCCTGGTCCAAGCTACAAATACAGATTTGGAGGTCATCTGCCTATAGGGATAATTAAAGCCTGGAAATGAGTGAGATCATCAAAAGAAAATTATGGGCACACAATAGAAAAGAGATGCAATATTAAAATTTGGAGAATTCTTAGAATATAATGAGAGAAAGAAGGAAAAACAAATAATGCAGCATTACCAAAGTAAGGCGAAGAGCATCTCAAGGAGTGATACCATGTATCAGAGAGATTAATGAGAGAGAGGCCCAGAGTTTGGATAGAATGGTGAGCCCAGAAAACAAGCTGGCCTGAGTCAGGTTCGAAGGAATGGTTCTTCTTTTCCCTAGTGACGAAGGCCTCTGTCCTATCAAAAAATCCTCACATCCCAGCTTGGAGACTGTTAGGGAAATTTTGTTTTCCATAGCAAAATAGCAGTTGACCAGTACTTTGTGGGCCAGACTAGCTCCTTCCTTCACTTAGCACAGTTGGAATCTGGCAGGTGACTGATGCTACCCTGTAAGGAGCCAAAGTGAGTTTTTAAAAAAGTTTTGTAACAAATGATTACTCTGTAAAAGATCAGTGAATAACAACAACAAATGGTCTTAATGCATTGTTTAATTCCTCTTCCCCTGACATCATTGGGATTCTTTTCATTGGACTGAGCAGGGGGAGGAACATTTAAGCTAGTGGAAGTAGAAGTTTGCTGTACATTGGCAGCAAGGCCTCAGAGTTAACTTTTGAATGCAGTTAACTGGTTTCTCTTAACTGGAATTCGTTGAAAAATCAGTCTCAGAGTGGTCGTTCCAGGATATCTTGAAAAGGTCAGGTAACAGTAGTTTTCAGCTGAGTAGATTTACAATACTATAAGCTACCTGTGTGTAACATGTTAAGGACCCATTTTATATTTACTTCAGATTGGAGGGATACAGGTAGAAGCTTTCTTTTGACTTATTTGACCTTCATGTTGAAGCATTAAATGGTTACAGATTTTGTGAAAACAGAAAATCTCTTAAAAGTTTTCTTTCAAATCACATCAAGTTAATGTATGAAAGGGTGGGTGTTTAAATCACCACAGCAGGCTTTGGAAGGAAACTGAAACATTCTCTTAAAGCAAAAGCTTAGTAGGAAAACTCCTTTCCCAGTAGTAAGTGTGGGCCTCTAGAAAGCCTCCAGGACCGAATCGGTTACTTAGTTATCTTGCATCTGTTATCTTGGCTTTGGAAATGTACACTTGGTCCTATCAGTCTTTATGGAGATATTATATTCATAACTACTTTCTTACCCATACAGAGGGCTTTCTCTTAAGAACTAGGGGGTTTCATTTTTTTTAAATCGGTAAAGATGAAAAAGGATAAAACTTGAAAATTGTTTTCTAAAATCATTGCCTTATCTCAGAAGAACAAAATATAAGCTTGGGTGTTTTCGTTCTTAAGTTTCTCTTTTGTATTTGTCTAACATAGATATTTTTTTCCTTATTGCTCATAAAAAGATTGAAAAGTATTTTTCCAGATTTCCTCATGTAATCTCTCCTCTATTCCATAATGTTAGAAGTACATATGGTGAGTTAATTGATCACCGTGTAAACCTTGCAAAGTTACAGTCCTCTTATTTAAAAAAAAAAAAAAAAAAAGGCTGTGTGTGTACTACTGGGAAGCCCCATGTCTTGGAAGTTCTGTGTCTTACACAGTCTATTTTGATCATGTGTATGTATATACACATTATACATGTCCTTTTTTT
>NW_012101399.1:3750095-3788634 GCF_000951045.1 Mandrillus leucophaeus | reverse complement strand
TTTTTTTTTTTTTTTTTTTTTTTTTGTATTCTTGCATCGAAAGCCTGTGGAGGAATTGCATGAGGTATATGATAGGAAAGTAAGTTTCCTTTCTTCCACTTCCAACACTTTATAGCAGGCCTTCTATTTGGTATAGTGTAGTTTAATATAGCCCTAAACTTGGGTCTGTAACTCCTGAAAGCTCTGTTGTTGTGAGTTAGTGCCCAGGTGGGCGATAGACTCTCCCTGGAGTGGAAGGACACGCAGAGCCTCCTTTAGGTGATTTAGAAGATGCAAGAACGTTTTTTTATCAAGAGTACTGAGGTGGCATGAATGTGAAGGTTGACCTAAAGAATTACCTGAATCATCACAGGACCTGTAGGAGTTTGTGGTGCCTGGAGGATTTATTAAGTAGGAATCTTGTGCAGTTTGTCAGATTTGCCTAATCATGGGAGTCTCCTGAGATGCATCTCAGGCACCTGGAAAACCGTATTTTTCAAAAGCACCCCAAGTGATTTCCTGGATGTTAGTAGAAGCTACTGGGCCCTAATTCAGCCTTTGTTGTCTTTTGGGAAGTCATCAGGTAACCTGGTTATGCCCATACTCGCCCTTGCAAAGAAAGAGACATAAAATTTGAGGAAGTCAAAACAGATTGTGGATGACACACAGGTTCCAGGAGATAGGGCTTCCAGTAGTCAGTGCTTAGAGTGGTAGGGACACCTATTCTCCTGGCTTGGAGTGGCTGAGACTAGAATTTTGTGTAGCATTCTGATTGGTGGCAAAAAACAAAAATCCCAAGTTCGGTGACTTCTTGGCTTCCAGGGATGTCCCTGTTAACTGTTACTGCATACTGTCAGAGTTGAGAGTGGGCCTTCCATTTTTCTCTGATGCACATGTTCTTTTAGCCTTCTGTTATTTTCTCCATAGAGGGCTACAGGGTACTTTTAATCCTAAGGGTGCATTTGATTACAAGTTTATTTGTTTCTCTTAAATGGAAGTACTTGGCCAACTCCTCTTTGTATGTGGGAGGTCTCCAGGCAACTGTGAACAACTTTTAAAGGCTGCTAAGAGGTCAAGAAGTACTTTGCTGAGTCTTGTTCTGTCTCTTTAAAAACAGACTTCTTTGTCTTGCTTGAGCTCTAAAAGTATGTTTCGTCTTTGACTCTGTCTTAGGCTTTCTGCTGCTGCTTTGGAGGGATCACCCACCCTCCTTATTTTATCCTACAGCCCTCTCCCTAATACATAGTTAGATTCTAGTCTATTATTTTGCATGCAGGGCCATTCTACATAAGCATTCTACCCTGTGCCATGTGCGAGTGCCATGTGTTTGAAACAGAATCCCATCATCCTTATTTTTCTGTGTCCCTAATGCCTGTTAGATTTCTGAACTCTCAGATGTAATCTCATAGTCACCTGTAACTCTCCTTAAACCACAGAGTGCAAATAAACGGTAACTGTTTTCTTCATCAATAAATGTCAATAAAGGGAAACTTCCTTCCTCACTTAGATCTAAGTGATCACCAAGTCTTGTCACTTACTTGTTTGACTTTTCTCTGCCTCTTCTTTCTTGATTCCTAAATATACCACCTTCTATTTCTCACCTCCAATTCATACTGAAAGCTATCTTCCTCTGCCTGCCAGACTCATCTTGCTCATTTTTTCTCTATAAAATGGGAATAACTGGCCTGGCGCGGTGGCTCAAGCCTGTAATCCCAGCACTTTGGGAGGCCAAGATGGGCAGATCACGAGGTCAGGAGATCGAGACCATCCTGGCGAACACAGTGAAACCCCGTCTCTACTAAAAAATACAAAAAAACTAGCCGGGCGAGGTGGCGGGCGCCTGTAGTCCCAGCTACTCGGGAGGCTGAGGCAGGAGAATGGCGTAAACCCGGGAGGCGGAGCTTGCAGTGAGCTGAGATCCGGCCACTGCACTCCAGCCTGGGCGACAGAGCCAGACTCCATCTCAAAAAAAAATAAAAATAAAAATAAAAAAATAAAGTGGGAATAACTGTACCTGTGTCACAGGGCCCTTGTGAGAATTAAGACATGTGTAATGTAAAGTGTTTATTGTATTGCTTGGCGCAAAATAAGTATTCAGCAAATAGTAGCATCCTCTGCTTCTTACCTCCTGCTAAATTTGATTGTCTTTCACTCCACCTGCGTCCATACCTTGGCAGTAGCAAAGTATGTAGCCAAAAATACGGGACATGGAACCGTTGGTTTGAGCCTTGGTTTGAACCTCCAGATTCCCGCTTACCAGTTATTCTCTTTTGGGAAAATAAGTCAGTTTAGTTACTGACCTATAAGATTGTTAGGAGTGCAGAACGAGATAAAGTATGTAGAGAGAATGCTGCCTTCACAGGCAGTCACGATGCAGATGCTTCTTGTTTTTGTTCTTAAAACCTGTAGTCTAACCTATTTGGTGTAAGAAGTTTGAAGCAAGTATGATGAGTTTTTACTTTTTTTTTTTTTTTTTTTGGCAGGTTAAACCCATCCAGAGTAATGGCTGCGGCCTTACCCAGGACCCTGGGGGAGTTGCAGCTGTATAGAATATTACAAAAAGCCAATCTACTTTCTTATTTCGATGCCTTTATCCAACAAGGTGGTGATGATGTCCAGCAACTCTGTGAAGCAGGAGAAGAGGAGTTTTTGGAAATCATGGCACTCGTGGGCATGGCTAGCAAGCCCCTTCATGTTAGAAGGCTGCAGAAGGCTTTGAGAGACTGGGTCACAAACCCTGGGCTTTTCAATCAGCCGCTGACTTCCCTTCCTGTCAGTAGCATACCCATCTATAAATTACCAGAGGGATCACCGACATGGCTGGGAATATCCTGCAGTAGTTATGAAAGGAGTAGCAATGCCCGGGAACCTCATTTAAAAATCCCCAAATGTGCTGCTACCACCTGTGTGCAGAGCTTGGGACAGGGGAAGTCAGATGTGGTCGGGAGCCTAGCACTGCAGAGTGTTGGTGAGTCCAGACTCTGGCAAGGGCACCATGCCACCGAGAGCGAGCACAGCCTCTCCCCGGCAGACCTGGGCTCCCCCGCGTCCCCAAAGGAGAGCAGCGAGGCACTGGATGCTGCCGCTGCGCTCTCTGTGGCCGAGTGTGTGGAGCGGATGGCCCCCACACTGCCGAAAAGTGACTTGAATGAAGTGAAAGAGCTGCTAAAAACCAACAAGAAGTTGGCCAAAATGATAGGTCACATCTTTGAGATGAACGATGATGATCCACACAAAGAGGAGGAAATTCGGAAATACAGTGCAATATACGGCAGATTTGACTCAAAGAGGAAGGATGGGAAACATCTCACGCTCCATGAGGTACAAAGCCCGCGTTGTTCTTTCTCTGTGTGTGTGGCATGTTGCTAGTCGTTAGAGATAAATTTGGTAATAGTTTGCCGCAAATGTGATACACTCCCTGAAAGCAGTATTAAAAACACTGAGGTGTTAGCAACACGTAGCTCTTTTGTGAAAATAGACCGTGTTTATTGTGTTAGGGGTATATTTGTATTGAACTTGAACATGTTTGAGCTTTGGAACTACAGTATGAGGTGACTTTTAGAAAAATGTCAGAATTTAAGCAGTGAAAGCATAAAGTCTTTGCAATTGAAAGGCAGTTTGTTTTTTAATTAAGAAAACTAGGTTTTAAATATAACTTTTAAAAAACATTTTTGTAGGCTTTTTTTAAAGAAAATAATTTTGTAAAAATAGCGAGAACTTAAAGCAATTCTCAGCTTGCATAGAAAACAATTTGATGATTGTTGGAAGAATTCTTGCTTTGAACATCGTTTTGGTTTGATGTTTGGCATTAAACATTTTTATCTTTATAGTAAGTACTGTAGACATAGTCTGCTTAAGTTCATGTGTGTATATATGTGTGTATAGACACAACATTTTCTGCATATAACATACATACTTTATGTGTGTGTATAAACTTTAACATTTACTCCTTTTCTTCTCGTCTATCTGGTCGACACATCATCGTTAAAACTCAGCCCAGAATAAGCTTAAGTGTTTTCTGTTATCTTTTCCTTCAGATAGGATGACCTTTCCTTTCCATTTTTATCCCTACATATACTTCTGTCACAATAACTTCAACTTCTTATTGTACTTATTTGTGTACTGGTCTGTGCTTCACAGTATACTCTGGGTTTCTTCAAAGCAGAGATAATGTCTCCTTCATCTTTATATTCACAGAGTCTAATGTACACAGTAAGTGCTTGGAAAATAAATGTGTTTTCAAAAATTAAAAAGACTATTTCATAGCTTATTCTTATTTTTTTTTTTTTTTTGAGATGGGGATCTCGCTCTGTCACCCAGGCTGGAGTGCAGTGAGTGCAGCCTCGATCTCCAGGGCTCAAGCAGTCCTCCCTGCTCAGCTTCTTGAGTAGCTTCAACAACAGGTGTGTGCCACCACACCCAGTTAATTTTTTTTTTTTAAGTTTTTTATAGAGATGGGAGTCTCTCCATGTTGCCCAGGCTGGTCTCAAACTCCTGGGCTCAAGTGATATGACTGCCTTAGCCTCCCAAAGTGTTGGAATTACAGGTATGAGCCACTGTACCTAGCCTGATCTTTTTAAATAAATGATTTTAGACGTGAATGTTGGAGCTTGAGATCAGATAATTGGTTAGCAGAATGACTTAAGTCATAGCCAGTCTGTGACTTGATCTATTTTGGGAGTATCCTTTGAACCAGTAGAGGAATCCACTAAAAGGGCTATATGGCTGTCATTAGTAGAAAAACAAAAGGCAAAATGTGTTGGCAATTTTAGTTTCATGCTTTAATCTAGTTTTCTTATAATTTTTAAAACATGGCAATGAAACTCAACAAAGTTGAGTCAAAAATACCTGTATTTTTATCAAAGTAAAAGTATTTCTAAAAGATTAACAAACCTAGTTAACCTGACTTTAAAAAAATCACACCCTACTTTTAAAAAATCTAAAAAGAATTATTTTACACTTAGCTTTCGCTGAGGGGCTCTTTGCCTCTTTAGATAAGTAGGTACATATAGTATTTAAGTAATGAGACCGTGGGTTTCCCAAAATAAGGAAATACTCAAAATGAATGCCAGTAGGCTGAAATGTGGGGATGGGGGCTTTGGAAGTTGTGGCTTGTGTTTTTGAGACTTAACTTAGGCCTACTTGTTACTTGTAACTCCAGTATGTGAATCTGGTCCGATAATATAGTTTAGGATAAATGTTTATGAATCAGGAAGCTTTCTTAAAACTAGTAGATATCTAAGATCTTGGAAGAAATGACAGAATCCTGAGGGAATTGCAAGAAGGTACTATTAGGTATATCTTTTAGGTATTATGAGAATTTTACTTTTTTTCTCCTGATTATTTACAATTAGCAGAAGTTTTTTTAGTTCTTCTAAGTTCCTGAGATTAAAGAATGTTGCTAGTTTGTACTCAATTTCCACATAAGGAATATATGACTTATTCTTAATTCATTGTTGGCTTAATCTCACTGTTCTGAGGGTTTTCTTCATATAAATTGTGTGGATACTGTTCTTTTAATCTTTCAAGATATAGAGCTATATGTAGGTCACTAGTGGATGAAATTCAGGAAGCTATCTATACCTGTGAGTTTTTTTCAACTGTTCAGTACATAAGATTATTTTTCTTGTAATAAGAAAGAAATATTTGTTTATATATTTATAATAACATAATTTGTTTCGAAATGTACACCATAAAGAATTATGGAATGACTTATTGTGAAGCCCCCCCCCTTTTTTTTTTTAAGCTAAAGAATCAGTGGTAGTCCTACAACCTGGCTAAGTCCGGTCTGTTATATAGGTGTCAGATTGTGAAGAGAGTGAGTTCTGAGGCTTAGAACCACTCACGTTGCTGGTGTTCAGCAGGTGCTAAGGGACAAACCCAGAAGCAATATCAGAAAAAAGCCAGCAGGCAGCGTTGCATCTATCATAAAGGGTGTTAACAGATAGTAGGTGGTAAACTAGGCAAGCAGTGTGCCCCCAGTCTTAAATCAGTGAATGGATGAGGAGAGTTCCCAACTAAAACTTGGGAACAGCAAGGCAATAGAGAAGGTAGTAACTTGTAATACTCAGAAATGTAAGCAGGTAGATAATTTGGCATTACAGAATATTTGTCAGCAGATAGCAGCTTCCAGTCAAAGAGCTCTAGAAAGATAGGAAGGAGAAGAGGAGAATGTAGTCAGCGGTAACTGTAGACTGAGCAGAAGAAATTCTGCAGGCATTGGGGTGCTAAGCAAGATAAGGACCCAGGCCTATAGAATAAACAGTGATGCCAAGCTTTGGTCAGTTTCCATTGTAGTGCTGAGAAGTCAAGGCTGAGTGTGTCAGAGGAGGCCAGCAATTTCACCTTTGAGAGAGGAGGAATGCTGAATCTGAGAACAGCATATACTTGGACACATTATTAAGTTAGCCTGTTTTATTCTGAACTCTCAATCTCAGAATTCATAGATTTCAGCATCTAACAATTGAAATGTTGGACTTTTCCTTCTGGTGATTTTTAAAAACGAATTATGGTAGTCTATTTCTTGAGTCAGTTTTGGTAAGTTACATTTTTCTAAGAATGTCCATTTCATCCAAGTTTTCAAACTTAGTGGCATAAAATTATTTATAGTTTTTTAAGACCTAATATTGACCTAATATTGGTTGTACACTTATCTCTCCTTTGCCCCAAACAACCTTGCCAAAGGTTTGCCAATTTTATTCTTTTTCAGAGATCTGCAAACTAGAGTCTGTGTGCCCAGTCTCACTCACCTCCTGGTTTTATAAATAAACTTTTATTGGCACACAGCTGGGCCTATTTATTTATGTACTGTTTGTGGCTGGTTTTGAGCTACAATGGTGAGTTAAGTAGTTGTGACACAGGCTGTTTGACCCGTAAAGCCTGAAATATTTACTCTCTGGCCTTTTACAGAAAAAACTTGCCCACCTCTGATCTTTTTGAAGAAGCCGCTGTGGGCTTAGTTGCTATTCTTGCTTGTGCTGTGTGCATGTATATATGTGTCTCCTCTTAGTTATTTTATTGTTCTTATCTAACTTAATTTGGGTGCTTAGTTCATTAATTTTTAGTCATTCTTTTTCTAATATGAGCAATTAAAGTATAAATTTTCACTATGTATTGATTCAGTGTTATTCCCAAAGTTTTGTTATGAGGTTATTATTTTTCTATTTTAATTTTATGATTTATTTTCTGACCATGAGTTATTTAAAAGTGTTTCTTTATTTCCAAATATGAGTATTTTTTTCCTTAATTAGTTTTCCTAATGATTTCTGACTTAATTACATTGAGGGCAAGAGTACATGGTTTGTGTGATGCCAACCCTTTAAAATTTGTTGAGAGTTTAGTTATGGTTCACTTTGTGGTCTGTGTTTTTTACGTTTGGAAATGATATCTTAAGCGGTTGTTAGTAGAGTGTTCTGTATATGTCTGTTCTAACAAGCTTACTAACTCTGTTCTTCAAATCTTAGGTTCTTAACTATTTTGTCTGCTTGCTTTGTCAGTAAAAAAAGAGTTGTGTGCTAAACTTTTACTGTGATTGTAGCATCTGTTTCTCTTTGTATCATGCAGTAATCTTATCTTTAATAATGAATTTTGCTTTAAAAAGCTGTTTTCTTTAATGTTGATATAAATACATGAGTTCTCTTTTTGTTGGTCATTGCCTATTATTGCCTATTACATCTTTACATCTTTTTTTTTTTTTTTTTTGGAGACAGGATTCACTTTGTCACCCAAGCTGGAGTGCAGTGGTGAGATCACAGCTCACTGTATCCTCGACCTCCCAGGCTTAGGTGATTCTCCCACTCAGCCTCCTGGGTAGCTGGGACCACAGGCATGTGCCACCACACCTAGCTAATTCCTCCCTCCCTCCCTCTCTCTCTCTCTTTCTCTCTCTCTCTCTCTCCCCCCTTCTCTCTCTCTCTCTTTCTCTCTCTCTCCCCTTCTCTCTCTCTCTCTCTTTCTCTCTCTCCCCTTCTCTCTCTCTCTCTCTGTTTCTCTCTTTCTCTCTTCTGTCATTCTCTCTTTCTTTCTTTGTCTCTCTTTTTGTAGGGATGGGGTTTCCGTGTTGCCCAGGCTGTTCTCGAACTCCTGGGCTCAAGTGATCTATCTGCTTCAGCCTCCCAAAGTGTTGGGATTACAGGCGTGAGCCACCACACCTGGCCTATTGCTTATTATATCTTTATGTCATCCTTTTATTTTCAGCCTTTCTAATCCATGTTTTATATATATGTTTTATAAATACTAATCAGTTGGATTTTAAAGAACCCAGTCAGACGTTCTTTGTTTTTTAACTGGAACATGTGGTCCATTTACATTTATTATATGACTAATATTTTGGATTTTTTCCCATTATTTTATTTGTATCTCCCCTCTAGCCCTGATATACTTTAGGTTTTTTTCTGAGAGGGGCCAGTAATGGTACCCTAGCCTTCCCAGTGCTGGAAATGAAAGTCCTGATTGCCTTTTGAGCCTCCCTAACACACAGTTGTTCACAGTGTTTTTGTGCCAACAGTGCTTAAAGTCACAATCATTTAATTGTTGGAGATTATAATTTTAACAACCTGTAAAGAAAGTTTTTTTAGGAATCAGTAAGTCACTCTTTTTAAGGATAAAGATAACTGTAGTGAGTCCACTTTTTAAGTCCAGTTATAAAAGATAGAAAGCTAACTTTAAGAGGCCGTGCGTGGTGGGTCACACCTGTAATCCCGGCACTTTGGGAAGCCAAGGTGGGCGAATTGCTTGAGGTCAGGGGTTCGAGACCAGCCTGGCCAACACGATGTAACCCCGTCTGTACTAAAAGTACAAAAAAATTATCCGGGCATAGTGGTGCATGCCTGTAGTCCCAGCAATTTGGGAGGCTGAGACAGGAGAATCGCTTGAACCCGGGAGACTGAGTCTGCACCACTGCATTCCAGCCTGGGTGACAGAGTGAGACTCCATCTCAAAAACAAAAAGGAAGCAAACTTTGAGAAATCTTTCACATAAAGAAATGAGTGGAATTTTGGTATTTTGGGCCACAAAAAGAGGAAATGGAGGAAATAAGTAAACCAGGAAGGGAGAATATCTTGTTACTTTATCCTTTAAACAAAATTAGATTATTGGCATTCAGAAAAAGCTAACAGTGCTGCAGCAAGTGACGAGTTGTTTGGGAATATTTTCATTTTTCTTTTGTAATTATATCATAATCGTTACTGATTTCATTATTAGCAACTAGGGAGTATGAAATCTGGGTAACACTGACAACACATGTTTTTAAGGGAGAGTTATTGATTTGTTCGTTATTAGCAACTAGGGAGCATGAAATCTGGGTAACACTGACAGAACACATGTTTTTAAGAGAGAGGCTTCATGAATCAGCTTTTTATTACAACTCGGGGGTGAGCTAGAGTTATTTCTCCAGCCTCAGTTTTTTACCAGGTTCCCTGAGGGCCTGGAGTTTAGTCTACTTTTCTGGTTTGTGGGAGCCTGAATTCAGTGACAATGAATGCATTGTGTTTATTTTTCTTGGTTTCTGGAAAGGTAATAGAAGGAATACTAGAATATTGTTTTCAATTTGTGTTGAAAAGTTACTTTCTGTGGTTGTGCATAAGCTAGTACCTCTGAAACGTTGTCAGTTAAAACACCTTACTGAAAATCAAGCGTTTCCTTAGTAATGTAGATTTATTAATATGAAATAGAAATCGCTACATAAAAAGGTATTTGAGAATCCTCTTCAAGGTCATTTAGCTACTGCCATGCTGAAACTGAAGTTGATTTGTTTTGAAAATCATTATTTAAAGTATACATTTCACTTTTAACTTAGGGGAGAAATTTATCTATTGATGACTCTTTAGGAGGAGGGGAGAAGGCTGAAAATAAATTCTTCCTTCAATTATGCTTTCATATTCAGCTATGGGTTTAAAATAGGAAACTTGGGTTTATTATTGTAACTTGCTGTCAGTGGCCAAATTAATTGTTTCAGAACAATATAAATTACAGTTATAAATTTGGGGAGGAGGATGTTAGATATCTACATCATACCATATACCATAACACATTCTAGATGGTTTAAAAACTTAGGTGGGAAAAGTAAAACGATTAGACTAAATTATGGAACATTTATATATTATTAGAGTAGAAAGAGTTTTTCTGTGCCTGTCACCCACAGCATAGAAACTGTATGGCTGATGACAAACTTTAAAAAAAAAAAATCCCGTTACATATGATGAAGAGTTGACGCTGTTAATAAAGAATTCCTGAAGTTCTAAGAGAACAAAACATTGTAATGAGTCAAAGATGTAAGAAAAAAACTTTAGTTTCATAGTCAAAGAGATGCAAATTATAACCAAATGCTGTTTTAGAAATGTAAAATTGGTAAAGTTTTAAAAAGATAATAACTAGTGTTGGTCAAGATTGTAGGAAATGTACTCATCATATAATCATTGTAACAGCATTATGATTTAGAGCAACTTCTCTGAGGGTAGTCTGGTGGAATGTATAAATTTCTTAAAATTTAGTATACCCTGTGACCTAACAGGTCTATTTGTAGGAATGTATTGCAAAGAAATAGTTGGATATGTGTGCAAAGGTGCACATTTAAGAATCTCTTATGCAGCTTTTTTTAAAATAGTACCTGGAAAACTGGAGGTAGTTCGATGTCTAGGGCGATGGTAGTTTAAATAATATATTGCTGTTTTCTACAATGGAATATTGTATGTGTGGGTAGTAAAAGTGATATTATAAAGGATTTTTCAATTCATTCATCAGTCAACAGATTTATATTGAACTTCCAACCCATGCCAGATGCTAATGTAAACAAGCCGTGTCTCTGCCTTAATACATTGGTAGAAATAAAAAATATACTGAAAAAAGTAGATTACAAATTTGTATGTACATATATATTTAATGTTTATAAGTACACCGAAATATTGGAATAATGTATATTAGAATATCGTCATTCTGGATGGAATGATTGCATGCTATTTATTTTTGTTTTCAAAAATTTTAAGTAAGAAAAATTATTCTAAATAAAGATGAGATGCCTGGCTGGGAGAAAGGGTGACTACAGTAGTCCCCTCTTATCTGTGAGGGACACATTCCAAGACCCCCAGCTGGATGCCTGAAACTGCAAATGGTACCAAACCTTATATACATTGTTCGTCCCTATACATGCATACCTATGATAAAATTTAACTTATAGACACAGCAAGAGATTAACAACAATAACTGTTAATAATAATAAAGTAGGACAGTTAGAACAATATGCCAGCATTACTGCTCTTGCACTTTGGGGCCACCGTTGAGTAAAATAAGGATAATTGGAACATGAGCACTGAGATATCAGAAGCGTCCATCTGATGACTGAGATGGCCACCAAGTGACTGACGGCCAGGACTGTAGACAGTGTAGACAGTGTAGATGTACTAGACAAAGGGATGATTCATCACTCGGACGAGACAGAGTGAGATGGCACACAGTTTAAAACTTACGAATTGTTTATTTGTATAATTTTTCATTTAATATTTTTGGGTCACAGTTGACCACAGGTAACTGAAACCTCAGACAGCAAAACTGTGGGTAAGGGGGTACTGCTGTACCTGATTTCTTATGAAAAGGAAACAAGAACTAACACTAACCACAACCTTGTGCCAGGTGTGTCTCCTCATCTATTCTTGTTAGAGCCTTTTGGGATAGTGATATTATCCCATTTTGCCTCTCAGAATACCAAATACCAAGCCTCTCAAAAGTGTTGCATGTCCAGAGTCATAGCTGGTAAATGATGGAGCAGGACTCTTCTCAGGTCTGTCTGCCATCACGTCCCATTTTCTTTTTGCTAATCATCGTGCCTTGGTTAAGTTCATCTTTTGCATATTAAAAAAATTTGATATACCTCTTGACAATTTCCTGTATCTATTTATATTGACAAAATTATGTGAAAAATTTTCTACTTTGTTAAACAATTAAGATTTTGTGTTTATGATAACAGAATTTTAGTACAAAGTGTTTGGTCAACTAGCAACTCTATATTGGCAATATTTAATAATTATTGAATTATGAAAGCGTGGTAGAATTACATGGATCTTAGAGATTAGTCCAAGACCTTGATTTTCCAATATAGCCCTAGTACGTGATAACTCTATTTTTTACTAAGTGATTTGATAAATGTTTAAAATCATATGGTCTTGATTCCTTTTTAAGAATTTTCATGTCAGTTCTTAAAAAATCTGTCAGACTATCTACATTGATTTTTGGTTAGAGAAGTGGTGTCAGCAAATCCTGTATTCTGATATTTTGGTTTTTTTATAAGCAAGATGCAGAATATTTTTCCCTTTTTATTTTCCTTGTTGTCTATAAACTCTCCTACCTAACCAAAAAAAGCATATAAATAAATAAAATCAAGATGACTATCATGATTAATTTGGGCTCTGTGAGATGGCAGATTGGTTGATTTTCTTCAGAAATTTGGCATTAGGAATAATTAGGAATAAATACTATTCTGATTTTTATGAATTATGATTTCATTATATAATGGTGTGACATTCTTATATTTTAAGTGAAATCTTTTGCATTTTGATGAAATTAAAATGTTCTTAATTTTGAAACTCTGTTTTGGATGTCCAGCTCACTGTTAATGAAGCAGCTGCTCAACTCTGTGTGAAGGATAATGCCCTGCTGACAAGAAGAGATGAGCTTTTTGCCTTGGCTCGGCAGATTTCTCGAGAAGTCACCTATAAATATACTTACAGAACCACCAAGTAAGTATTTAACTAACTGTCAATATTTTTCCGTTGCTTGATAGAAGTAGAGTTTGAAACACTTGTTGATAGAATAAGCATTTCTGAAAAAGTAGAAGTATGATTATTGTTCTAGGAAACTAAACGATGCAGTGACTTTTGAAAACATTGCTAAGGTGATTTTTGTTGTTTAATCCTCCTCTTTCTCTTTTAAAAGGCATCATTCTCTGGGTTACTATAGCATTGTTCTGGTAGTGGTTTTAGACATTCGTCTCTCACACACACACACACTTTGGTTTTGAGCGTGATGAGGGGATTTAGTCAGCATTATAGATGTATTGGTACGCCTGCTAACTACATGAACTTGTTGAACTCTGAGGAAATAGAATGGTCCTTTTTGCAAGGTGTTTGCAATCTGATGAGATTAGCTGGACATGTAAAACTACTCTATTGACTAATATCAAGGGAAAATTGAAAGATACTTCTATTACTAGCAAATGGGTTATGGAACACAAGTTTGAAATTTAAAAAACGTGATGTTAGAAAGCAATGGTGGTTTCAAAATTTAATCTAAACACAGCATATTTTTCTTCACCTTATCCTTACTTGAGCCATAAGCATTTTCTACAGGATAGGACCATTTGATTTTGTTCACTTGATTCCACACAGACCCCGATTTCCAGCCCACATTGTGTTGTGCCTGCCGCTGCCTCTCTGGATGCAGATGACCACTGCATTAGAGTAACTCTCAGTTTTTGTTGAAAAGTCACATTCTGAGCACCCTCTCCAGCACTAATAAATCACATTCTTTGGGGATGGATCCCTGGAATCTGAACTTTCACAAGCATCCCAGAGCATTCTTGTGCATCCTAAGTTTGAAAACCAGCACTATAGGCATTTGCCATCATTACCATTATTTTTCCTAACTCACAGCAGTTTTATTTTCTGCCCTATGTCAGTACCTACGTATTTATAACTGACAAGTGAAATCATGTAGACTAAATGAACAGGGTAGGAATATACAGCACATTCTATGGGATTATTTATGAGGTTTTTTTTTTTTGGAGTTGGATAATCAAGAGCTGATTCACTAATTTTTAATTTTCTTCATTGTATTATACACCATTTTCTTTCTGAGTATTTAAATAATTTTCTTTAATCAAAGTGATACATGTCCACAATTTAAGAAGTCATACAATACGTAAGGCTTTCAGTGAAACTCGACGATTCCTGTGCTCTACCTTCTTGCTTCTCAGTTCCACGTTCCAGAGGCAACTGCCTTCAGTGATTTTTAGCTGTTTCTTCTAGCAGTTACCTTCACCTTTCTTTTTTTTTTCTTTTTCTTTATTTTTTTGAGATGGAGTCTTGCTCTGTTGCCAGATTGGAGTGCAATAGCTCAATCTCAGCTCACTACAACCTCCACCTCCTGGGTTCAAGTGATTCTCTTGTCTCAGCCTCCCAGGTAGCTGGGACTACAGGTGTGCGCCACCATGCCCAGCTAATTTTTGTATTTTTAGTAGAGACGGGGTTTCACCATGTTGGCCAGGATGGTCTCCATCTCTTGACCTTGTAATCCGCCCACCTCAGCCTCCCAAAGTGCTGGAATTACAGGCATGAGCCACCGTGCCTGGCCTAATCTATCCTTTTAAAGTTAAATGTACTTTAAAATATATTAACACTTTTACATAGTTTAGAAGCCACCTTGGACTCCTAAGGTGCCCTCATTATTTTTCACGACTGCATGGTATTGAATTGTGTGGATGTGCCGTGATTCATTTAGCCCCACACCCTATTGATGGCTACTGGGGTGGTGTCTAGTCTTTCACTGTAAATAATATAATAAATAACATCATACATTGTATGTTTTGTTGATTCTGAGGTGTACTTTTTCACATTTTAACATCTTTTATATTGAAGTATAATGTAGTTGATGGCTTGTCGTAGTTTAATTAATTTCATAGTGGTACATGAAATGATTATGTGTCTTACCATTGATGGAACATTATTTTATATATGTGTAGGTACCTCTGGGATATGTTTTCCCAGCAGAGAAATTGCTGGGTCAGGGTAAATACATCTGTAGTTTCTGTAGATAGACAAAATGCATTTTAATCTCATGTAGCCATAAACATACATCTTAAATGGTCATTTTAGTCATTTTATCCTAAATTATTCCTACTGAAGCATAAAGGGATATCCTCCTTGATTTTTTTTTTCATTATGTGATGATCATTAAATATTTATTAAGTGCTAGGTTGGGCACAGTGGCTCATGCCTGTAATCCCAGCAATTTGGGAGGCTGAGGTGGGAGGATCATTTGAGCCTAGGACTTTGTGGCTAGTCTGGGTAACACAGCGAGACCCCGTCTTAAAAAAAAAAAAATTATTGAGTGGCTTTCATACCAAAGCCAGAGGTGGGGAGTTCTTAGGTAGTGGCCTTTTAAAATGTATAATTGTATCTGTACATTCCCCCAGTGTTAATTTGGAAATGATGAAAGATATTTTCTTCATTATTTTAATGTTCATTATGAATATGTCATTTCTGGTGTTGGAGTTTCAGGGTATATATTTTAGTGGAAGATTATAGGCTGAGATGCCTTTGGAATAAAATCTGTTACTTTCTCAAGTTTTTGGTTTTTTTCCTCTCCCCTTTCCCTTAGGTCAAAATGTGGAGAAAGAGATGAATTATCCCCAAAGAGAATTAAAGTGGAGGTATGGTCATATGTTACATTTTCTTATGCTAATAATGTTTGTTTTTGTTTTAAGATCAAGCAAAATCTTAACTAGCTCAGACAAAACAAAAAAGATGGTCCCATAAACTGGTGAAAAATGGCTTTCAATCTTTAAAAAATATAGAATTTTGTAACTTTGAAATACAATATTTACAGTAATTTGAATTAGCAGACCAAGGAAAATTTTTTTAAACTTTTTTTTCTTGTAGAGATGTGGTCTCGCTATGTTGCCCAGGCTGGTCCTGCACTCGAACTCCTGGGTTCAAGTGATCCTCCTTCCTTGGCCTCCCAAAGTTCTGGGATTACAGGTGTGAACCACCATGCCCAATCCAAGGAAATTCTTAAATTTGGTGACTAGTCCAGTCAGTTTATCAAAGGTTGATTTGTAGTTGGTGTTTCTTACAGATTTAAAACTTTACTGGTTAAACCATTCCTTTTATAGTCTTATTTACATCATTAGTCATCAAATACAGAGGAGCTAACTTTTCGTTTCTTTATATTAACTATCTAAGGGAAATGATAATTTAGTAACTATAAATAACAGAGACTTTAACTAAAGCCTCTTTTAGAGGGTCACGGTTGAGCCTGCTCTTTTGATTTTAGATTTGCAAGTGGTAAGATGGGAGTTAAGAAAAGCGTACTTTTCTTAGGACTCTCAGAACTATAGAATGGTTTCAGAACTATTATTTCTTACAAATACTTTTTAAAAAGTCTAGGTCGCAGCAGAGTGGAAATCTGGTCAGGCGGCTCCTTTCTTTCTTTCTTTTTCTCTTAGGCAGGAGATGGAGATCAGTGTTCTCTTAACCATCCTATTATTTAATTTCAAGTTAAAGCAAATGGCTTATATTTGACCACCCTAAATTTCTATAATCAGTTATATCTACAGAGTATCTATTTGTATGGCAGTAATCCTTTATTCATACCTAAGCCAGAGTTATCTTATAAAAACATAAATCCCTTTCTTTCTTAAATCTTTTCAGTGGCTTTCTACTGTACCTGGAATAAAATCTAAGCTTTTTTTTTTTTTTAAAGGACCTAAGACCCCACATGCTCTGACTGCAGCTTGCATCTCCTACCTTGTCTGCTGCCACACTCTCCATTCTTACTGTGTTCCAGCCACACTGACTGACTTTCTGTTCCTGAACATGCCAAACTCATTTATGCCTCAACACTCACTATTTTCCCCCTACCTAGACTTCTGTTTCTTTAGATGGCTTCAAGTTACAGCTGTGTTTCCCCTGACTTCCCTGCCTCTCTTTCTAAAGGGGCACCCTCTCCCCATAATCACACTGAGGCTTATTCTCCTAGTTTGTTTTCATAGCATTTGCCAGTATTTGAAACTATTAGATACTTGTTTTAAATTTATTATCAGTCTGCCCCATTGGATGAGAATAGATCTCTTATCTATGAATCTGCTGCTGTATACTTAGAGTTTATAACTGTCTTGCACCTAATAGGCATTTAAAAAAATCTATAGAATGAATAATGAATGGCTGCAGATAAGCATCTTTGACTTAACACTTTATCCTAAAGCAGTGGCTCTCAAGGAAGAAAAGTATTTTGTCAAAAACAAAAAGCCACATTAAAAAAAGAAATGTGGGCTAGGTATGGTGGCTCACACCTATAATCCCAACACTTTAGGAGGCCAAGACAGAAGGATTGCTTGAGCTCAGGAGGTCGAGACCAGCCTGGGCAACATGGGGAGACCCCGTCTGTACCGAAAAAAAATAAAAAATAAACTACTTATATTTGTAACCTACCTCACTGTTAGCTCTGGAGTAATGTTTAAGATGGTTAACTCAGAAAATGTTGAAATTATCTAAAAGGCTACACTGAAAGATGATATTGAGGTGTGTTATCTCTTGCTCCCCCAGATAACAGGTTACAGAGGGTCCCTGTGGAGTTGGCTGTTAGTGACTCACTGCTACTTAAAGGGAAAGGCAGGTGAACATAGAAACTGCTAAGAAGGCATGTGCCATTGGAGGGTTGAGAGGAAAGAAAGCACAGAAACTACCCAGGGGCCAAAAAATTAGTCAGTTGCTAGGCTAGAAATACGTCTATATCTGTTTTTCACTATTGGCCCTAAGTGTGATCATGATTCAGGCTGCTCACATTTAAGCCACACTTGTCTAGCTTTAGAGGTCACTATTCAATATTGAAATTTGTGATCATGAATCTCATGGACTGTTTGAGCTGCAGTTGTTTCTTGATGAGCTTTATTGGTAAGTCTTTGTGACCCTCTCAGAGGCCTTGTATTTCATTACAGTGCTTTCAGTTTCTTATTAGAAGCCCAGAGTATTGGGCTGTGACATTAGATGTGGCCTTTCTGTTCCTTTAAATATACTCCACTAGAGATACTTGAATTATAGTTCTATATGGTTAGTTTATTGGTTTACTGCAGTTCACAAAGCCACTTGAACAGCTCTGGATTCAAAATTAAGATAATCAGTGTTTCTTTTTCCTGTGAATAGCTCTTCTAACCCTTCCTAAAGATGACAAGCGACAATCGGCCTCAGGCTTCTTTAAATGCCTTTATAGACACTAGACTCTTGATTTTGTTTCCCAGAAATAAATAGTAACTATACCTTTGAATTTAGGACAGTGGCTCACTTTTTTGTTGTTGGTTTGTTTTTAATTTTGTTTTGTTTCTCTGTGGTTTCTTAAAAAGCACTTGTGTATTGCAGGTCATCAGTATCCCTTGAACGTGTGTGTGTCTTGTGTGTACGTATACCTACACATGTAGATGTTGGTATGAATCCTTGTCTGTGCTGTACTATAAGTCAAATTTGAAATACCAGAACTATTGCTGGAAGCTGTTATGAGGTAGATAGTACCGGCTGTATAAAGTTACCACTCCCTTAAAACTTTTCACCAAGTACTGGTGCTTTATGTCTACCTTCTATATGACTTCTGGGGAGTGGGAGAATTTCTGGTATGAGAAGAGATCAGGGGAGACTATTGGGAAGGTGTAATTTGAGCTCAGTTTTTTAAAGAAGGGTAGAATTTCAAAAGGTAGGGATGTGGGGAGGGGATTGGGGTGGTATTATAAAGATAGACTAGCATGGGCAAAGACAGAGATAAGAAAATACTAAGCATGTTTAGAGAACATTAAGTTTGTCTAGGGAATGTGATTGACAAAAAGAACCTCATAAATAAAACTAGAAAGAATTTAGAATACTTTTAACATACTTTTTCTCTTATTTCATTTGAATCTTTCTCTTGTGATTCTCAGCTTATTATTTTCTATTTAAAGAAAGTAATATACAAGGCTGGGCATAGTAGCTTACGCCTGTAATCCCAGCACTTTGGGAGGCTGAGGCAGGTGGATTGTTTGAGTCCAGGAGTTCGAGAGCAGCCTGGGCAACGTGGCAAAACCCCATCCATACAAAAATTAGCCAGGTTTGATGGCATGCACCTGTAGTCCCAGCTTCTCAGGAGGCTGAGGTGGGAGGATCACTGCGCCACTGCACTCCAGCCCGGGCAACAGAGCACCCCTGTCTCAAAGAAAAAAAGTTTTAAGTAATGTACAAATAAACTTCAGCTTAGCCCATTTCACCTTAGCCCATTAGTGTAACAGATTTCTCCTTACAGGACCCAAACTAATGAGACAAGTTTTTCTCTTTTTTTAAATCTTTAGGCGTTCTGAAATCCTTTATAACAAACAATAAGTATACGTGCCGAATTGCTGGCTTTTTCCATCTTAAAAAGATAATTTTTACAGTGAACAAAAAGAAATGTAATGTTGAGCAGATGAATTGACATCAAAATAATTTGACCTGTAAAGGAAAGAGAAACATTTTCTTGCTTGTCATTATTAATGCATTAGGGTACACTAATACGAGTAGTGCTTTGTTCAAGCTCAATAAGATCTTTCGTTGCTCAATACTGTATTTTCCTGATCTATACCTGAAGGCTTGGGTGGAATGAAGTTTTAACTCATTCACTTGTCTGATTTTTCTACCTGGAAAGCTCTTATTTATGTAGTAGGTTGTTCTCCCTTAAAGGATAGTTAGTTACTTATTTGATTTAAGCAACATAGCAGCATACACATTACATAGAAGAACTCAAGATAATCTGTTGTCCTTAAATAGTGTTCTTCCTTACAGGATATGTTGAACATTAAAAAACAGACTTTGAACTTTAATTCCTAGAATATATGAAATGGACATGGAGAAAAAGATCACCTGCTAGCTTAAGTGTGCCTTAGGGAACCTACCATTTGAAATGAAATCTCTAGGGAAATGTGTCTTCAGCCCTTTATGCTACTTAGTAAGTGAGGCTGGGAATCCTTCTGCTTAGCGTGGATGAATAACATGTCCGCTGGAACACAGCCCTCTGTGAGTCCACCACTCTCAGGTGAAATGAAAATATATTTTGTTTATTCTTACTTATCTTTTTAATTAGATCTTCTAATTAAATCTTCTCGTTCTGGGGCAGTTGTAAAAATCACTACTTTGTATTGCTTTCATTTTGTGTCAGTCCCTACTAGGCATTTGGAATTCATTATCACAAACATTCTTGTCTAACCTATGTGGAGGCTTTATGATTTCCATTTTACAGCCAAGGAGAGACCCAGACAGGCTCAGTATCTTCGCCCATGTTGCCAAATTGCTATCCAGTAGCAGAGCCAGGGCTTCCTATCTATGTCTGATTCCTGAATGTCAAAGCAGTACCACCTTCCTAGGTGCTAATGATCATTCACAAAGCATCTTACCTGTGAAAAAAACACTATTGGGATTATACCTTTCCTCCTAGTGCCGTGTGAAGGGCAAAATGTGTGCAGAACTGGTAGTCTTTGGAAAGGGTGGATAGTGGCAGTTATTATTTTCTAATGCAAGAAATTTTATCTAGTAAACAGTTACAAGTTTTGAGTAGAAAATTTAGCAATGTAAGTTACAAAATATTTAAATATAAGAAATTTTCATTTGATATGCCGATTGTTTACATCAGAAAAATTAGTTTGATTTCCTATGTCCTACCTATGAAAGGACATATTTAAGGTGGCTTGACAGCTCATTCAAGGAGATGAAAAATCAAGAGCCGAAGTCCCTAGCTCTCTTGTGTTCTCCTAAATTTTTTTAAATGTTAGTTAAAAGTGAATTCAATTGGTAACCTTTCTTTTTCATTAAGAACACACTGAGGTTCATGAATAAATTAGTCATTAACTCCAATGTTACAAGTAACATCTTAGAAGAGAGGAAGGATATATAAAGCTATAGTCTCCGAGCTGGTGATGGCAGCTGACTAACTGGACTGAGTGCTATATCTCACTTGAGTTTTCTTCATTCGCTGAAATTGCTGGAGACTGGGCAGAGATGGGAAATGACAGCATTCTTGACCCTGTGGGAGTCAGAGGTGCAAAGCATTCAGAGATAAGTGGATGAAAGAAATGAGGTTTGTTAATAGAGCCCAGGAAGTCAGAGAATTGGGGCTTGAAGAAGAAAGACCTAAAGGAAACATCTGCTAACAGTTCTAGCAGGTGGGGATGGGAGAGCGAGGAAGGGGGAGGAAAGAGGGTCAGAATATCCACCTACGCTGCTACTAAGCTTGTTGAAAAGAAAGCTGGTCTAATTTGACGTAGACTCTTGCCCTCTGGATCAGAAAAACAGAAGCATTACAATGTGCTATTCATACAGAAAGTGTGATTAGAAAAAAGGAAAATGCACGTGTGGGGTTGAGAACATCTGCTGTAACAAGTCATCTAGAGACAGCTAAGCAGTGGCTTTAAAGCAGCTTGCTAGTGTTCGGCAGAAAGGTTGAGGAGGAATGGGGATGGAGACCAATGGGAAGAGAGTAATTAGGTCATGCACCAGCCTCCATCCTATATCTTTTATTTTGTCAGTGACAGACCCAGGGTCTCGTCAGCAAGGAAAGACTGTGATTAATGGCATCAGCCAAAAATATGACATGGAGATAGATCGCTCATAGCATGGTGCAGCTAGCTGGTGCCTGGGAAACAAGCTTACGAGACATATAACAAAAGTTGTGCACCAAACATAATGTGAAAAAGACCGGTTTCTTGGGAATGTTCTCACTTTTATTTCTAAGTCATGTATTTTGGGGACCTTAAATCTACTTTATGTGACATGCAGTGATAGCTACTCGATTTCGTAGTTTTTCCATCCACAATGAACTGTCAAGACTGTGGGAGTAAATAATGACTAACGTACTCAGTTGCAGAGAGATCACTGATTACTTTGGATATTGTTATTTATTACTTATTTTAGGCTTTTATTTATTAATGATGGGATACTGTCCATTTTCCAGCAACTTTCACATGTAGAGTTTGAGGTTCCCCATCCAGCTTTTTCAGTATTCTCATGGTTGAATAATCCTGACTTTGGTGCTACCATATATTTATATGGCAATGTGTACTCTTCCAAGGTTCACTTATTTGCATTACTTTATTTAATCCCCACAAACTTCCAATGGGCAGATACACAGTGGTGTAATCCTAATTTAAAAATTTGGATCACTGGAAATAATGAGGTTTACTTTTTTGCCTGAGATCACGCAGCTGGTTCCTAATGTAAAATGACTAGATCATACCTTTCTCCTGCAAGCTCTTCCAGAAACAGTATTGAGGTGTTGGGGCTCATGGGGATTCTGACTGGTGCACTCCACACTCCACTCAGATTCTACTGATGAACTGATAACCCTCTAATCTGGGTCTCCGCCCTGATTTTACCCCAAGCTCCAAACTCACTGCTCCTGCTTACCTGGCTTATCTACACACGGAGATCTCACTAGCAAATGAGCTCAACCGAATTTATTAGCTTTTGGGCCCCTCCCACACCTCGTGATCGTGAGTTCTTTATTCTAGTAAATATCATAACCAGACTCTCAGTTGCCTTATTTCTGCGGCATCTGCCACTGTCCAGGTCTGGGCCTTCACCAGCAGCCCTCTAATGGGTGTCCCTGGCACCACCCTGAACTCCCCTCCTCCACGTGCATTCTCCCCATCACATTCACATGTGCTTTCTGAAATGCAAATCCGATCAGTCTCTTTCCTGAGACTTTCAATGGCTTCTCTTTGTATTTAAGATAAAATCTAAAATTCTTAACATAGCTTACAAGGGCTTACAGAATCTGGCCCTATGTTTCCACCTTCCCTCGCCACTCCCTCTTTTTCAGTATATATTGAATATTTTCCGGCTTCCCAGAGTGTGCCCTGTTCCTTTTGCCTCCAGGGGTCTGTACCAGCTGCTTTCTTTTAGAACTCTCAGCCTAGACACCCTGGCCTCTGGGACACCTGCTCTGCCACAGCGCCCTCTGCTGTGCTCTGGATCTCCGTCCATTTCCCTCCCTGGACTGTGTTGTCAGGAGCGCCTGAGGCATGGCCATCTCGTTTGCCATTGTATTCCCATATTGAGTGCAGTGTATGAATCAGCTGGGTGGACATGACATTTTTGTTGAATGTATAAACACATGTTTCTAGATTTCCAGTGTTCTTTTCACTGAGATAGTTCCCCAACAATGTGCTCAATATTCTCTGGTTGATTTTAGTATTAAATTTTGAGTTCTTCTCTAAGATGTCTATACTTTGTAATTGTCCATAAAATTTCTTCTTTCCCCAGTATCGTGCTTTACTCTGATTAAATCTGGTAGCTTTTTCGATGAACTTAACAGATATCAGTAACAAACATTTATCAAGTAGTTCCTATGTGCCAGGCACTGTGTTAAGTATTTTTCATGAATTTTCTACTTCCTTAAAATGATTCTGTAAGTTAAGTACTATTGTTATCCCCAGTTTATAGATGAGAAAATAGATACAGAGAGATGAAGTAATCTACCCAGTATCACAGCAAATAAGTAGTAGAGTTGAGTTTTGAACTCAGTGCAAGTCGTACAGTTAAAGCCTGTTCAGCTTATGAAAAACAGCTATAATTTCTGTTTATAGAAATGCCTGTATTCTTGTGAGTTTCAGAAAGGTTGTAACTGTTTGAATTTATGGACTGAGTGTAGGCTTTGAAGCTAGTGTTGTAGCTGTAAAAAAAAAAAAAAAAAAGGGAAACCCAGTCTTGAATGTGATGAAGATTAAATGAAATAATGAACATAAAATATAGAACATAGGGACTGGTACATTGTAGATTCCTGGAAAGTGATAACCGCTCATATTGAAGTTGTTCTAACTCTTCTTCTAGCTTACCTCACTGAACTTGAGAACTTAAGCAGTTCCAGTGGAGTGGGGGTATGCTAAAGAGAAAGTTGGATTTTTCGGTCTAAATAAATAAGAAAACTTATTTATAAGAAAACTGAAATGGCTAAGAAAAAGTGAACTTTGGATTTAGCTTGGACTGTGTACACTTGTATGAAGTTCATTTTAGCTTGTTTTGTGATTGTGTTCCATATACATCTGTGAGCCAACATGGAAACCTAGCAGAGTGGCTATTTTCAGCACTTCAGAAGTGCTAATTACATACTGGCCCATGATAAAGCTATATAGGACCATCTTAAGACGTTAAGTTTATTAGCTCTTGGCTGTATATCATGTCTTTGAATTTTAAAAATAGCAAATTAGTTATTACTTGGGGAATGTATTTTGATAGATAAAATATTTGAAAATGTGAAATCTGCAGTGGAGAAATAATTTATTGAAAAGACCCTGATGGGGGAAAATTTTTGAACCACTATCTTATATCCCAAATAAGGTAAAATAGTTTGTTATTATTACATCATTGCATCTTTTTCTGCTGTGTATTGTAAGAACTTTGGTTTTTAAGGATTTGCCCTCTACTGCAAATATATAGCTTATCAAAGAAGGGGAGAAATAATGTTTTGGAGTTTAATTGTTAATGCTAATTTCTGTGAGGAGTCCTTTAGGTGGTTTCACTAAAGTTACTAAAACCATGCTGTCATGATATTTTGTAGTTATAATGTTAATGAACAATAAACAGCAGAAAAAGAAAACTTTGAAAAAAGTAGTAGGTGGAATACCAAGTATAAAATGGAAGTAATTTAAGTTGAAGTATTGTCCACTGCCCCCCAGATAGGCCCTGTTTATTATAGAAATTTAGTATGTATTGATATACCTGTTTAGTAGTTATTTCATGTTGAAGGCATTATCTCACTTGCTTTATCTCATGTGGTCCTCACAACAATCCTAATAGATAAGTTCTCCTGTCCTCAATTTTCCTATGAGGAAACTGAAGTTCAGAAAGGTTAAGTCACTCATCCGGTGTCACATAGCTAGTGAGTGGTGGAATTGGAACACAAATACAGGCCTTTCGAATTCCAAAACTCCATTTCCTGTCATAGGATATGATAAAGGAGAAATCACAAGCCAACATGAAGGAATCCTTGAGCAATTCAGGTTGGGATTATTGGTTAGCACTTTAAAGAAAATTTAGTTTGGATCGTTAGCCACGTTTCATGTAACAAAATTAATTTCAGATAGGTTAGATGGTTAAATTTTAAAAACAAATCAAAGTTTTAGAAAAACTAGAGGGTAGATTTGAGTACTTACCAAATTTCTGAAGCAGAATTTCCTGAAGCAGAATTTCTCTAAACTTTATAGCAGCAGTTGAAATCACAAAATAAAAGTATGTACAACTATAGCGTATAAAACAGGCATATAAAAATTAAATGATTTTTTAGTATCAAAAGTATAGATAAATTGGCATAAATTAAGAAAACAGGAATACTTAGTGCTGACAAGGAAATTGTCATATATTGCTTGTGGTATGATAAACTAGTAAAGGCCCTCTATAGGTTTAGCAAAAGTACATAAGCACAAAAATATCATCTCTGCAGTAATTCTGCTTCTGGGAATCTTTTGTAGTAGATAATCTAAGCTATCGAAAATGCTATCTCCTTGAAAATATTTTTGCAGTGTTTTTCATAAAACCAAAAATTAGGAAAAGAATAAAAAATGTCCAATGCGAGGACAGTGGCTAGTCAAACGCCCCACTGGGTTAAATGTTTTTTATTATGTTATGTTATGTTATGTTATTTTTTTGAGACAGAATCTCACTTTGTCACCCAGGCTGGAGTGCAGTGGTGGTGCAGTCTCGGCTCACTGCAACCTCCGCCTGCTGGGTTCAAGTGATTCTCATGCCTCAGCCTCCCAAGTAGCTGCCCAGCCTCCCTAGTAGCTGGGATTTCTGGCATGTGCTACCATTCCCAGCTAATTTTTGTTTGTTTGTTTGTTTGTTTTAGTAGAGATGGGGTTTTACCATGTTAGGCTGGTCTCGAACTCCTGACCTCAGGTGATCTGCCCACCTTGGCCTCCCAAAGTGCTGGGATTACAGGCGTGAGCCACTGCACACAGCCTAGGTGAAATGTTATATAACCATTATTATCAATGATCATAAAGCCTGCTTTCCAGTGTAAAACAATGGGTATGATGACATTTTTCATCTTATTTATGTTTCTACTAAGGTTACAGCTGTAGAAAATAATGTATGTTTCATAAAAGGCTGAAATGAAATATTAATATTTTATAACCAATGAAAGATTTTATAACCATTAAAATCTTAATCATGATTATTCAGGTAGTGAGATTAAGAGTTTGCTTTATTTTCCAAGTTTTTGATAATATTTTATTATTTACAAACTCTAAACATAAAGGACTTCTTATTTGACCCACAGGATGGGTTTCCAGATTTCCAGGATTCTGTGCAAACGCTCTTCCAGCAGGCCAGAGCTAAGAGTGAAGAACTTGCAGCTCTTAGTTCACAGGTAACATAAACTCCCAATTATTATTTCATAATAGTATCTGAAGGTTAAAAAATAAATGACTACTTCAGCTAGCTTCAGTTTTAAGTGTTTGAGGACTGACTTTTTATTTCTGGTTGTTTTTTAAAACGTCATCTGAGCCACAGCTGTATCAACATGAGAGCAATAACAACTTGGTTTGATTCAGTTTATGAACGGAATCTGATATGATACTACTTATTTATTCTTGTAGTTTTGTAGGAAGTGAGACAGATTCTGTACTCAAGAAAACTTAAACAGTTTGATAATCAGGAAAACCAGCCATGTTGACCCTGGCTGTGTGTAATACAACTCTGAGATAAAATAATACTAGTTCTCAGTAAAATATCAATAAAATATTAATATGAACATTGTAATTATTGTTAAATCTTTTACATTCATATTTATTGAAAAACTGTTAAATGAATATGTGGCTTCAGGTGCTTTTGCCATTAAGTTATTTAATTGTGTCTGTATACTGAAATTCAAATTTTAAAATGCTTTCTGCAAACATCATCTTTTAGAAAGCACTGTAAGCTTTTATTCCTGTTGAACAACTTTCTTGTAATAACTTGCTTTTGGTCAAATTTAGTACTGCTAAGTTTTGTTTTTTTCATGTTAGAATGAAAAATACATTTTTTACCTCAGATATGCTTATTTAAATTTTGTCAATTTAGTAACAATTTCAAATGAAATGAAGCTGGAGTTACTTTTGATTTGGTTTATATGCATTCAGAAAAATAGTATAAGTGTTTATCATGTTTATTCTGTAAATTAATATATTTTACCTAGTGATTTTTACATTGTGAATCAGGGCTTTTTGTAACCAATTTTATATAGAAGCTTTCTTGTCCTACACTTTTATATAGCATGGTAGTGATTCATATCTGTGCATGTTGACTATTATCTCCTTGGCAAAATACCACAACAAATACACTGCTCTGAATATCACATATAAGTAATTTAGAGCATTGAAAAGGAACTTATAAAACACATGCAGAGATAAATTTATATGTCAGTTGACTAATTGTGTATTTAAAATATGCCTTTTTATGATTGGTTGGGAAATACTGCAGTTTCATGATGAAGGTGAAAATGCCTATTGGCACTGATGTTTTTCTGCATAATTTACATTGTTTAATTTTAGTGGGAGGTGTGTTTGTCTTGTTCTTCTAGACAGCCGTTTTACACCTTTTCTCCCCCAAACATATTGTCATCATATCAGAGTCTGTGTCCTGCCAGATCCTAAAATAAAAATGCCAAGATTTCGCCCCAAGTGTTAGAAGTAGTTTATAGCAGATGTTGCTGTTGCTTTTAGATTTCTTTTTTTAAAAATCCTTTAAAGGACTTAGTACCTTGGAAAACAAAGGTAAGGTTATGTTGCTTTTGAACTGACATGGAATTCTCTTGAAAGAATTGAGAAGAAAGCTTTTATCTTTTGTACAATATCCAGCCTTTTATGTTTTAACATGATGATATAGACATCTATGCATATTTATGGAATTTGTATACCACATGAAGTATGAACTAATTTTAATGAATACTAAATATATTTGCTGGAGTCTGAAATTGGCATCTTTAAACCATTAAAAAATCTAGAATGTTTCAGTTACTGATGTGATTTTTGCTTTACTTACTAGCAGCCTGAAAAGGTGATGGCAAAGCAGATGGAGTTCCTTTGCAACCAAGCTGGCTATGAGAGACTGCAGCATGCCGAGAGGAGGTTGTCTGCAGGGCTTTACAGGCAGAGCTCAGAGGAGCACAGTCCTAACGGCTTGACTTCCGATAACTCAGATGGACAAGGTACATCTTTAGAATATCCTAGGCCTTTAGGGCCACTATGTGCACTTCAAAGAGAAACAGAAGACAGTGGCTGATTTTTGAATTATGGTATTTTGTAGAGATTATTTTACAGGTTCTCTTATCAAAGTTAATTTTTAAATTCTTCATTTTCTTAAAAGGAAATAATTTATCCTGCAGATTTTAATTTGTAAATGTTTTAATCTTTAAGCAGTTGGCACCTGAGATTGACATGTATTATTTTGTAAGAAGTTGGTGGGAATGTGAGATGTCAGCAGTACAGATTATTTTCCCCAAAGAAACGATTCCAGGAGAGATGTTTATCCTTTTTAAATGACCAAAACTTCGTATTTTTTTAGACTTCAAAAACAAGTTTGTGAAATTTACAACATTTGCGTCTTAAAAGAATATGGTAACTGCTTCTAAAGTATTATGACAGAGTACAGCTCAGGTTTAGGAAGTCATGTGATTCATGTTTTTACCATTCTACGAAGTACTTCATTCTTTTCACATCCTCACATAGAGAAAATCCCAAGCCATTGTTATTCGCTCATTCAACAGGCATTTTATTAGCATTTCCTACGTGCCAGGCACTCTCCTAGGCACTGAAGATGCAGCAGAGAACAAATCCCTGTTTACCTGGAGCTTACCTAGAGGGAGATGTACAGGTTATAAGTATATACATGTATCCCCTAGTTTCAAATAGTAATAACTGTTTGAAGAAAAAAATAATTTTATAGTGCCTTCTTTTTATATGTTATTGTTATACTTTTCTAGAGAATGGTTATTATTGTGTATTAAAAAAAAAAAAAAAGGATTTCTAGGTAAGAATACCATCTTACCAAGGATTCTCAAGCCATGGAGTGAAATATTACATGTGTCAACAGATCAGAGTACTGAAAGAGAAGAAAGTTCTTCCTTTTAAAAATAGTACAGGAACCTTTGAGTTGAGGTCTTGTTTAACTTCTCCAGTTGTCCTTAACATGTTAAGAAGCAAAGGCGGTTATTAAAGATTTGGTGGCTCTAATTTGTGACACCAGGATAATTCAGTGTGGGGTGACAGTTTGCTAATGTGGTGGATTTCAGTACACGACAACATGATTGGGTGTATAATTTTTTCCCATATTTGTGCTAAATCTGTTTTTTCATGGATTTTGCTGTCATTTTGTTTTTTTTTTTTTTAAATCTGTGATTGGCTTGAAGCCTTCTCTGTCTTTCTAGTACTTGTTATTATATGATTAATGACATGCCTTGGTAAAATGGTTGCACTAGTAAGAAAATGTCTTATAGAGGAGATGTATTATATGCCAAAACTGGAATCCTCACTGGAATTCTCAGTCTTTTGTTTAGCTCTTAAAAATATCCTGGCAGAATTGTAAACCTTGGGACTAGCATGAAATGACTTGCCATTTTCCTCTTAAATTATTATTTAAAATGTTTTTTCCAAGTCTTATTTAAATTCTTCAGTGCTCGTTGACTTTCCTCACTTTTTTCCTAAGGAGTGTTCAGGCAATTTTTGAAAATTTATTTTTCAGGAAAACCATGGTGTGTTTTTAATATTATGCATATTTCTTTTTTCTTTTCATTAGGAGAAAGACCTTTGAATCTCCGAATGCCTAATTTACAGAACAGACAACCCCATCATTTTGTAGTGGATGGGGAGCTGAGCAGACTTTACCCCAGTGAGGCAAAGTCCCACTCATCAGGTGAGAATGTGCTATATGATGAGAGGGTAACACTTGAATAAAAGGATCTTTAAATTCTGTTCTCCTATTCCCTCCCCCACCAAAAAAAAATGTCATCACTGACAGTGTTCCTACAGGTTGAATATCCCCAGTTGGAAAATTCAAAATGCTCCAGGATCCAAAACTTTTTGAGTGTCAGAATGACACTCAAAGGGAACCCCCATTAGAACATTCCAGATTTGGGATGCTGAACCTTTAGTATAATGCAAATAGTCCAAAATCTGAAAAAACTTGAAATCCAAAGCACTTCCTGGTCCCAGGCATTTTGGATAAGGGATGCTCAGTTGTCAGTTTTTCTCCCCTTGGAAGTGATAGATTGCCATAACACTGGCTGCTCTAGCTAGTCTTTTTGCAAACTTCATATTCCAAACAATGACAGGGAAAACTCATAAAAGTTGAGATTACTTTGATTCACCATTACATGAATGGTGATGTTTATATGAAAGTTTAATAATAAATAGCTGGTTTGAGTTGTGTTACTACCTTTTTTGGCAATAACATAATATGAAATTGATGGACTACATGTTTGCTTTGACACTGAGAAAACCTTGTGTATCAAAATCTAGACTTTTCATGCAGATGCATTTTGGAGGTGATACTCATATTTCGGAAGTAAACTGAATTCCATAAAAGGATGAGCAGCTCCTTATCATAGTTAGATATTTACCTATTTTTACCCAAGTAAAGTGAGTTAGACCTAGTTAAAGCATTAGAGACCAGCACCATTTGAAAGAATCTGTTATCATTCCAAGTCTTAAAGTCGCTTTAAGAGTCACTTAAATCACAGTCACTGATATTATAGATGAGGTAGCTAAAGTCAAATAAATAGCTCCAAATTTGCGCTGTAAGTCAGCGGGAAATGTAGTTTTATAAGCATTAGGATTAAACCTGACTTTACATTAATTCTATCTAGATAGAATGAATTATGTATTTACTAGAAAAAAAGTTATCAAGAGCATTTATGTCTTTCAATTTTAGATCATACTCTTGGTAGCAGATGCTAAAAAGACGAGTTCTAAATAATGTTCTGGTGCTGTGACTTTATAGCATGCTATTGCATACTTGATTGTAGCCACTTTAATAATGTCAGAGGGAGGTTGAGAAATTGAAATTATCCTAAAAAGCTGACATCTTGGTCTCATGTTTTCCACAGCACAAAAAAAGTGATGTATTCTTTAAAGTTTTTTAAAAATGAACAAAAAACCACGTTTTACCAATTTATATTCCTTAGAATATATAACAGGAATACTCCAATTACATTGATCATGTGTCTCGTCATGGGGCATATTTACATATTTCATGGAGATACATTACATAGGATAGAATTGATCTAGGTCTTTAGAACCAAATGAAGAAATGCCTGAAAAAGCCTTTTTCTTTATTTTTAACTGAATAGAAATAATACAGGTTTCATATAGAGCAAGCCTGGGTCCAGATCTTAGCACCGATACTTGACTGAGTGACCTTGACTGAGTTACTTAAATACCCTGTCCTTTAGTTGCTTCATCTGTAAAAGCGAAGTAATTTCTACCTCATTGGGTAGTTACGAGGATTAAACAATATAGTGTACCTGCATCGTACACTATCTATTCCAGCCAGCAGGAATTCAATAAATAGAAGCTACTTTTTTTATTACTCTTACACAGAATTTAAAATCCCCTTCTGTTTAGAGAGGATTCATAAATTGAACTATTTAATTTCAGATAAGCTGTTAGTATTGATTACTTTCTAGAATCCAAGGTGTGAGTGTATGTGATATGGATGTTTGCATGTATATGTGTGTGTACATATCTCCCAGTATTTGTACTTTACATAAAGGTTACATTTGATTGTTATTATGTAGTGTTTGTGTATGGTTGAAATAACTATACACATAGAACTCCATGGAATGATTTCTTATGAAAATAGTGTTCATTATTTTATCCCTATTTCTCCCACCTTAATATGTCATTGTCAGAAGAACTTTAAAAAATAGTTCCAAGGTTATGAAGATATTTTTCAGTCTGGTTCCTTCATTGATGGTAAATATTTAACCAGTAACAGTTATATATGAATAATCAGCTTCCTTTTATATATTTATCATGTTGGATCAAGCATTAGATAAAAATTAATGTGTTCTGTATGCTAAATGTTTTATGTGCATTTCATTATTTAACTTTCATGCCACTTTATGTAGATACTATTCCTATTTTATAGATGAAGACAGTAATGCTTAGAGAGGTGTATAACTTGCCCAGAGATGTATACACCTAGTAATTGGCAGAGTTGAAATTTAAATCCAGAATCCAAGCTCTTAATAGCTCTATGAACAGAAATTTTATATGGAATTGCAGAATCATGAATAGTTGATACTCTGTGGTATGGAGTTTGGGGGTTTGTTTTAAAACTTTGATTTTTGTAGTCCATTGATTTAAAATATCAACTCACTTTGTTTCCATTTTTATGTAGAGAGCCTTGGGATTTTAAAAGACTACCCTCACTCAGCTTTTACCTTAGAAAAGAAAGTCATCAAAACAGAGCCTGAAGATTCAAGATAGCTGTGATTTCTCTCACCGTTTTCTGGAAATGGCATCAGATTTAAGGATAATACTCCATCATAGAAATAAGCCTTAATAACCAGTGTTGCCTCATTCAGCTCAAACAGATTTCATAGCCAAAGCAAAAGGACTGGTACGGTAGTCTGTGGAAACTGGGAAGATAAAACAACAGCCACAAAAGAGAAAATCAAAAGAGTGTTGCAATCTATAATAGTAATATTGATTCATTCACATTCCTGTGTTGTCATTTTATATGGAAAGGCTTACAGATCAATATTGTAAGCATTCATTATTTAAGAATGTACGATGTATTTGTGTAATTTATAGAAGTAAAATCTAGATGTTGAGACCTGTTTGGTCCAATAGATGTGGATACAGTTTATTTTACTTGAAATTTTGTTGTCTACTTTGTGTGTTCAACGTAAATATATGTCAGAGTTTAAAATCTTTGCCTGCAGTTGTGAAAAAGAAAGCTTAAGTGATGTAGTTATTGGCAAGATTGCAATGATTATGGAAAAATAGAAAGCAAATACTCACTTTAAGCCAAGGAAAATATTGTGGATTTAGTATTTGATAAAACTGATTTTGTTTAACAGGAAGTGTTTAGCATTCACTCATACAACATCTGGTTATCAATGCACGTTTACACAATAAATACTTGAGTGGAGGAAAGTTAAAAAGATGAGCAATAGAGTAGAAAATATCTTTTGAACTAGTTGACCTAGATTGTATTAATAACTACTTGAGATGTTTCAAAGATAGGAAGCTATTACTTGGACAGAGAACTTGAAATAAGTGGACCCATGTATAAAACCTTTGACTTAAACATTGATATTTCAGAATGTGTTAAATAGATTAAGACATAGTAAGTTAACCCTACATGTTAGAAAGATGGCGACTGTTAACAAAGGCTGTAACAGATTAAGTACTATTTTATATCCAGAAAGTCTTCTCTATGTAGAGAAGTCAGACTAGATGCTTTCACTAGGGAATATCTTCCCACCCAGCCATCACAAGTGTGGACAATCACTGCATCCACATCTGTAGGCATATTTCCATGGAAGTTTAGTTGACAACTATATTCATTATTTATTTTACGATTTCATTTTTCTACACCTTTAAGATTTATGAATGCAGTTTTTTCTTAAAATGTATTTTAACTTGACAGTATGTTTTTAGTTCCCCCAATTTAACTAATGGACCATATGCATATATATGGGAGTATGCTTACATGTTAATAATATACTTGCATACTTACGAGAATTTCACATTGGAATTCATAATGGTAAAAAAACATACATCTGCCAATATACGTTTTTTCTGTTGGTTTAAGAGAAGATAACTGACAGCTTTACCTACTTCCTACAGATGCATCTAAACCCAGATATTGCTGAGAAGAGTGTATTGACTCTAAGACTGAGTGTAAGAGAGTATGTGTTTTTTTGTTTTTAGTTCTGCTCTAGATCATAACTGTAAAAAATATTAAGTCATACACTAAAATTTGTCAGCCAAATGTTAGATGGAATGTCTGCACTGTAGTCTCAGATCACTGTCACATATATAAATTGCTTCTTCATTTTAATTTGTAGAAGTACTTTACAGTAGGAAACACCAGTAAACAACTTTTATACTGTTAAAAGGCTTTTTTCCCCTTCCTAAATGTTTTAATTGTATCATAGTGTTTTGCTCACTGAAGAAGCTTCTTACGGACCTTGCAACTTTGTTGCTAGCTTGAGGTTGATTATTGTGGTTGTATTGTTCACTGTGTGTAGAAATAGTATGAGTACGATTTCAATAGACTGTTCAGTTTTTAATATTAGCCATAGCACTGGTTAGTATCTCAGTAGTTTCATGAAACGTTTCCTGTATTCTAATCTATTTTGAAACTTTTTGTTTTTTTTAAATTGTGTCTTACAGTCAAGTTTGTAGATTTTCATAAGCCACAATTTTAAAAGATGCAGTAATCTTCCAACCTCCAATATTTATCCATTCGTTGTGGACCCACACATTGCATCTTTAAATTCATAAGTTTCCTTAACTATCTTATGTTTCTGGTCTTTTAAGCTTAGTGATAAGGTGGAAGCACAAGAAAAATTTCAGTAGAATACAGTTTTTATTTTGTAAACACTAATGTATTAAACTTGCTATACATTAAAGCAAATAATATATATTTTTATTTGAATTGTATATGTGAATTGGAAGTTATAACTAGTTGATTTTTTCATTTTGTTAGAGGTATTTTCACTGAACAAGGTCAATCGGTTACCTCAGTATTACAGCCAATATAGTCCAAGGGACCATTTCTCCCCGAGTCTCTTACACTTTATTGTGCAATGTCCACGTTTTTGTGACTCTTCAAGCTGTTGGTGAGGTGGGACGAGTGCACTTGCTTCCTGTGGCAATAAAGATTTTCTGTGCCTCACACATTTATGTTTATAGCATTTTCTACATAGCAGTTTTCCAGTGACTAATATTAACCCACTCTGCCTCGCTTATCTGCTTATTTAAGCTGGGTTTCAGTATTAGGGGACAAGAACTTATGTCTTAAGTTGGAACTAAGTATTGTCAGCTACCGTCATTTCTAAGAAGTCATTTGGTAAACAGGTTCTCAGTAGACTCTGGTCTGGCAGAGAGAGGTCAATTTATATTGTTCTCATTTATGAGAAGTTTATGAAGACATTTTTAAAACTCCACCATTTCTAACTATGAATAAAAGGAGGAACATTAGGATTTAACATCTATAATACATATTTGTAAAATATTAATGTGATTTGGGTTCAGTATTATGGGCTAATTATATGAAATAGAGCTAACCTGTAGTAAAGAACCAGAAAGAGCCTTTCAACAAGTATTGATGAGTTCTGTAGATTAATGAAGATCATCAATGTGCCAAGCACTGTGCTAGGTGCCAGGGAAGAGGTAAAGGCCCCAGATGAAATACATGATCCTTGCCCAAAACCTAGTTGGATGGGAACTAATACCACTCACATAAAAATAAAAATTTCAGTGCCTTACATGTTGGGATGAGGAGCTGACATTTAAGTGCATTCTGTATTAGGCAGACATTATGGTAGCAGGTACTTTACAGGTGAGAGAAAGCACTTTTAGTGAGTGAGATTCAGAAGAGATCGGCCAGGACTGAAAACATTTAGAAGTGGAATTTGATAAAAAGCCATAGTGGCAGCACATTTCTCTGAGGCTGCCTTTTTTTTTTTTCCTTGGTTGAATTACTGCACTTTTATTTTGAAACTGCATGGCAGATCTGCTTGCCTGGTAATACTTCCTTTGACGATCTATTGAATCTGTCAAAAGGTAGTGGGAAAAGGTGCTTTTCATCTGTCCTTAATTAGTGAAACCACTTGGGTAAAAGCTTTAGGCTTTGGTAATTATGATACTACTAGCACCTCGTGTACCTTTACAACTATAGTTGACACTATTTAAGACTTAAAAGCTAAATAAGTATGCAGGGAATTTCCTAAGGTCTGCCCACTTGGGTCTCAAATGGTTAAGTATTACTAACACAATGCCCATTTTGCTTGTGACTTCACTTAATATACTACATCGAGTCTTCAAAAGAAAACCAAGGTATTAACCAACCTGATGAAGCCAGAAGGTCTGCCTCTTTTAGGAAGTGAATTCAATTGGTAAGTAGCTGAAGTTAGAATTGAACAAACCTTGTATGTTTGTAACAGCTTGAATGACCAAATACGGTAGTTGTTCTTTTACTAAAAGCCACCATATGGTCCAGCTGTGCATGGGTGGTGTTTCAGGGAATGCAAGCTTGTTATCTGTGGGTGTCCTCATAAATGAAATTTGTAAGCAGACCTCCAAAGTTAAAAAAAGAATGATCCAATGTCCTGACATTTTTATTGTAAATACAATCTAATATCAAAAACCTTACTGTTAACTATGTCCATAGTGATCCAGTAAGACAATTTTTATTTCACGTAGAAGTGATCAAAAGCAAAATGCTGGAGCTAGGATTTTTCTTACTGAGTATGCAACAGTTAAACCTTTAAAACATCTTTGGGAGGCCAAGGTGGGTGGATCATGAGGTCAGGAGATCAAGATCATCCTGGCTAACAGTGAAACCCCGTCTCTACTAAAAAAAAGAAAATACAAAAAAATTAGCCAGGCATGGTGGCGGGCGCCTGTACTCCCAACTACTCAGGAGGGTGAGGCAGGAGAATGGCGTAAACCTGGGAGGCGGAACTTGGCGTGAGCTGAGATCGTGCCACTGCACTCCAGCCTGGGCGACAGTGCGGGTCTCCATCTCAAAAACAAAAAACACACAAACATCTTTTGGGATCTGTTTCTGCTGACCTATGACTTTTTTTTGTGGTCACCTTGAAGGTGTTTTTTATTTTTTGTGCAGAAAAACCTAATCAGAAATTTATTTTTTAAGTTCATAATCAACTTATTAGAGTTAGAATGCAAAAATGTGTTGTGCTTAAGGTTAAGTTCAGCTTACAAATCTTTACTAAGTTTAGCAAATCTTAATCACTTTTAAGGGAACTGTGAACTGGTTCTGTTTACAAAGTTGGTTAATTAAGCCTTATTCTTCTATAGTCTTCCCATCTGTTAGGTCACACAATTCTTAAGTGTTAAAAAGATGTCCTGTTGAATTCTAGGTCTCCCAGCTGTGTTTGACTATTTGGTCACAATTTCCAAATTGTTATTCTGACTGCTAAGTGATTTACTTTCAAAGTATTGCTTCAATAATGTTAAAGGTCTAACTTCTAGCACTTCATCTTAAAGGAATGTTTAATGAGTTTTTTGGGGGTTTTTTTGTTTTTTTTTTTTTTTTTTTTTTTGCAATTGGGATAAAACCCTCAAGGAACATCAGACTCACATAAAATAGTAATCAGTTCTTATTTTAACATCCATATGAAATCCTTAGTTACCATTATTTTTCCATTTTATTCTTTTAATTTTAAAATATTTGACAAAAAGATATTAAAGTATACAGTGTGATGGTTTTTTATACAAGTACATTGTATACTGATTACCACAATCAAGTTAAGACACTAAAGTGGGAAATTACCTCTCCTAATTTTTGTTGACTTTGTATTTAGTGCACTCTAGTCAATTTAGTTATTAAATATCTTAATAAAGAATAACTTTCAGTAAAATGTTTAAAAAACTTCCTCTGCACAGAGCATTATTCTACATTTATGTAAACTGAGAAACCCACCTAAATACAGTTGTGAGTTTTAGAAGTTTCTATTGAAATGTTTGCTTTATTATACAATTCTATTTAAGTTTTCCATTCTAACTTATTAAAAGAATCGGCTTCTTCACAGTCTCTGAGAAGTAGTGATAGTTGAATGTTGCCATCAAAACATAATGTTGCAAAATGTAGATTAAGTACATCACATTGGTTCAAGATGGTAGTGCCACATATGTTAAAATCATAAACCCAATAATTTTTCTCACTTATTAAGAGTGACAAATTTTGTGAATTTCCTGTTAGTCCAAACAATTTGGTAATCAACCTAGCCTAGTTTTGCTGTGGGTGAGCACTAGTGATGGTATAAATTAGAATGTGCTTCATATGTACACATTCTGAAACCTTGTGAGTCATCTTTGCATTAAAAGTTTGCACCTCATAAATTTGTTTTTTAAAGTGCCATGTTCAACACCCACACATAATCCCAAGCAAGCATGGCCATTCTCTTGTAACTGTCGCAGACACCCTATATTGGCAGGTCACTTAGGCTGCAGTATGTAGGAAGCTGGTTAAGTAGTGCACACGTAGGTGGAATCTTACTGGTAACTGTTTCAGCAGAGACATTTTATAATTTTCTGAGACTACCTATCGTCTTCAACTGAACTGTTAAACCAAACATCTGTGGTCTAGCACCGACCATACCCTGCTATTATCCTTCCCAAAAGACAAAGTGGTTTTTTTGGTAGCATGTTCTTACACTGTAGGCTCTTCAGAGTCTCATCGTTTTCATTATTTCCCCCCCCAAAAAATACGTATTTTCCATCCCCAGATCCCTGACAACATAATGTAAGCATGTTTTTCATCAGCGGTTAAAATGGACTAGGTCGTTCATTTTCTTTCTGAATTCAACCAATGTTTCCATCATCAGAAAATGCTCATATATTGACTTTTCTTTTGTGAGTTTCTTTTGCATATATTGACTTTCTTTTTTTTTTTTTCAAACCATCTCTTCATTTATTTTTTCTTTTTTTTTTATTATTATACTTTAAGTTCTAGGGTACATGTGCATAATGTGCAGGTTTGTTACATATGTATACTTGTGCCATGTTGGTGTGCTGCACCCATCAACTCATCAGCACCCATCAACTCGTCATTTACATCAGGTATAACTCCCA
>NW_012101399.1:3693842-3749673 GCF_000951045.1 Mandrillus leucophaeus | reverse complement strand
ATCATTAAAAAGTCAGGAAACAACAGGTGCTGGAGAGGATGTGGAGAAATAGGAACACTTTTACACTGTTGGTGGGATTGTAAGCTAGTTCAACCATATTGGCTAACTTTCAAGTTGGACCACATCTTTCTGATTTTTACTGATGAGAAGGCAACAGAAAAATTTGTATACTGAGATAGGGACATCGCAGATACAGCCAGGTACTTAATTCCAATTCTTAGGATAATAAAAGGCAATTTCCACTTTAAAAATTAACATTAAAGGGGAAATTAATTAGAGGTTATGTAATTTATTCAAAGAAGAACAACTTTAATATATTTTAATATTTAAAAGTGAGAAGAGAGGATTCCATTTCTCAAGACTTTTCCATTTCATGTCACAGGTATGTGACAGCTGGCTTATAAGTGAAGTCACTTTTTCTGTGATTCCTTATTTAAAAGACAGGATCTAGTTCTGCCTTGCAAAGCAAAAGATTTAAAACTCAGGCTTATATTCTTAATCTAGTAGGTAGTGCTATATAACAAATCCACCATTTCTAGCACTGGGCCAGCTGCTTTACATGTAATCCTCTGCAACTCCAGGAGCTACTTATCACCCCCATTTCGCAGATGAGAAAACAGACGTCTCAAGAGACAATAGTTACTTCACAACTAGTAGTAGGAACTTGGGCCGGTCACTTGTCCATGAGCGCCCGATCCTGTCAAATATCCTTTGAACTGAGTGGCCTGTACTATGTGTAGACATTTTACATGGTAAACACTTTTAAAAATATAGATAAAGCTTGAATACACACATGTAGAAAAAACTAGGCCTTATGTGAGTACTGATCAGCTGGCTGTTAGTGGTGGCTAGACTGCAGCAGAGGCTTCCCAAAGGAAGTAAACATCAAGCCATTCTGAAGGCAGCTACTGAGGCGGAGAACTGAAAGGGCATTGCATGGTTTTGGGATTAGCATGTCTGAAAGGCCCAGGTTGGGAAGCAGAAAAGACACATTCCAATACCACTGGAAAATGTAATGCACTAAAGCAGAACATTCAAATAAAAGTTTAATTAGATATAAAACATCTAGAAAAGAGTGCCTACTAAAGGAAATCCTTTGAAACTCATACAAAGTTCTCATTCAATCTGGGAAGCAATTAGAAGTTGTTTTGTTTGTTTTTGTTTTTTGAGACAGGGTATTGTTCTCTTGCCCAGGCTCGAGTGTAGTGGTGCAATGTTGGCTCACGGTAACCTCTGCCTCCTGGGCCCAAGCAATCCTCTCACCTCAGCCTCCTGAATAGCTGGGACTATAGGTGTGCGCTACCATGCTCAGCTAATATTTTAAGGTTTATAAGCTGTTCCAAGATGCCCCCAAAGGGCTTAATTCTGGCTATGTTATGTGGAGGTAGTGACTAGGAAGCTGTTGCGGTTGTTCACTCTTCAGGTGGTCAAACTTGAGCAGTGACAATAAAGACCAAGGGGAAAAAGGGTGAAGGATATGCAATTATTCAATCGTTCATTCATTCAGCAAGCATTTGTTAAGCCACCTGCTTAAAAATGCCCAGGCACAGTGTCAGGAACTGCCCTTGAGGGACACTCACGTCTAATAAAGGAAGACAGAAATTAATGATGATGAAGTGGCAGGATTTGATGACAGATTAATTGTCCAGCTCATGAGAAAGGAACACATCGACCAATTGGAGAAAAAGAATTCATGGTTGTGACCCTAGTTAAAAGAATAGTAGCATCACTTTCCAAAAAAGAATTTAGGAAAGAAAGGGAGTTTGGTGCTCAATAATACTTTGTGTCAGCTCAGTTTTGGGGTCGTTGGTATGTGTGAGTAGGGCTGTCCTGCAGGCAGCAACAAATAACAGACCAAAGAGAGTATACAAGATTCAAGCTGGAGTGGAGGAATTTTGAGAATTCAAAGTCATTTTCCTAGAGAGCTCCACCAAGAGCAAAGTTAGTTACAGATACATGATAACCCTTTTTTTTTTTTTTTTTGAGACAGAGTCTCACTCTTGCCCAGGCTGGAGTGCGGTGGTGTGATCTTGGCTCACTGCCACCTCTGTCTCCTGAATTCAACCAATTCTCCTGCCTCAGCCTCTTAAGTAGCTGGAATTACAGGTACATGCCACCACGCCTGGCTAATTTTTGTATTTTCAGTAGAGACAAGGCTTCACCATGTTGGCCAGGCTGGTCAAACTCCTGACCTCAGGTGATCCACCTGCCTCAGCCTCCCAAAGTGCTGGGATTACAGGCGTGAGCCACCGTGCCTAGCCTAAAGAAACCTTAAAGAACCCCATGATTAACGGTTGAGGTGTCTTTTGTATGTGTTATTTAGAGGGCAAGGAGGAAGGGGAATTAAATGAAGGAAACAAACAAATTAGCTAGGTTTCAAACTATGGTTTAACTTAATTTGCATCTCCAAATTTCATGCACAAATTAGTTATTAACTGTGCATGGAGACAAGTCAATTTTACAATTGTGAAGTCTAGACTATTTTTCTTTCTTGTGCTAAGTGGAAAATTCTATAAATAACACCTTTATTTAAAAGTTGCAAGGCTATCTTTATCATTAGTTGTAACCTAATTAGTCCTTTACACAAACCAACAAATTTGGTACTATTATCCTCATTTTAAGAGAGATTTAGGAACTCACTGATACCTAGAGAAGAAATCAGTTTGCAGGTGATAAGTATTATTTCTGCTCTGGTTTCTGTCTGTAATGAGAAGGAAAAATCAGATTGTGCATTTTAAAAATACAGGTTTTCTCCAGTTCCTTGATGTGGGCCAGTGTGACGGCCCTAATGAGACAGTTGTGCAGGGACTGAGGAAGCAGCAGCACAGCAGCATAGATACTGATGACTTGAGAGAATTTCAAAATTAAATATAAATATTGTATTTTGCTTGTTTCTTAAATTGAGGGTTGGTTTGTTTGTTTGTTTGTTTTTTGAGACAGGCTCTTACTGTCACCCAGGCTGAGGAGTGCAGTGGTGCAACCACGGCTCATTGCGACCCCAACCTCAACAGCTGGGACTGCAGCCGCTCATGCCACCATGCCTGGCTAATTTTTTGAATTTTTTTTAGAGATGGAGTCTCACTATGTTGCCCAGGCTGGCCTTGAACTCCTGGGTTCAAGCAATCCTCCCACCTTGGCCTCCCAAATTGCTGGGATTACAGTTGGGAGCCATTGTGCCTGGCCATTAGAGGTCTGTTTTTAAGATGGAGAAATGTTTTTAAAAACTTAAGAGTTTCCTAAACACAACAAAAAATTATCCTCATTAACATTTTTAGGCACATCTAAGGACAAGGTGACCAGAAGAACAAGTTAAAATATGATTGTTGAGCTTGAAACAGTTGTAATCTAAAACAGACAAGCACTATCCTGAACAAATACAAAGAATGTAATAAAGCATTATAAGCTGCCCACTACTCAGACTCATTCTCTGCTTCCACTCCAGGACATGAATGCGTACCAGGAAATGGGTGCCATTGGGGGCCACCCGGGAGACTGCCTTCCACAGTGAGGGAGACAATGAATTCTATTTGGGACCTGTGGAGTTTGAGAGGCCTTCAGTTTATTTCAGTGGAGCTATTTAGGATTCACTTGGAGACGAAAGTCTGGAGATCAGGAAAGCCTTGAATTCAGGTCAAGACCAGGATCTTAGATTTGATAGTCATTGCAGTCTCCTAATTGGCAGCTGAAACCATGGGAGTGAATGAGACAACAGGAAAACAAAAGAGAAGATGGATAAGGCTAGGTGTCTGGGAAATATTAACTATATGGGATAGGTGGAACAAAAACTAAAACCATCAAGGATATCAAGAAAGAGCAGTCAGAGAAATGGGAGGACAACCGAGAGAGAAAAACATCCTAGAAGAACAGACACGAAGTCACAGAATAGAGGGTATTGGGAATGTCAAACTAGGTAAGAGTCAAGCAGGGTGAGAACAGGCTGTGGAAGTGGATTATTAAAGGGGCTACAGGTAACTTTAAGAATGTTAAGAGAGTGCTACCAAACGGGGTAACTGGGAAGAATAATTGATGCAATAGTTTAATTTACTAAAGTAAAACAGCATACTGAGAGAAGTAAAAAGGAAGAATATGAAAATGAGTAATGGACTCACTATATGGCATCTTTTATTCAAATGTAAGGGTTGCCTATTCCTCAACAAACACCACATTCCTCCTTTATACAGAGAAGGTTGGAGAGATGTTCTTACAGCTGTTTGACACATCCAAGCTCACTAGGCATGCCACCTTTGCACTGTCTGTACCTAAAAAGGTCAAAGAAGAATCCCATAGAACAACTGATCAGGCAACACCTAAACTTTACAGCACAGGGAATTAGTGTAAAAGGAAACATTTGTTTTTATTTTCTTTGTTTTTCCATAAATTTCAGTAAAATGACTTTTTAACCGCAATCTGTTAATGACTCTTGACCCGTGACACCAGGAAACCCTCACTGACATCTGGCTGTTTGTACTAGCCTGTGTTTCTTTGGTTTAAAACACTTTGCTCATCTTATTACTGCGTACCTGCAGTTGTTATGGCTTCAAAAATATGTAGTAAAAATCAAGGCATGAAGAGAAGTTTTAGAAGGCAACACTAACAATTCACCATTGATTTTTTTAAAAAGGACTTGAAATATGTTTAAGCCTTTAAAGTAGACTTGTTTTTCTCCTGTTAAGAGCAGGTTTGACTTATGATCAGAACACTTTAATAGCAGTAGTTCAACCTAAACATATTCTTCCTGATCTCACAGAAATGATGAATTTTTATGACATTTATTCCATGAAAGTAAACTACATCTGCTTCTAGCTTCTCCCATCAAAGAGAGTGAATGTATACATGACAAACCCTAGAAAACAGTATGTGCCCAACCACATATTTGGGGAAGAAAAAACCCACTAAAACTCAAAGAATGTTGGAATTGGAAGTAAAGAGCTATGAAATTTTAAAATTTTAGTAGCCTACGATACGCTATTCTTGAACTAAGTTGCAAGGGAATTAACTCATGAAGACTCCTGAGTTAAAGAAATTAGACTGATTGTTCTCATCCTTCATAGTTTGCTACTTTTAACTTAATAAAAATGGCTTTCAAAATTCACTTCATTCTTTCAAAAATATCTCACAACATGTCCATTTTGTTTGTTTGACTGCAGATAGGGCACCAGAATGCGAATTCTGCCACATTATCACATGGGCGATGATACACGCACAGAAGAATCAAAAAAGCCTTTCCTATTGAAAGAGTGTAGAATGTTGAGGTCACCTGTCCCATTTCCCAAAGCAAATCCAGGCCCAGCTGTTAAGTGACTTGTCAAAGGTCTCACACAGTCAACAAGCGACACAGCCAGAGACCGCAGGTCCCTGTTTCCCTAGTATGGGTCTTGTTTCCCTGCAGCACCCTTTTTCTCCGCTAGGTGAGATTTTTATTACTTAACAAACAACAGCAATATAAACACAAACTTTTTACTATTAGTGGTTAGAGATAATTTAGGAAACAGGAGTTTGAGTCCTGGCTCATCTACTATTTATTTGACTGCTATCGAATCATTTTGTATCCCCATATCTACAGCTGCATTTTTCTTATCCAGAGAGGAGCACTTTGGAAGTTCAAAGCCATGTGCTACAGATCAAAGGACGGGGAGTCAAAAAACTTTCATTTTACAACTAGTTTTATCTTCAGATCATGAGACCTGTAAGCAAGTCATTCAAGTTTTTTGAGCTTCAGTTACCTCATTTGTAAGATGTGAATCATAAAAGATGCCCTCTAAATTCTGAGATTGTGGTGAGATCGTGGCATATACAAGACATAAAGATGCTGTAAAATTGTAACCACCTTTTAGGGGGTGCAGATACTTTCTCATCTGATTCCATGCATATCCCCAAGAATCCATGAGATGAATCTTATAAACGTTTAAGTTATTACTAATATTTATTGAGGAAAACAAATTCTTGGAGTCAGCAAGCTTTGTCTTGCCATTGAAGAGCATGCTTTGCCTGCTCGTTACAATCCCACGTTAAAGAGGCTTTTATTTGAGCACTCAGGAGGCACTGCCATACAGCAGAAGAACCCTGGATAATGTTCTGGATGTGTGGATTTCAGTCTTTGACTCGGCCATTTGTATTTATGTGTGACTTATCAAGTCGCATTTTTGCCGTGCCTCAGTTTTCTGTTAAAAAGAGATTGGGCTTTAACTGGTTGTTAACTCTTGTGTCACGTGCCCTGTTGGTTAGGTGATGAAACACATTACTCCTTTCCTTATAACAGTGCATGCACTTAAGCCTCAACTTTTGCATAAATTTCACCCAAAACATAATAAAATCCAGGTTAAGAGGCCCTGTTTGATCTCTTCTAGCTTTAATTGTCTAGGAAAGCTACAGTCAAACTGTCTGTATCTACTTTGGACAAAGATGACATTCCATTTTCAGTTAGCTTTTTCTTCATTAAAGTTCAGCCCAACTCCTACAGTTGTCAGGAGCTTTCTGAAACACTACTAAGCACAGGGTCACTCCACAAATACCTGATATTTGTGAGAGAAAGGATCTGATGGCCTCAATATTATTTAAAATCAGAACTGCTGAATCTGTCATCCATACTTTAAGCACTGATAATTTTTTGGTTCTCACATTTATGCCTACAACTAATATATAATGCTACTTTTTTTTTCTCACTATGTCACCCAGGCTGGAGTGCAGTGGCACAATCTCAGCTCACGGCAACCTCCGCCTCCTAAGCTCAAGCGATTCTCCTGCCTCAGACTCCCTAGTAGCTGGAATTACAGGTCCACGCCACTACCACCTGGCTAATTTTTGTATTTTTAGTAGAGACGGGGTTTCACCATGTTGGCCAAGCTGGCCTTGAACTCCTGACCTCAAATGATCCACCCGCCTTGGCCTCCCAAAGTGCTGGGATTACAAGCATGAGCCACTGTGCCTGGCCATATAATACAACTTTGTAAAATGAATTCTAAAGTCTCTGTTCATATTAAAAAGGAAAGTCAGTACATCCAGATGCCATTTTCTACTCTGAAGAGATACATGGAAAGGGAAGAAATTAACTTAAATTGTGTTCTTTTTCTCTCTTTAATGTTACGTGTTTTGAGAATCATGTGAATGAGTGACAGTCACATACTCTATCAATTATAGAATGACTGACCCCTATAGTGAGCTATTGGCAAGACTCTGTGATTGAATGGCATAGAGCCCACTCAAACGAGCTTAAGCACAGGGAAGTTTCTGAGAAGAAAAGAAGGGCATCTTAAGGAACCCCAGGGCAGAAAGTACAGCCCAGCCTCAGGAGGAACTGGAGTCCAAGAAGCTGGGGAATTCAGAAGCAAAGGTCCTCTGCATACCTCTCTGAGAGGCAGAGTGGTTCCTCATTCTCCCTTCCCTTTGCACACTTGCTTTGTCTCTCTCAGACCAGCAATGTCTGCTGCAAGACACTCACGGTTGCCCAGTCCAGCCTGACAATAACTTTCTATCCAAACCCCGATCAAGACTGACCAGAGTCTCTAAAACCCAATTCCAAATTCTCTGCAGGGAGAATTTGACTGCTCCAGTTTAAGGCAGGAATAGGTTTCAGTGAGCTGGGAGAAATTTGGCTGCATCACTGCCTGCTAGCGATTAGTAGGAGCCATGGGAGCAAAATTCCCAAGAAGGAGGCTTGCACTGGTTCCCTAAAACGAAAGCGTCGGGGCAGAGTGAAAATAATAAAGAAGGAAATTACTTTCCTCCCTAGCATGTGGCAGACCTCGAATCAAAGCGAGAGAGTCAATGGCATCAGAAGCGTCATGGCGGCCGGCTAAGCACGGACCTCTGATGCTTGCTCCTATGGTCCCAACACAGAGAGAGGAAGACTTTACCTGGGGAAGACGTCCATAGCATAGCAACTACCATTTAACAAGAGGGGCGGAGAGAGTCTGTCTTTGTCATAGCTCTTTCCAGGTGGATACCAACATGTAAGACTAATTGCAACCACATTCTGAAATCTTCATCAGGGAAATGTTAACTAGAGGGGCAATAAATAATACTCACTTTTATAACAAAAGTTATAGGACCATTTAACTATTAGTATTCATCTCTATAGCGATATTTAAAGATAGTTGGGAAAATGTAGCTTAGCTTTGCAACCATGAAACTGTATTAATTAGCACTGTTCCGGTTGCTAAAAGTATAAACTCGAGTTAGCTTAAGAAAAATTATAAATTTATTTTAAGAATAGAATGATGTTTAAGGATCTGGGGATAAAGGACAGCTCTACTTAGACTGAAGTTGGGAATTTAAAAAGTGTCAGGAACCCAGACAGTTCTCTTTCCACTGTTTCCTCTGGTTTTGCTTGTTTGTTTGTTTTTGTTTTGTTTTGTTTTGTTTTGTTTGTCTCACTCTGTCGCCTAGGCTGCAGGGTTGTGGCATGATCTCAGCTCACTGCAGCCTCGACCTCCCAGGCTCAAGGGCTCCTTCCACCTTAGCCTCCCAAGTAGCTGGGACTACAGGCACACGCCGCCATGTCTGGATGATTTTTGTATTTTTTTGTAGAGACAGGGGTCTCACCACGTTGCTGAGGCAGGTCTCGAACTCCTAAGCTCAAGCAATGTGCCCACCTCAGTCTTCCAAAGTGCTAGGATTATAGGCATGACCCACTATTCTTGGCCTCACCATCTCCTCTGTTTGTCTTTGTGAGTCAGCTTCATGATCATCTCTGTAAACTGGCTTATACCCTCTCCCTAATTTACAAGGTGAAATATGACTGCCAGCCATAGTGAGTTCACCCACATAGCGAAGTAATTTCTTAAAATATTAATATGTGTGTGTGTGCATGTGTGCGCTTCTGTTTTGCATTTCCTTGTGCTCACCCAGAGCCGTCCACACTGACTTAAAGGGAATTAGAGTGGTTAGCTAGAGCTGGTATGCAAAAATAAAGAAACAGCCAATGCTTTTTTGTTGTTGTTGGCAGGCGCCTGTTACAAAATAGGCTTTTTTTTTTTTTTTTCCTGAGACGAAGTCTCACTCTGTCGCCCAGGCTGGAGTGCAGTGGTGCGATCTTGGCTCACTGCAACCTCTGCCTCCTGGGTTCAAGTGATTCTCCTGCCTCAGCCTCCTGAGTAGCTGGAACTACTGGTATGAACCACCAGGCCCTGCTAATTTTTGTATTTTTAGTAGAGATGGGGTTTCACCAGGCTGGTCTCAAACTCCTGACCTCAAGTGATCCACCCATCTTGGCCTCCTAACGTGCTGGGTTCACAGACGTAAGCCACTGCACACGGCCAAAACAGACTCTTTTCTAAGAACCTATCAGAAACAATAGTTCTGAAAGCCAAAGCTTTTGATTTAAAGAATGAGGTGGGTTTTGCTGAAAGGATTGTGAATTGAAAGGAAAGACCTTGAAGGAAACAAGGTATACAATTTCCGTCCTAACAATAATACATTAGAAAGAGGCTGCAAGAAGACCCTGACTATGACCATCCTCTCCCCAGGGGGTAGGAGAGGTGAGGTCAGTGGAGTCCTGGGGATAAAGGAACAGGATCTTGGGGAAGCCATATGGATGAAGACAGAGTTGGCACCCAGAGACTATGAGTACCTCACTCCCCAGGGCTGGGAGCCACACGGGGGCGCCTAGCCAGACCTACAGATCAAGGAGCACCTGTGGAGTGAGCCCACACTGCCCCGGTCCTTTTTGCCAAAGTGCCACAGTTAGCTGGGTTTTGTTGCTTTGTGACCTATGGAAGTTATTCCACGGGCAGCAGCCAGCACATTCCCTTGGCCCATCCAGCAAAAAAGGGCTTCCTGGACTCAGGAATTAGCGGATCTCCATCTGTTCAGGCCATTGAGGATAAGCAGTCTTTTGAACAGAGCAGGACATTCCTAAGCCTTACCCAACAGAGGGCAAGTCTCATCCCAGAGTAGGGCTAGTGTTGTGGGGAAAGAGTGCCACTGCCCCGTGCTTGGGTACCATTGGACAGTGGCGAATCTGACCTTGTCACTGGGTCTAGCTGCATCAATTGCCACTGTCTATCTCCAAGTCTAATTCCAAATTCCCTGAGAAGGGACTCTGATTGCCTTATCCTAGGCCAGGTGTCCAGTCCAGTTCAGCCAACTGTGGAAAGCGGAATGGAGATTCATCCACTTTGGGCATGGGAAGAGGGAACTTTAAGGAAGACGCTATGAACTGGACAGATACTCCAATGCACAGTTTCTTTTCTTTTCTTGAGACAGGGTCTCACTCTGTCACCCAGGCTGGAGTGCAGTGGCACAATCATGGCTCACTGCAGCCTCAACCTCCTAGGCTCAAGTGATCCTACCACCTCAGCTTCCTGAGTAGCTGGGACTACAGGCGTGCACCACCATGCCCAGCTAATTTTTTATATTTTTTTGTAGAGAGTGGGTTTTACCATGTTGCCCAGGCTGGTCTCAAACTCCTGGCCTCAAGCGGTCCACCCACCTCCGCCTCCCAAAGTACTAGAATAACAGGCATGAGCCACCGTGCCCAGCCCCAGTGCAATTTCATATGGAACTCTTTTCACAGTTTTAGTTTGTAGTATCAGATCATTGCATGTCTTAGCTTTTAGACTTAGAGTATTCAATCTTTTATAAACTATGATGTAAACTTGGACACAATATTTCTGTGTCCCAGTTTCTTTACTTAAACTATAAAGATACTGGTAAAAGTATCTCTAGGATTTCTTATAACTCTATTTCAGATTCTGTGATTCTCTTCATTTCACCATATCTGTAGATGATGAAGGAGTTAAAAATATGCCACTCTCACATGTTGACTATTTTGAATTAAAGACACTTGAAAATCAGCAGGTGCAAGTAGATCATTCTGACTTCGTTTCTGTTTTTACAAAGCAGGAGATGAAATTCCCACTTGAAAGACACCCTCCTATACAAAAAGAAAAGGCAACATTCTTATCATCAAAGATGAGAAGTTGAGACCAGAAGACCTTGTTAAAGTAACTCTTATTTTTTAAGTCTTCCCAGAAATCTAGTTGCTTCTTCACAACTTGCTTGGTCCAATCTTTTGTCCAATTCAGTATATAAGTAATTGACTCTAATTTCTTCTTTGGGTCTTCATTTCATTACAAGTTTCCCGTGCCATGTAAAACATCTGTTACATTCATTGGTATGCTTTTCTCCAGTTGATCTGTCTTGTGTGAATTTAATTCTCAGGCCCAGACAAAAAGGAACTTAAGGGGGAGCCTCCCTCCCCTACATGGCTACAGGCTGACCTAAATTCTGTTCTAAAATGACCTTTTATACCTGCAAACATGCCACACACCTCCTCACCACACAGCACGCCCCCACCCACCCATACTGTCTCCCACTCCCACCCCGACATAGATTCACATACCAGAAGTTGCTTGTCTCTACTGCTCAGGATTCAAGTCTCTGTCTTGAACTTGAGAGGAAAGAGGGTGTTTTGTAGGATGGACAGGCTGTGGTAGAGGGAAGAGAGGTTAGACAGGACAGAATGGAGTCTTCCTTTTCCAAGTCTAGGCAGGTTTGGGGTCCTCTGTGCAGTGGGGGTTGGAGCTTGGAGCTGGACGAGTTATTCAGAGAACTTTGTGAGGCTTGAGGACAGGCCAAGTTGATGCAGGAGCTCAGGTGACAGGTGTGGTTGGGAGCATGGCTGTGACACCCCCAGGACCAGCAACCATGAGCATGGGCCCTGCACCCTGGACAAGGACTCTGGAGGTCTTGGAGGCTGGTGGCCACAGCAAGCCTTCTTCTCCCAGCAGCTTTGTGAGGAGCTGATGCAACGAAGTGAAGCTGAAGTAAAGGTAGAAGAAAGGCTAGGGTGCATGTCGGGCAGTGCTGTTGTGATGTGGGAACACATTTAGGACTCATTTTTTCCTATAGGACAAGGTCCTGCAGTAACTCAAACAGGGACTAAAAGTGAGTAGATCTTTAAGATCCACAGAAATTTGTGTCCAGATGTTATGGGCTCAATTGCGTCCCTCTCCAAATTCATATATTGAAGTCCTAACTCCAAGGACCTCAGGATGTGACTATATTTGGAGACAGGGTCTTTAAGGAGGTGATCAATTCAAAATGAGGTCATTAGGATGGGTCCTAATCCAATATGACTGATATCCTTAGAAGATGAGACAATTTGGACATAGATACATACACAGAGAAGACAATGTGAAGACACAAGGAGAAGACCATCTACAAGCCAAGGAAAGAGACCTGGAACAGACCTTTCCCTCACAGCTCTCAGAAATTACCAACACTGCTGACACCTTGGTCTCAGACTTCTGGTTTCTAGAACTGTGAGAAAATAAGTTTCTGTTTAAGTCACCCAGTCTGTGGTACTTGGTTTCAGCAGTCTTAGCAAACTAACTCGCCAGAACACTGTTTTCTGAAGGAACTTCCTTGATATCTGCATTTTATGGATTTCCCAATATCAGGGACTAAAAGATTCACTGAGTTACAACTGTAGTTTCTTAGGGACAGAGAGAAGATACTGGTTTTATCCATGTAAAGCTACAGAACAGAAGAAAAACTCCACCTTCAGCTCAGCTGGTGACTAGTGGCCTCACAGGTAGTGCACTGGCCACATTTTCATGTGATTTCCTAACAAAGTTATCTGAAACAAACCAACTAACTGTTTAATTTTTGAGGATTTCCCACAAAAGACATTATTTTAAACTCAGAGCTGGTTTAAAAGGTAAATAGCTTCTTTACTCTGTTGGGACCCCAGTCTTTAAGAATTCATATGGACACACCATAACAAATTGAGAATATTGTGCTAGTTAATGAATTCCTTGCATAATGGGAAAAATGTTAGCTATCCTGTTCCTTTGTGTTCTTGAGAAGAAATACCAAACAAAAATCTCTGAGGAGTATCTTTCAACATATACATGCATGTTGCAGACTGCAACTATAAGTTGGGTCTCAATCACGATATATTAGTCCATTTTCATGCTGCTAATAAAGACATACCTGAGACTGAGCAATTTATAAAAGAAATAAGTTTAATGGGCTTATAGTTCCACATGGCTGGGGAGTCCTCACAATCATGGCGGAAGGCAACGAGAAGCAAGTCACGTCTTACATGGATGGCAGCAGGCAAAGAGAGAGAGCTTGTGCAGGGAAACTCCCATTTTTAAAACCATCAGTCTCGTGAGACTTATTCACTACCAGAGAACAGCATAGGAGAGACCCAACCCCATGATTCAATTATCTCCTACTGAGTCCCTCTCACAATACCTGGGAATTATGGGAGCTACAAGATGAGGTTTGGGTGGGGGCACAGAGCCAAACCATATCATGTGAGATCAGCTGACAGTCTTCTGAGGTCTCAATCAGCTACAGTTGTAACACTGTGCCATATACGCAAAACAAGTAATTTGTTTCAGTCTACAATTTAAACCTGTAATAGAACTCCCAAGAAGTTTCCTACTAAAAAAAAAAAAAAAAAAAATACTGCAGAAGAAGACTAATGAGAGAGGGGAAAAATCTATAGAAAAATTAGATAATTTTTGCCTTTTTTTTTTTTTTTTAAGTTTTGACATTGGGCTACAGGAGTAAAGCACTAAATGAATGTATTTTTTCCTATTTCTCCAAAAGTTTCCTTTACAGGCCAGGCATGGTGGCCCATACCTACAATCCCAGGGCTTTGGGAGGCTGAGGTGGAAAAACTGATTGAGTCTAAGAGTTCAAGACCAGCCTTGGCAACATGACAAAATCCTGTCTCTACAAAATAAAAATAAAAATCAGCTGGGTGTGGTGGCAAGTGCCTGTAGTCTCAGTTATTTGAAAGGATCACTTGAGCCCAGGAGTTAAATGCTGCAGTGAGCCATGATTGTGCCACTGTACTCCAGCTTGGGTGACAGAGCAAGACTCTGTCTAAAAAACAAGTTTCCTATACAAAATATGTTTTATTTCCTGATTATGATATGGAAAAATCAAATAAAGCAGTGTTGGATATCTGTTGGGTCAAATAATTAATTTTACGGCTGAGTAACTGAAAGCTGATTGAAATTGGAAATGTTCTTTTCTAAAATGAAGTAAGTGCCAGTTGATTCAGCCAAACAAAATTTGATTGATATTATTGACATGAGTGATGGAAAAAGTGAAATGCGAAAATCTTATGCTACAGTTCAAATAACAAATCAACTCTTTTGAACATAAAAAAGTGTACAACTTTTGTTAATAAAAATTCATTTTTCCCTCTAAACATATGAAACAGTATTTAAGTAATATTGGCTTGAATGACTGATATATCTTGGTTGGGCTCCCCTTACATTATCTTCCCTATCTAGTTGGAAGAATTTTGTAATTAAGAAAAAGCTTTATTCTTTCCTTTTTCCTGCTTCAATGGTCTGATTCAAAAATTGTAAGCTTATCAACTTTCATAAAATGATCTGTTCCACCAACATACGTTTAGAATAAACTTGAAGGAGGAGACGATAGAAACACCAACTATTCTTACTCCTAAATGGTGCCAAGATTTTTGTCTTCACTCAGACTTGAACCCTGAGTCATCTTTGAAACTTATCTTTCTCTTCATGTTTAGTCAGATATGAAGGCCTGCTTATTCTTCATTTGTATTTTCACACACACACACACACACACACACACACCCCTATTTCTTTCTAGTCCCATCATCATTCCTTAGTTCAGTCCCTTTCATCTCATGCATTTTCAGCCTCTCTTTTTTTCTATTTTCCACTCCATTCTGTATATTGTTTCCAGAAAAATTTCTCTCAACACTACTTTTCTCTGCTAAAGAAAAACAAAATACAATACAACAAGCAATGTCAACAACTCTCTACTGCTAATAAAATACAATCCAAATTCCCTAGGCCAGCATGTTTTTCAGGCTAAGTCAGTTCCACTGAGTTTTCTCTTTATCCAGATTCCTGGCTCACTGGAAAAACAAGGTATATGCTTTGCCTCAGAGCATCCCCCATCTGGCACTTCAAACCTTCCGTCCTATGCTGCCTCATCCCTAGATTTTCTTTTCTTTTGTTTCTTTTTTTCCTTTTTTTTCTTTTTTTTTGAGACGGAGTCTTGCTCTGTCGCCCAGGCTGGAGTGCAGTGGAGTGATCTCGGCTCACTGCAACCTCCGCCTCCTGGGCTCAAGAGATTCTCAGCCAGGTGCGGTGGCTCATGCCTGTAATCCCAGCACTTTGGGAGGCCGAGGCCGGTGGATCACGAGGTCAGGAGTTTGAGACCTGCCTGACCAACATAGTGAAAACTCGTCTCTACTAAAAATACAAAAATTAGCCGGACGTGGTGGCAGGCGCCTGTAATTCCAGCTACTCAGGAGACTGAGGCAGGAGAATTGCTTGAATCCAGGAGGCGGAGGTTGCAGTGAGCCGAGATTGCACCACTGTACTCCAGCCTGAGCAACAGAGCGAGACTCTGTCTCAAAAAAAAAAAAAAGAGAGAGATTCTCCTGCCTCAGCCTCCCGACTAGCTGAGATTACAGGTGCCCGCCCGCCACCATGCCCAGCTAAGTTTTGTATTTTTAGTAGAGACGGGGTTTCACCATCTTGGCCAGGCTGGTCTTGAACTCCTGACCTCAGGTGATCCACCCACCTGGGCCTCCCAAAGTGCTGGGATTACAGGCGTGAGCCACCGTGCCCAGCCTCCTCATCCCTAGATTTCTTATTGCCTGGCACTTTCAGATTGAGAGTGAGTTTGGGCACCTGCTTGGCTTTAAATTGAGCTTCTAAAAAGGTGCCTTTGGAATCTAGCTCCGTACAGTGTAGAATGTGACATCCCCTGGCAAACTTAACACAGCAGAGGAACAACGCACTGGCGCTAGCCAGCTGGAAAGGGGGATCGGACGGTCTGCAGTGCTCTCTTCAATATGGCCTCCACATAGATATTTTTCGCTTTCTCTCATTACACAAATGATTTATTTCAGCAAAGAGTCTAACTGTGGTACCCTAAATCGGAATCCCTAGTCCTCCTCACCAGAGAATGATGAGGCCCCTCCTGTTAAATTGTTCAGGCTGCTCCCTGTTGACATATGGCACAATCAGGGACTCCAGCGTGGCCATCTCTGTGGCTCATCATGTTCCCTGCTTCTGTTGGCCATGAGTCTCCTCATTAATGCCATTACCAGGTAGGACCCTTCTGGTAACCCACTTGGGGGCAAAGTCCCCTCCAGCTCTGTCTCTGCCCAACCTATTGGCCTGTCAGTCTCTACTTGGCCAAACGAAATGGGGCCTCAGTGACTGTGGGAACTCTTGTGTTGGTGTTGCTTTTTCTCAAGGGAGGGTCAGCTCTCAGGATCTGTCCACAAGGCAGTGTGAGAAGTGCTGGCTGTGGCTCTACCCACATTCCTTTGTTCCACCTGAGGAGAGGTCCTTCCTGACCTGGGCTTTAAACGGAATTTGTCTTCTGGAGATCCATCCTTCCGTGCTTTCTTCCCTCCATCTCTCTGCACTGCCATTAAAGCCCCATCCTGTAACTGGGGAAATTCCTTCCACGTAAGGAAGAGGAAGCTGTGTCCAGAGAAACCTTTTTTGGATCTTGAAAGCTTGAGGTCTTCAAGCTTTGACAAATTGTTCTCTGGGGCACTGCTATTTATTCAGTCAGCTCTGGAGGGGAGGGATGGGCTCCAGGCCTCTGAATGAGGATAAAAGTGGCTGTTCAGTCTCCCCATCATGAGAGCTACAGTTGATTTCCTCACTGGTTACCTAACAAGTACTCACCTTTTTGTCAAAGAGGACACCGTCTAAACTCACATCTAAAAAAGGTTATTTCTTCTGTTAGCTTGGCTTTTCTCTTACCCTTTTGAGAAAAATGGAACTCACTGTTTGTTGTGTCAAAAAGCACTTGTTTCTTTATTTTTTATTTTTATTTCTTTTCAGAGATAGGTTCTCACTCTGTTGCTGAGGCAGTGGCATGATGATAGCTCACTGCAGCCTCAAACTCCTGGGCTCAAGCAATCCTCCTGGCTTTGCCTCCTAACTAGCTGGGATTACAGATGTGAGCTACCAAAATCAGCTACTTAATTTTTTTTTTTTTTTAAGAAACCATCTCTCTCTGTTGCCCAGGCTGCTCTTGAACTCCTGGGTTCAAGCAATCCTCTTGCCTTGGCCTCCCAATGTGCTGGGATTATAGGCATGAGCCACTGTACCCAATTGAACTTGCTTCTTTAATCGGTTACCACGCCAGTTGTCTGAGAGGGGTGTCTCAAGCTTCGATCAGCTTTAAATTCCAAGTTTCCCTTTTATAGGCTTAGAACGAGATGGTCATCCCACCTCTCAGTATTGTGCTCAGATAGCAATTACTCAACTTTTCCTTCACAACTTATATGCGGAAGATACCTGTGAACCTTATGGTACATACACAAAGAAATGAGATAATCTGAATTTCAGAAGTATGCAAGCTAACGAACAATGTAATTATGTCAGCAACTAGGCACGATGTACAAAATGAAATAACCAATAGGTTGCAAATGATGATGGAGGAAGGTTGATTTTGATTGGAGAGGGCTGACTTTGATCAGAAAAGTTTTCTTGAATGTGATGCCATTTAATATCCTTCAGTGTGAGTAGGGTTTTGATTGGGGACAATGACATTAGGGTCAGATGAAATTACATAAGAAAGGCCTAGAGTGTTGGGGAATATGGCATTGCTGGGGAAACAGTATAGATAAAGAATCATGCTAGGAATTTAAGAACAAAAATGCATTCCAGTTTTTGAGCAGAATAATATTCTCACCTAAATTTTGATTGAGAAATACAACTCTAGTATCAGTGAGAAAACCAGATTGGAAAGGTGTACATATCAAATGCCTCTTGACAGGGCTGGTGAGCTTTACTTGGACATATCAAATTTCCATAAGGCCACCTGCAGCAAGTAGAAATTCAACTCTACCGTTCTTATGCCTTGGAGAGTCTTCTTTGTTGCTTGAGGCCTTGTGTCTCCACATCAGTGCCATTAACTGGTCTCAACTACTCCCAGCAATCTACAGAGGGGGGCAAAATATCTCTTTGTTTTGTATTACACTAGAAATACCCTTGGAAGTACATAGTAGAAACATAGTTAGTTGTTTACAGACCAAAAGGAAAAATCAGTAAAGCAAATGTATAATGTGCTAATACTACTTTAATATTTAACTTTTCTATTTATGATGGTTATTATATATGTTTGAAGATCCATAAAATTGATTTTCTACCCACTAAGGAATAAATGGGCTATTTAAAACCATAGGCCCACAAACAAATCCCCTGAGGTGCATGAGAGTACATTTCCCTTCTGATAATCACCCACAATTAGAGCAGATTCTTTCAGATACATAAATTAAAGCAATAAAATGAGATAGCTATAAATAGCATTGCAGTTCACACTAAAGGAATTGAGCTGTAAACCACAAATCCTCACCCAAAATAACTTGGTTCTCTAGTTGCAAGCACTGATAAGAATAGGTTATGGAATCACCATATGGGAAGAAATTCTAGTCTAGTGCAAATCTTTTCTTCTAAACTAGATTGGATCAAACCTCACAGAGGGACAAGAATCTGTCTTGTTCTAATCATTCATATCAATGAGTAACTTACAGATTAGTCTGAAAAGAATTGAGAATGCTGGTGAGCATTCTTTACAGGTCACACCTACACAGTATCCCTCCCCTAAAAGGAGAGAATTGGGCAAAGACTGGCAGATTTCAGGTACTGTGGCAAGTGCTCAGGGACAAATCTCTTCTCATCCCTGGTTAGGATGCTTGAGGCTGGACCGAGTACCTGAGACCATTTCTTGGAGATGCTTCTGAGGTGCTAAGTCTGAAATCAGGATGCCTAACCAGGGGCTTGAGGGGAGACTGAGGCTCAAGGTAGAGAACCAAAATAGGATGAATAGTCACAATCAGAGGCTCTGAAGGGCTTGGGAGGATGGGCTGCATCATCTTAAAAGATTTAGAATGAGGTGAACCACACTTCCATTTATTGGTATTAAGTACAGACAATTCTTCCTCAGAACAAGTTTTCTTAACATGAATTGCTTGAAAGACAATTGGCTAATTAGGCAGCATGTTTTGCATAACACAGATATCTTTGATCATAACAATTACAATCAAGAACTACACCAAAATAAGAAAAATGAAAAAGCTGTGGCCAGCACAGTCTGGGAATACATCACTTCTTTGCTGTGTGGCAGGCTGCTCATTTAACTCTGATTTATTTTGTTTATCTCTCCCTTATACCAACTTTGTGTTTTGTCTATAATAACAATGAAGGCGATAGAATTGTGTTAGAAACCCTCCAGATCCTAACCCCATCACCCATGGAAGCAATTATGTTTATAATACATTTTTGATCATGTGAGCTGTCCAGAGAGTATCAATTATTGCACTATGGCAGAATAGGCATTTTCATGTACATTTCTTGGCTTTAAATTTAGTACTACTTATTTCAAAAATATAGAAAATGACAAAAAGTGTGCTTGGAAAGACACACCCTCAAGGAATTTATAATCCAGTTTAGATGAGACCTGCTCATTTCTCTAGCCATTCAATGAACTGCACTTTTCTCAAGAAGCTAAAATTTTTGATCAAGTAAAATGTAGGGCAGTTATTGTGTGTTTAGTGAATGAACTGGGTGATCCCAAAATAGAAGACAAGAAACAGTCACCAGTCACATCACATTCAAACATGAGTTATCACAGATCATGCTGTCCTTATATCTCTCTGTTTTGAGGACCCCTTTATAAGAATGGTATAAAAATAGGACTTGAGTTACTAAGGAGGACACTTTTCATATTACCTTCTTGAATATTATTACAGTCATTTTCCCTGAGTGTTTAAAGTTTCATTTTCATTGCCTCTTCTAATTGGCTAATAGTGCCTGCCTGGATCACTGAGTTGAGGAGGATGCCAAAGTCATGACTTGGCTCAGAACAATCCAGTGCCTGATTGATTAGTACTGTCTAGCATGATTGTGGGAAGGAAGTATGCAGGTGTGGACACTGAGAATTGGCCTTCTAGGGTTTTAGACTATTTTTTTTTTTTTTTTTTTTTTGGATATGGAATCTCACTCCGTTGCCTAGGCTGATGCGATCTCGGCTCACTACAACCTCCGCCTCCCATCTTCAAGCAATTCTTGTGCCTCAGTCTCCCGAGTAGCTGGGAATACAGGCACCTGCCACCATGCCCAGCTAATTTTTGTATTTTTAGTAGAGACAGTTTTCACCATATTGGCCAAGCTGGTCTCGAACTCCTGACCTCAGGTGATCCGCCCACCTTGGCCTTCCAAAGTGCTGGGATTACAGGTGTGAGCTACCATGCCCAGCCAATGTGTTTGTTTTATAACTAATGAGGATATTCAGGAAGACCCTTCCAGAAAGGCAGAGGCCAGGGGGAAGGTTGCCTAAAAGGATGGCCAAAAAGAGTTTGAGAGAGTGAACAAAGCTGGTGGCTGGAGTCAGGAAGAACCCGATTATTCCATGGTCTCAGAGTAAGCCACTCACTACTGCCCTGAAAACTCATGGAGAACTAGAATCTCTCTCCACCCAGAGAGTAGGAGGCATTTCAAGAGGGGCGCTGAAGTAGAATATGCTTGAGGTCCACTGTGGAAATTGGGTGAGACTGCACAGGCTTTCAGAATAGACCCCCATCATAAGTGCCACACAGCTGTGGTGAGATGAGACAAGGAAGCTGAATTTCATTTAAAGCTGTACCTCAGATACACTGGCTGCATCTTAGATTCACTTGGGGAGCTTCACAAACCTATATCTGCCTGGGGGCTATCCTAAACAAATTAAATTATTATCTTTTGGGGGCAAGCCCAGGCATTTTATTAAAAAAAAAAAAAAAAAAAGATTGTAGGCCGCTGGCCTAGAGGAAGAAGAGCCAGAGAGCCGATATGGTGGTATTCCCAGTTAATGAGTAGGCTCAGCAAACTCATTCTGGAAAAGAAGGATCAGAAATGAATCATGGTGAAAACATTTGAGAAGCCCTCCATGCTCACCTCCAAATAGTAGTCCACTGACCTCCATCTTGGGCTCCATCTGAAAGCTTGGAGGCCTGAAAGAAGGATTTCATTCAAGGTCTTTGCCACCAAGTCTGAGCTGAATAGAGAGGGTAGGAAGAAAATAGGAGTTGAAGGTAGGACAGGGAGAAGGGAAAAGGAAACTTGAGGAAATAGCAAGAGCTATGGAAAGGCAAGGGCTCTCTCTGTCTTTAAAGGTGTTTGTAAAATATTGCTTAGGATCTGGAAGCATGAGAAAATCGGGTGAAGGAGATGGCGAAGCTTAACTGGGGAGAAGAAACCACAGGGACAGTAACTGTCTTCAATATTTGAATGGAAAGCCAGAATGACCTAATCTCCTAATAATGCCAGCCACATGCCAAATTCTAGAACAAACAATATCCAAAACTCTTGGCCGGTACAATGCATTAAACTTCTTTAGTGCTACTCTAGAGACAGAATTAGGACTGGGATGTTTAAAGTTCCAAGAGTGCAGAATTCAACTCAACCACAAGAGGAAATTTCTATGAGAGACAGTTGAGAGGGGTGGAAGGTCTTTACAGTCCAATACACTGGGTCAAAGTCCTGGGCCTACCACTATTAACTGTGTGATTGAGAAACGTACTTGAATTATCTGAATTACTATTTCCTAACCAACAAAATTAAGGTAATAATATAGGTTTTAAAGACCCTACTACAATGTCCAGGGTTTGGTAGTGACAACATAACACTGGTAGGCATTTTTCTTGTTGCTCTGGAATTGACAACAGGAATCCAAAGCTGAGGCACAGAAGTGTCAAGGAGCAAACAATAAAAAAAAAAAAAGTGAATGAATGGGGGTCAGGAATCCCTTTCGGGGCTTGTTAAGAAGTGGCTGAACTTTCTCTGCTTCCCTAACCTTCATCTCTACCACCTGCTTCCAGTCCGTATAAACAGATCGGGGGCGAGAGGAGAGACTCCTGGGAAGTCATCTGCTTCCTTGGGGGACTGCAGAGTGAGGAGGTGCTTTTCCTGCTCCCTCCTCACTCACGGGTTTGCTGTCTGTTTATACGTAGATGGCCTGGCCCACCTCTGTCCAATGTGACAAGTAGAAAAGAGAATTGGAAGGAGGTGGAGAGAAAGGGTAGAGTGCTGCAGTTCCCATGCCTACCATTTAGCATTTGGTGATGGAGATGTGATTTCACAGATCAGAGGGACGCATAGAAGGCAGCCAGACTTGAGCCTGTCTCACCCATATCCTACCCAAGAGAACTGGCTGCCAGGAAAGTGGACCCTGGTAACAACGACAACAACAAAAACCAATGGGGTGAATCGCCAAGCGTAGGAGCAGATGGTGGAGATTGCGAAGTGGGAGGCATCTATGGGGCTTCTGGAAAATTCACGTCAGCATCAATGAGGAAGCCAGTATTTGGATGTCTGCCACCAGCTGCCAGCCCTGGCCAGGCAGGTGAGAAACACTTTTCTGTCTCTCCTGTTCCTCCTCCCTCGTTCGCACAGAGGGAAGGACTGCACAGAATAGAGGAGAATGCAGCGGGAGCAGGTGTGCTCCTCCACACTCTGAGTCCCTCCGGTGGGGGCCGGCCAGGGCTGGCGGAGTTGGTCATTGCATTGGACCCAGACGGAAGCTTTAAATTGGACTTGCTAAAGGAAAATATCTTGGGCTTCCAAAATCACTAAGGAAAACTCAAGCTGGAAACGCTGAGGTCAATCGTGTCTCGCATTCTATTCTCAGTCTCCCCTCTGCTCACTGAGATAGATTCATATCTGACTTGCCTCCTTTGGAAAGGCTAATCAGAAATCCAAAAGAATGTAACTGTTTGTGTATCACCTATCTGTGACCTGGAAGCTCCCTCCCTTCAACTCATCCCACCTTTCCAGATGGAACCAATGTACTTCTTACATATATTGATTGATGTCTCATGTCTCCCTAAAATGTATAAACCAAGTTGTGCCCCTACCCCCTTGGGCACGTGTCCTCCGGACTTCCTGAGGCTGTGTCACGGGTGCATCCTCAACCTTGGCAAAATAAACTTTCTAAATTAACTGAGGCCTGTCTCAGACTTTCGGGATTCACAGACTATACCGAGTGGGGCTTTTAATCTTTGAAAGTGACTGGAACCCTAGAGATCTAACCAAGATATTGTCAGGGAACTCAGCAGAGAGATCGTGAACATGGCAGAACTGAAGGCAAGTGATTGTAGAAAACTAAATTATCTCATGCCTGTACTTCCTACGAACAAGGATTTGTTTAGTAAACTAGATGTGGTAGCCACCATTTTCATGATCAACAGAGTGGCAACAGGCAAGACTGAACCATGGGGCTTTGAGGAAACGCACTGGCGATGAATCACCCTGAGATTATGCGGGTGGGGTTTCCCCTGAAGGGCCTGGAACTGCTCACTGCCAGCTGTCCTCAGAAGAGGTCAGTCATGGGGCAGGAAATCAGAATGCTGGGACCAGAGTCGGTCTGACTGGATTTCCCAGGAAAGGTGACTCTCGAGTCCCCAAGGCACTTCCTCCTGGAGGGGGAAGGGGGAAGGGGGAAGGACTTATGCCTGGCACTGACTTATTCTCTGTTTTTGTTTCCTTTCCATTGTCCCTGAACCTTTACTGTGATCTGATCAGTGTCTCAAATATTTCGACTTCTGATGTCCTGGGAGGAATTAAGGGGAAAGGTCCACGGCCACCCCTGGGGCAAAGCAGAGGAGGGATATGACTTCTGTCCTCAGGCCACAGCAGTGGTGGCGGCCACAGCAGTGGTGGCAGCCACAGGCACCAGCTGAGAATAGCTTTGCCCCAGAGGGACCGGTTTCTGAATACACATGACAGAGCACCCTGAGAGAGTCTCAAGATTCTTTAGCAGAACAGGGGACACTGGGAGTAGGGGCAAAGGGCGCTTATTTATGTCAATATAACTAGTGTGAGTCAAACCACGATGGCTTTAGTTACACTATAATTAGAATTATCCAACAAGGGGACAAGCTCCTTGTCACTACAAGCACTTAAAGGATAAACATTTTTCTTTTAAGGAGTTTTCTAATGGTGTTCCTCTGACATTTAATTATTAAACATATAACAACTTTGCACTTACTGTATATCAAGCATTGTGCTAGGTTCCTTAAATACAATTTCTGTTAATAACCTGGTTTTATAGTTGAGGAAACAGAAGCTTACAAAGTGAAGTAAGTTGCCTTAGGTCTTGCAAATAATCGGTAGTAGAGACCCCCAAAGGTGAGCACACTAGAATACACCAGCCTAGTCGGGGAGGATGACCATCATGGAAAACGACTCACTGATGCAGATGTGCACGGATTGTTTTGGGGGCATATGACTTAGTGTGACGGGAAAGGGCAGAATAGAGGGAGTGGTCAGAGAAGGTGTCTTTTTTTTTTTTTTTTCTTCAGAGATCTTGCTCCGTTGCCCAGGCTGGAGAGCAGTGGTGCACAATCTTGGCGCACTGCAGCTCCCCCAGATTCAAGCGATTCTCGTACCTCAGCCTCCCGAGTAGCTGGGATTACAGGTGGGTGCCATCATACCCAGCTAATTTTTGTGTTTTTAGTAGAGACGGGCTTTCACCATGTTGGCCAGGCTGGTCTTGAATTTCTGGCCTCAAGTGATCCTCCCACTTCAGCCTCTCAAGGTGCTGGGATTACAGTCATGAGCCACTTCACAGGCCCATTCAAGGCTTTTTAAAAGACGTGCCTCCAAGGCTGAGTCTTAAAGATGTGCAGGAGTTAAAAAAAAAAAAAGAAGGAGGAATCCACCTGGGGGCAGGTGACAGGAGGCTGACACTCCAGACAAAAGGGCCAGCCAAGTGATTCTCTCAGAGATGGCTCAATAAATATGAAGTTGAATGATGACATGGGCAAAGTCACCTAATCAAGACACTACATAGCTTTGGGGTGGCAGGGGGAGACTCCATGCCTGTCAGGATGAAGTGCAGAGGGCAAGGCCAGGGAGTGCCAGCGAGGTTGCAGAGAGCACAGGTGGCCGTGTACCAGAGGGAGAAGCAGCAACTGTGTGGACGGCAGAAATGTCTGGAGGTTGTTTTCTGAGAGTGGATATTGGAATCTAAGATTTCTGAAGTGGAGCTCTTCCAGGTGACAGGATCCACGGAGTGATGGCTGGCAATGTTGGCTGAAATGAACAAGTGCTAAGGGTCATTGCAATTAGAGGAATGTCCCAACATTTTGAGGCTATATAGTTTCCTTTCAACCCTAAGAATCTATAATTCTATTAATTACCTGGCTTTTCTTGAAGTGAATGGGTTTGTAAAATGCTTTGGTGTTATCCAAAAGCTGGTTGCCTAATTAAAAGTTGCTATTTTACTCAGCTTTTCACAAATAACACTGCCAGGGTGTTACAATCAAAGCCTGTGATTTTTATAATAGTGCCAATTAAGCTTTTCAGCTTTGTGATGTGTGGACAGAGTATTTATTTGTGATTCTAATACCCCGTGGACCAGTTCACTGGTTTGCATGCAACTGATCAAGCTCAGAGATGTATTACTTGTAAGAAACAAAGGTCCACTCAGCTTCGAGGATATAGGTAAGCAGCTTAATGAGAAGCCTCTGAGAGCCTGCCTTATCAGCCACCGAAGACGTATTTAGTGTTTGTAGAAATCTTGACACACTGGCACCAGTCCCATGCATCCTCTCTTTAGACGTCTTCCTGGTGCTTCAGTGTGATGTTATTATACGTGTGTGTGTGTGTTATTATCCATATATATTGGTTTTCGCCCATAGTTCCTGGCTTCTAATTCCCATAGCCCTCATTACAATGCTGGGCACTTCTGGCCTCAGATTCAGGCTTCAGAAAATAGAACCTCTCTCTCTGACATTGTATTTTTAGTAGAGATGGGGTTTCACCATGGTCAGGCTGGTCTCGAACCCCTGACCTCGTGATTCATCTGCCTCAGCCTCCCAAAGTGCTGGGATTACAGGTGTGAACTGTGCACCCAGCCTTTCCTGCACTCCTTTCTCCTGCTTTTTTCTCTCCCCAAGGCAGGAGTCTTTTCTCTCCTTCCTGTCTTGCAGCTGACCATCAAGAAATCATGTGACCTACCTTGTCTGATTGTGGGCCACAAGATTCCCTTTTCAGATGGAGTCTACCCCACACCCTGGAGGAAGAAATGCTGCACAGAGAGGTCAAGAAGAATCTGAACAGACAGGCGTTGCTGAGTTTTCCTTCTCAGCCTATTAGTATTGGATCATACACCCCTTTTGTCCAATTACATTTCCACAAGGTTGTCAATCATGCCTATCCAAATGAAGTCTCCATGAAAGGCCCACAGTGATAAAATTCAGGGGGCTTCCTGAGAGCTGCACACATGGAGGTTCCCTGAGGGTGGCTGCCCAGGGAGGACATGGGAGCCCTGCACCCATTCATCTATGCCCCACCCTATGCATCTCTTCATTTTTATTATTCGTAATATCCTTTATAATAAATCAGTAAACGTCAGTATTTCCCTGAGTTCTGTGAGCAGCTCTAGCAAATTAATCAAATCTAAAGAGGGGGTTGTGGGAACCCCGACTTGAAGTCGGTCATCAGAAGTTTCGGAGGCCCAGACTTGTGATCCGGAACTGAGCTCTCCACCTGTGAGATCTGACGTTATCTCCGGGTAGAGAGTGTCAGAATTGAATTGGAGGATGGTGTCTGCTGCGGGATTGATTGCTTACTTGGTGTATGGGGGGAAAAAACCCACTCATTTGGTCGTAGAAGTCTACTGTGTTGATGGTTGCTGTTGAGGGAGAGAATAGAAAAAGCAGTTTGAGGTTTCTTCCCACTCAGAGTGAGACGCAGATGAGTATCAATATAAAAAGGCACATCTGAACATAGTCATATTAGAGAGAGCACATCTGAGCACTTAGGTTCTACCTTTGAACAACTGCCACTGTGGAGGTCATGACCTTAACCCTATGATTAACCCTATGATTCAGCCCATTGTTCTTTTGTTCAAAAAGAAATAAGGATACCACATTGTCTAACACACTTGCTTAAAATGGGCCACTGCTAAATGTAATGAGTACAGCTGAACTTTTTGCCTTCTCCCCCAGTAAGAAGGTAGCATAGAAATACCAAATAGATAATTTGAGTCAAACTGAAAAGGCAAATTTTGATCATCAGCAAAGGCAATGTGACAGAGTGGAGACTGTCTTTGACAACTAACTTCAGGACTGTCTTTATCAATTGTTACCTGCTTCTACACAGCTCCATAAGTTCTGGGAAAAAAAATTGTTCTGGGTTCTACAGAATCTCCATAATTTTTTATATCTTCTGGGTAAAACTCAGAGAGACAGTTCTAAGAGACACAATGCCAACCTAGGTTCAGTCTTGGAGCTAGAATCCTGCATTGTGTCCCACGTCTCACCGCCACACTCTTTCCCTCCTGCTGCCTGGGGATGGTCCTCTGCTGTCAACTCTATCATTTGAGAAAAACGTTCCCAGCCTTAAAAAAAAATCAGCCGCTAGTTTCAACTTGTGGTGAATTTTTATGGTTGAATTACAAAAGGCTAACAGACTGAGGGGGAACATGAGAGGTTTAGGATGGAAATACTGACTGCTTTCTGGCTTTACCGGTGCTGACAAGCATCTACTCTACAAATCTCACAGATGCAAACACAGATCTTGCACTTTTGAGTTTCTTGTGGGCTTCTCGATGAGAAAGGCAGCAGAAGTGCTGACTTCACTGGAAATTCCCTGATGAAAAGACCCTTACTACAGTTTTAAAAATTGGGTCTCCAGGCTATGATATCTCTCATTGATCATCAAAGTAATGCATTCCCAACTAATGTAACCTACCTACTAAAATGCACAAAGAGAAATGAGCCTTCTCGCTCAACTGGACGACCACTCAGGAGGCAGCACCTGCCGGGGCATACGTGCTTCTCCAATAGTTGTCCAGTGTTTAAGAGGAAGGGTCCAATCCTGACCAGGGCACAGCAACGGCCTCTACACATAGCCTGGTATTCCCAAGAGTCTTCTGCCTTTAGACAACATTTCTTGGAAACTTGGAATAAAAAGCCTCCATTATTTTGTTCTTTCAGGAAATGATTCACGGTATTTCCAAAATCAACAGAATCTCTCTCATACAGCAGAATACTTGAATTCCCAAAGCAGGAATTGCTCTTTGCAGACCTTCATAATCTCCTTGTTCATTAAGTTTACGTCTGTTAGTCTCTCATTTGCTAGTGATTCTGGTACTTCTGTCGCAAATAGAACAACATAGAATTTTTTTAAAAAATTAATTTCTTAAATTAAAAAAAATAGAATTTCCAGTTTCCCTGAAGCACACCCAGGGCCCTGATTCTGTCTTCTAGGAGAGGGATTTGACAGTGACTCAGAGAGACGTTTGCAGGGGAGTGGGAAGAATGCTGGAGATTAGAGTCTAAAACTCAGTCATGGATCTGCTGCTTGCTGGCAGAGGGTCCCTGTGTTCATCCTGTAACCTCTAAATCTAAATTTTCTCAATTATAAGAATTCTAGGCCAGTTGCAGTGGCTCATGCCTCTAATGCCAGCACTTTGGGAGGCCAAGGCAGTAGGATCATGTGAGGCCAGGAATTTGAGACCAGCCTGGGCAACATAGCGAGATTCCATCTCTAGAAAAAATTTAAAAAACTTAGCTGGGTGTCATGGTGCATGTCTGTAGCCCCAGTTATGTGGGAGGCGGAGGCAGAAGGATGGCTTGAGCTCAGGAGCTTGAGGCTGCAGTAAGCTATGATTGTACCACTTCAGCCTGAGTGACAGAGTGAGATTATGTCTCTAAAACAATAAATTTAATTTAAATTAAAAAAAATTTTTAACACAGACTGTGGGAGTTTCCATGAGATCATAAGACCTAATCTTTTTAAAAGAGATGTGAAAACCAAGGTGTCAAACAGAATATCATTGTATGCACAATTACTTGCAAATAGGATAGGATGCTACCTTTACCTGGCAGTGGGGCAGATTCCTTTGTGCTTGGCAAAGCATTTCAATGCAGAATTCCTCTAAGTGGCTAGTGGGATTGGAAAAAGGATTTAGGCAGATGTTTGTGAAGAGTGGTGCTCTCCATATGGCCTTTTGGAGAAAATTTAGGGTTGTTATCGGGGCCCTTAGGTGCCAAGATGCTTCAGAAATTTTCTGTTCTATATACGCTTATTGCTTGTATTTAGACCCCATGGAATTTGAATTTTTAATTAGAATTCCCACATCTTCAATGTGGTTGGGTCTCATTAGCAAAGAAGCAATGGAGATATTGATATAACCAGCAACACTCAGTTGATCATGCCCTCTGAAGAGGAAGCTGGGGTATGAAGACCACAGGACCGAAATGCTTATTGGCCCAGTTTTCTGGAAGGTTGCTCTATTCCTTCTTCCTTCCTCAGGAAATGTTCAAGGAGTTGCTTCTCTTAGTTTCAGGGATCTACGAATATCTGGTCAATGTTGGGGTAGGAAGGCCTAAGCCCCTGGCCTCAGTTTAGGACATCTTTGAGAGCCATTTAGCTCCAGAGCTGTCTGTGCAATTAGCTGAGACCTTTGTTGCAACTGCTTTATGGTTCAGTTGAATCATTTTCTCTTGGCCCTGTCCTATTTCCCTTTCTTCCACGTAGGTACTGTTCCTAGGAGCACGCCCATGCTATGAGCTACCACAGCCGGCCAGGACTGCTTTTCTTTGAAACAGAAGCTTACAAGTTTGGCCCTTGGCTGGCATCTAAGAACTTGGATTTCAGTAGCGTTCATACCATTCCCAGAATTGATAAAAGCAGCTCACCGTGCCTAAATTGTTTGTTAAAACAATGTGATTTATGGCGAACACCTGCTTTTCTTAAAGGAGTCTGGAATTTTGTTACATGCTAGGCCAAGGATACTTACAGGGGCAGCCCTGAATAAAAGCCCTGGGCATAGAGTCTCAGCTGAGCTTCCCTGGTAGACAGCTTTTCAAATGTGTTGCCACACATGTCCTGGGTGACTCCATTGGGAAAGAACTCTTGGATGCTTGTGTTTGATTTCCTCTGGACTTCATCTCATGCACCTTTTCCCTTTGCTGTTTCTCTCAAAATCCTTTTGCTATAATAAATTATAGCTGTGAGTACAACTATATGCTGAGTCCTCTGAGTCCTCCTACAGAATCATCAAATTCCCCAACAAACTCCCTGCATGCAAATCTCCATCGTCTCAGAAAACCTGACCTAAGTCACTCTCCTCCTCACCTCTTACCCAACACTTTGTCTTTCTTACAACTCAATTTTAATTAATAGTGCCACCATTCTTCCAGTCTCTCAACCTTAGAATCTTAGACTCAAAACCTTCCCATCCAATTGAGAATGTGTCTCTATCATGTCTTCTGAATGCATGCTCTCCATTCTTGCCATCTCATTGCTATAATTCAGGCCATTGTATTTTCCATCTAGACAATTGCTTCAGTGCCCCAATTGTTCCTCTCCCAGTTACACTGATACACAATGCTGCCAAATTAATCTTTCTAGTGTAAACCTTGGAAAAAGTGAGTTTCTTGTTTTAAAACCAAAACAAACCCAAAACCTTCAGGTTTTTTCCCCCACTGCTTTCTAAATAATGTTAAAGTTAGCAAGGCATTCAAGGGCCCCATAAACTGGCCTCAGCCACTCTGCCAGTCTTTTCCCTTCTACCTTCTACCTATTGTACTATACCTTTTAGCCATATGGAACCTCACGCTATTCACCAAACAAGCCCTGTATTTTTGCCTCCTTTTTCCTTTACTTATGCTATTTCTTTCTTTTCAAAATGTCCCTTACCCATCTTCTCTTATCAAGAGTTTATCAGTGCTTTCCATGCCACGCTTATTTTAGGAAATCTTTTCTATAAAACCTTCCCACTCCATCTCCTCTGGAAGAATTTGAGTCTTGGCCTCCACTCTTCCACAGTAAAAATAGGTTACGGTGTCTCCTATGCCCTTTGAATGTGTGTCTCTGAAAATAATAACAAGGTTTCCCCTCCTTTCAACTGGAGCAATAGGTTTGGCTAGACAAGAGCTAGAGGAAATTCCTGGGCAAGAATATTTCTTCCCATGGGATAGGGAACCAGCTGTAGTTTATAAACTGTGTACTCTGGATCAGTGGTCTTCAATCATTCTGGGTTATGTTCCCCTAAAAAAATTGAACATGAGTCTCCAACTTTATGTGTATTTATTTATATATTATATACATGTACATTATACTGGCGTTTTAGGTACACTATAGAACATATACATACATGGTAATTTTCAAAGGATGAGATAAAAAATAGATATAGAAAATTCTAATATTTTCATCCCACACCTCAGTGAATCCCCTTATACTGAGATGTGTGCACTCTTTTGTGGAGAATTCTGCTTCTGACTTTGAAGACTCTGTATCCGGTTTTCCCCCTTTGTGACCTTCCTGTCTCAAAGCAAAAGACTCTTCTCAGTTGGGCTATGAGCAAAACTAGGAAATATTAACTTCTTTGTGGCCAGAGTGCAAAAAGAGGTCATCGTTTTCAAGGGAAAGGTGAATTTCACAAACCAAGCAAGGTCCTTGGGTTTAACTGCTCCATTCTTATAGCCAGAGATTGTCCAAAAGGAATCTGAGTCTTATTTTTATTAAAGAAGTTGGGATATTCAGGCAGTCCCTAAAGACTTTGATTATTGTTGTTGCTGTTGTTGGGTGGTTATGTGTTTAAATCACACCCTCTGATATGCTCCATGATTAGGAAGACTTTTCAAAGTCTGTTCTGGGCTGTAGCCAGGTTGAGGCAAAATATTTCTTCCCTAGTAACGACAGATCCAGCTTGATAATGGAGAACTTTAAGTGGAAATGACCTTTAAAAATGTGAAGCTCTCAGCTCACTTCTGCTGTCACAACAGATTCTTGAACACATCAAGCAGAAAAACAAGGGTACAAGAAATACATAAAGGAGGGTGGTATAAAAATAACTATAGAAAGGTTTTGGGAAATATGGTCAAATGCCTATTAGTGTCAAGCATAAACTTGAAAATATGACATAGGGTGTGGCACAGAAAGAAGGCATATTGCAAAAGAACATGTGCACAACTTTGGATTTAATGAGATCCTTGAGTTGCAGTATTAAGGAAAGATAGCCCAGAAAGACAGAAAATTGCTGTTGTACAATAAATTGTTGGGTATTATTCTGGAACCCTTCCCCCACTGGCTTTCATGTCATTATATTTATGATTAATATCAGTTTCTACTTCTGCAGCACGCTTATCAAACAAGTATTACTGGAACCCACTATATTGAAAGTCATTAAAAACAGATAGATACCATAGTGACCCTGAAAGGCAAGCTGGGCATCAATTGCCATTTCACACACCCCACACAAATGGAGGTTAAGGTGGGCTACAATTCACATTTTGGCTCTGAGTAGCATGTTTCAAACCCAACCAGTAGCCCGCTGTTAAGAATGGACAGTTTGAGGTTTAAAGTAAAATACTCTCTTTTCAGGGGGAAATTTCACTTATTTCAGTGAAGGTCAAAATAAGTGGGAGAGAAAGGGCATAAAATTGCTCTCTTCTCTCCAGTGGTGCTGGTATTGTCTATGGCTACCTGGGTTCTCCAGGCATAAGTGTTTGCCTTGCACACTGCTCCATTTTCATGTGGTTCCTGGGGAGGTAGAGGCAGAGAGGAAGTGGAGAGAAGCCTGTCAAACTCTTAACAATCACTCCAGTTGATTATGTAGCAGATGCAATCCATGGGGGGTACACGGAAAGCTGCTGGTTTGCGGTGCTCTCATACAGAACAATTTGGTGCACATAAACAAATGTACATCAAGTTGTACAGGTAATTAACTTAGGCGTATTTGCTTTTTCTGCCACTATTTGAAGAATTTAATATAAACTGTAGGATATTTTATCCAATAGTTGACTTCCCTGGAAATGGTACAGACATCTTGGAATGTAATTAGTCAGTTAATACAGAAACCGTGTCTAAAAAAGAAGCTATTTTTATGTCTCTCTAGAGTAAATGCATAGTGAGCATTTTAATCTTTTTTTCTGTTCATCTTAGGTCAAATATGGGATGCAGAAAGCACCTCTCTTATTCAAATGCCAAAGAGTTAAGAAAAGGAACACACCAGGATTTACGAGTTTTCCTCTAGTTCTAGGGAAATAGTAATACTTGATCTTTGTCATTGAGGCTAGGTGTCTGGATAAATGGATTAAGTATGCTGTTCAGATATAATAATTTTTCAATGGGAGGCAAAGCTGCTAATAATACCAAGTAAGGAAATACCAAACGGAAGTATAGATGGTAACTAAAAGATGAAAATGCAACTAAAAGAGATCGACAATAAAGGAATTTTTTTCTGACACTAAGGTAAATTTTGAAGCAGGAGTCCTCATTCAGTCAATCAGGATTTTCCAGTGGCATTTAAAGGCTCTCTTAGTAGATTTGTAAGACATTTGCTGCTACTGTGGTTTTTTCTTCATCCACTCCATCTTCAGTGCCCTCTCTGTAATTTACCGGGCTTCTTCTCAGGAAAGAGAGGACCCCCTGGAAGTGGCTCCTCTTCACATGCTCCTGATGTGGTTTAGGCCTGTGTCCCTGCCCAAATCTTAGGCCAAATTGTAATCCCCAATGTTGGAAGGGTGGCCTGGTGGGAGGTGATTGGATCATGGGGCTAGATTTCCCCTTTTGTGCTGTTCTTCTGATAGTGAGTGAGTTGTCACAAGATCAGTTGTTTAAAAGTATGTAGCACATCTCCCCTGTCTCTCTTCCTCCTGCTCTGGCCATGTGAAGACGTCTGCTTCCCTTTTGCTTTCTGCTATGACTGTAAGTTTCCTGAGGCCTCACCAGCCTCGCTTCCTGTACAGCCTGAGGAACTGTGAGCCAATGAAACCTCTTTTGTTTATAAATTATGCAGTCTCAGGTATTTCTTTATAGAAGTGCAAGAATGGACTGATACACTCCCCATGGACTTAGACTGGTTGAACCCAGTTTACATGTGTCCTTTCCTAGGGGATGTCAGGCTCTTTGGGAATAGAAAAATAATTCCTTCTCATATAAAAGTCAGTATGTTATTCTGTATTGAGTCAGGAAATCTGAAACCATGGTAGATATTTCAAACACAAAGGATTTAATACAGGGAATTGTTTACAAAGGTGGTGGAAGAGCTGAAGGAGCAAAAGGAAGAAAGGGTGACACACATAGAAAACTCCTCATGCTCCTAGGCTATCACGCATGAGCCTACTCTTGGTACTGGGAAGTTATGGATGCTGCACTTTAGGGACTGGAACTGTCAAAATTGTCCTTCCGCGGCTCAGGTTGTAATCAAGAAAGAGACTGTGCTGCTGCCTGGGCTGCCAGAGTCTGCAGTTACACTAGCCCCTCTGCTGCTACGGTAGCTCTGGTTGAATTTAGAAATAAAAAGTTTTTCCCCTTTTTCTGACTTTCTGATCTTTCCCAATGCCTGCCTGCCGTTGACAGATTGGCTAGATATGAACAGGAAGTCAGTGTCAAGGAGTCTAAGAAAGGGAATCTGCAGAATTCCAGTCCTAAGCAATATAGAGAAAATTATAAATGGTTAAGTATAAAGCCGAGAAACAATAGATATATAATCAACACAGTCAGACATTTGCTCTAAAGCAAAGCTTCCTAAACTTGTTTTTAGGTCATAGCATGTATTCTAATTGGGATAAGCTGGGAGGAATGTGGGGCTTGGTAAAACCATATGTCTTAGTCTATTTGTGCTGCTATAACAAAATACCAGAGACTGGGTAATTTATAAAGAACAGAAATTTATTTCTCACAATTTTGGAGATCAGTGTGTCAGCAGGTTCAGTGTCTGGTGAGGGCCTTGTCTGTGCTTCCAAGGGGGCGTCTTCATGCTACATCCTGCAGAGGAGAGGAACGCTGTGTTCTCACACGGTAGAAGGGACCAAAGGGAAAGACGGTGCTCCTTTCTTTTTTTTTTTTTTTTTTTGTCGCCCAGGCTGAAGTACAGTGGCCGGATCTCAGCTCACTGCAAGCTCCACCTCCCGGGTTTACGCCATTCTCCTTCCTCAGCCTCCCGAGTAGCTGGGACTACAGGCGCCCGCCACCTCACCTAGCTAGTTTTTGTACCTTTTTTTTAGTAGAGACGGGGTTTCACCGTGTTAGCCAGGATGGTCTCGATCTCCTGACCTCGTGATCCACCCGTCTCGGCCTCCCAAAGTGCTGGGATTACAGGCTTGAGCCACCGCGCCCAGCCCAGGGTGTTCCTTTCAACCTCAAGCCCTCTTCAAAAAGTGCTAATCCCATTGATGAGGATGGAGCCCTCATGGCTTAATCCCATACTGAAGGCCCCACTTCTTAATACTGTTACATCAAGGATTAAGTTTCAACATGAATTTTGGAGGGGACACCATCATTTAAACTACAGCACCATCAACTGCATTTTATTTATAACTGTAATCAATGAATATAATACAGAGAGGAAGACATTTGATATAAAATTTGTCTGAAATTTCTAAATAAAATATTTCGAAATTTTAATAATAAATTTCAGCTTGCTCCCATAAACCTAACTTTTTATGTTGTGATTTGTACTTGAAATGGCTATGTGTCATTCTTATATGTTCTTCAATGAAGAGTTCCTCAAATTCTTGATAGTCACTATGGGTGAGAGATGGTTTACAAGTGGTGGTAGAAAAAGTAAAATCTTTTAAAAATAACACTTTAAAAATTATTGCCATTTAAATTGTATTTAAAGATGAACAGCCCTTCTTTTCTTCTTTGACAAACATAATGTTCACATTTCTTGTGGTTAATATGAACGATTTTTAAATTCCGTGAAAATTTTCAAATCCAGTTAATGTGCTTGTATCATATACACATTGTCAGCATAGTTACCCTGCAGTTAGCTTAGGTATTCCTAAAAGGACCCATTGGCTGCAAATAGATGGACAGATTGAATCAATGTGAAAGTAGAGGTTAAGGGCTAATGCTGGGTCAGAAGCTACAACAGTCAGCCGTCCTCGCTTAGGCTCCCCAATCCCACTCTCTCTACCCTTTGGGAACCCAGAGCACAAACTCCCCCAGCAGAACACAGACTCCCCCTTCATGTTGAGTCCCTGTTGGCATGCTCTAAGTGGCCTGCTGACGGAAGTGCCAGGTAGTAAAGCACCTTCTTGACTGCAATCCTTGCAGCATGGCAGATTAGGGGTAAAGGATCTTGCTCTGCTTGCCATCTGCAAGTATCTTGTGGCACATTATCACACCTCATTCCACTAAGGCATCCGTACCCCACAATACAATAACATCCATTTGTGGCACACAAATAGTGAGTGAGTTATCACAAGATCTGGTTGTTTAAAAGTAGGTAGCACGGCCAGGCACGGTGGCTCAAGCCTGTAATCCCAGCACTTTGGGAGGCTGAGGCGGGTGGATCACGAGGTCAGGAGATCGAGACCATCCTGGCTAACACGGTGAAACCCCGTCTCTACTAAAAATACAAAAAACTAGCCGGGTGAGGTGGCGGGCGCCTGTAGTCCCAGCTACTCCGAGGCTGAGGCGGGAGAATGGCGTGAACCCCGGAGGCGGAGCCGAGATCGCGCCACTGCACTCCAGCCTGGGCGACACAGCGAGACTCCGTCTCAAAAAAAAAAAAAAAAGTATGTAGCACATCCCCTCTGTCTCTCTTCCTCCTGCTCTGACCATGTGAAGTCATGTCTGCTTCCCATTTGCCTTTGGCCATGATTGTAAGTTTCCTGAGGCCTCACAAGCCGCGCTTCCTGTATAGCCAGAGGAACTGTGAGCCAATGAAACCTCTTTTCTTTAAAAATTACTTTATAAATTTGGGGAGCTCTACCCTCAAAACCAGCAAGAACTATATAATTTTGCCTACCATGGGTTTCAAAAGTTTATTTGAGTCTAGTTCTGCTTAAAACTCTTTTCACAGGCCAGGCACACTGGCCCATGCCTGTAATCCTAGCACTTTGGGAGGCTGGAGCAGGAGAATCACTTGAGGCCAGGAGTTCAAAACCAACCTGAGCAACTAGCAAGAGCCTATTTCTAAAAAGAAAAAAGAAAAAAAAAAGCCAGGTGTGGTGATGTTGATGTGTGCTTATAGTTCTAGCTACTCAGGAGGCTGAGGCAGGAAGATCACTTGGGCCCATGAGTTTGAGGCTGTAGTTTGAGGCAAAGAAGCAAACAAGAAACAAACAAAAAATTCCCCTCAAAACCTCCTTTCACTGATTTGTAAAAGCTCATATTCATTCTCATGATACAGAGATGTGCCTTGACAGAAATTCTGAACAGATTTCTATATCTCTCTAGCAGAACTTTGTATTGCGGCTTTGAGTAAGAATGCTGAAAAACTCTCCTTTGATCAGTGTAGTCAGCAGCTCTAAGGTGACTCCCAGTGATCCTCATCTTCTGGTATCCGTGCTCCTGCGTGTCAGTTGATCTTACTGGTCTGGTTCTAATGAATAGAATATGGCACACAGTGATGGGAAGTCACAGCCAAGATTAGGCAACAAAAGGACTCTAGCTTCCAACTTGCTTAACCTTTCTTGGTCTCTCACTGGCTCACTGACCAAAGCCAGTTGTCATGTTATGAATTACCCTATGGTGAGGCCTTCATGGTAAGACACTGAGAGAGGTTTCCAGCCAACAGCCAGAGAAGAATTGCAATCCTTAGGCCAAAAGTTTGGGAAGAACTAAATCCTTCTCCAGTGGAACCTGGAATGACTGCAGCCCAGTTGACACCTTGATTACAACCTTGTAGGAAACCTTAGTCCAAGAATCGTAGCAAAGCTGTATCCAGGTTCCCAACACAGAAGTTGTGAGATAAAGCTTGCTGTTTTAAGCTGCCAAGTTTTAGGCTAATTTGTTATTCAGCAATAGATAATGATACACTCAATTTTCTTCAATGGGCAGAATTAAATTCATAAAGCATTTGATACCCGCTCACAGTATACCAGTAGCTCATTAATTGTACAAATTTTGAGATCACTTGAAGAACACCAAGTTTGAGAGCCAGGAGAGCAACCAGTAGTGACTATCATAACGTGACTCTTTCTTCTATTTTATTTATAGACTTACAACCCTGTTTGACAATTCATAAATAAAAATCCCTTGCAATAGATTGCTGACAAATAACCAAACAAATGCAGTCTTAGGAAAAAAATACTCAGGCACTTCATGTTGGTTTGCTACAAAAAAGATAGCTAGGTTTTATCTTAGAATGCTCCCTTATTGAAACAGAACTAACAATTTTTAAATAAAATTCAAGGCATTTAGGCTGGGCATGGTGGCTCACACCTGTAATCTCAACACTTTGGGAGGCCGAGGTGGGTGGATCACCTGAGCTTAAGAGTTTGAGACCACTCTGGCCAACAACATGGTGAAGCCCCGTCTGTACTAAAAAAAAAGTACAAAAATTAGTCAGGCATGGTGGTGCATACCTATAGTCTCAGCTACTCAGGAAGCTAGGGCAGGAGAATCGCTTGAACCCAGGAGACCGGGAAGGTTGCAATGAGCCGAGATCGCAGTACTGCGCTCCAGACTGGGTGACAGAGCGAAACTCTATTGCAAAATAAAAACAAACAAAAAAAAATTCAAGGCATTTGCTTACTCAAAAACAAAAGCGATATTTATCATTTGAACACTGGAAAATACAGAGCAGCCCAGAAAGAAAACAAAATTTAAATTTCCTATTATCCTACCTCCTAAAGACAATCACTATCAACATTTTGGTGTATAGCTGGTAGGTGAAATTTTCAGGTCCTCCTTTTCCTGAAATATGTGCAAACTGGATGGCTAGAGCTTTGGGAATCATCTCAAGGTGTAAAAATGAGGGTCTCATTGTAAGGATGGTGTGAAAGCTGGGTGAAAAGTAGAAGGGCTGTGGTTCTCAGGCAACATCTTAAATCAGCCAGCCTGAACTACCTTCCTCCAGACTTTTATGTGTCAGAAAAACTCCTAATTTGTTTAAGTCTTTGTTTTAGGTTCCTATTATTTGCAGTCAAACATAATTCCTCACTGACACAATGTCTAAGATAACAATATGGTGATTCCTTATTCATGAGATAGCTGTTTTGATGAGATTGTGTCAGGTTCATATTGACAGCCATTGCCACCATTCTCATACCAAACAATGAACAAACACATGTTGTGTAACTGATACCTTGTCGGGTTCTGTTTTGGGCACACAAAATGAATCAGGTGCGGATCACACCTTCAGAGGTCTTATATACTACTTGTTAAAGTGAGGTTTTGGACTAACTGGAAAGAATGACAATCTCAAGATACATTAATGGAGAAGAAAGAAATCATTCTCTGGGGAACAGATCAAATATGATTCAAGGAGCAGTGGAAAACAGACATGAAAAAAATCTAACCTTAAAAACAAATTAAGCATATTTAGAAATGTGAAATGGCATTTTCCTGCCTAAATTAGACACCAAATTATACTTTCATTTGGATCATTGTTTGTGTTGTAAATGTTATCTGTGTCTTTTGCCCATATATTGGGAGTAATTTCTAGTAGTAATAGATTAAGTGGAAACTTGCATAATAGTCTGAATTATCTTTAAAATCCCCTAAAATAGCCGTAACGTATAGTCTACAGTCTATCATCCAGGTTTGGAATGGATCATTGATCATTGCCAACTGGGGACCTCAATAAGTTGTGTATTGGAGCCATATTAAACAAGAAAGATGTATCTTTAAGTACTAGGATCACACTTAGTTTAGCTTACACTTGAACTTTGCCCACACTAAAACAACTTGTGAAAACAGAAACACTCTGAAGCATAGTTCAAATCATTTCTTACATCATGGTCACTCCAGTGCATAAACATATGGAGAAGAGTGGAGAGAGGAATTGTTCTCACTGTGCAAATTGTTCTTTCTCTCTCTCTTTTCTTCTCTCATGTGTAGCTAAATTTAGTGCGCATATGATGTAACTCCTCTGTATTTATGTAAGTCCTAATCCTCTATCTGAAACCACTTCAGAAAGCCAATACTTTTTTTAATCAAAGAAAAGGCATCCAAATTTATTTAATGTGTATATGTGGGGAGAATCACAAAGTGATTACCGCAGAAAGCCAACAGTTTTTATTATATACCTATATGACCAAAGGCTTCTTTAAAGACATTACAAATCACCAAAGGCCAATGGTAACTTGGTAATTTGCATGACGGACTGACGAGTTAAGGGTATTTTTTTTTTTTTTTGGCGTTTTCTAAGGTATATGTACTTAAGTGTGCTGGGTAGTGAAAGGAAGAGGAGTGAGGGGGTCTCCTAATTGCCAGTGGACCTACTCATCCTTGAAATCGACTATTGGCTTAGGTCCATTGCTGGGTTAGTTCAGCTATGATAACGTGACCCAGCCATTATGTCAGCCAGATTGCCCAGGTGCATTCTGACACCTTGAGCAAATTGAAGAGGTGCAGAAAGGTACTTAAGCATAAAGGGACTATTTAGGTGGGACAAGAAATAGCTCCTGAAGCATGAGACCATAAGGAAAGATGACCCAGTCTCAACTCAAAGTTGGGGATAGAGCCATACAATGTTATAACTCAAAGGCATCATTGAGAGAGAGTCCAGAGGTGAGAAAACCCTAAGTGCCAATTAAAGGAATATAAATGTGTTTATAGGTTTCAGTTTCACCCCTTCCAACTGGAAAATAATTATTCAGGTCTCATGGAGAACTGTAAAGTCTTAGGACTGACATTATCCAATTCACTGAATTGAAAAACATCAATAAAACAAATGGCTTGGCTTTTTAGCCACCAAAATGTTAATACAGTTATGCATTGGTTAACAGTGGGAATACAGTCTCAGAACTGCATCTTCAGGCAATTTTGTTGTTGTGCAAACATCAGAGTGCACTTACACAAACCTAGATGAAATAGTCTATTACACACCTAGGCTATCTGGTATGGGCTAGTGCTCCTACCCTACAAACCTGTACAGCATGTTACTGTAGTGAATACTGTAGGCAATTGTAACACAATGATAAATATTGGCATATCTAAACATATCTAAATATAGAAAAGGTACAGTAAAAATACAGTATAAAAAATGATACACTGAATAGGGCAGCTTCATCATAATCTTATGGGACCACCGTCATATACGTGATCTGTCAGTAACTGAAACGTCATTATGCAGGGCATGACTGTATATGGGTATGTTTATGAAGCAGATTATAAAAGGCAGCATTATAATTTTTTATTCTGGAATTACACTTTAAACTATATTGCAAAGTCAAGTGATGGATCCCAGGCTGGGGCTGATGAGCACTGATGATCATTATTTTACAGGTAGGAAAACTGGGGATGAGAGAAGGAGGGAAATTCACTCTGAGTTACAGTGCTGATCTGTCTCTAAGCCTGGAATCCAAGTTTCTTGACTCCCAGTTCAGACCCTCCCTGAACTCATTAAGGAAATTCAGGATGGGAGTCAGGGTAGAGTGGTTTGGAACTTCAGTGAATACTATTTGCATATAAAATGTTCTATATTGGACAAATGTTTTCATTTAATTGTTATACCAACTACTGTTAAATCCCTTTTTAATAAATTAAGTTAAAATAAATAAAGTGGGTTTGGTTTGTCAGATTTTGATTTTCATAGTAAGTTATTTTTTAAGTAACCATTAGTACTGGGTATTTTTGAAGACATCATCTAATACTATACTATCAAAATAATGTCATGTCTGTTAATGGGAAATTGAAGCAGAAAATATGTATAAAGGTGCATGCATTAAATGAATACTAAATATCTTTCAATGCCTGCAAACATGGAGATAAGAATCATTGCAAAAGCAACTTTGTGGGCTGGTCCCATACAGACAATGACACATGAAAAAAACACAGAAGGAGGATGGTGAACACTGAGTTTTAGGTGACATATCTAGCAATGGAATTATTATAAAATGGATCAGCCCATTTAACATAGACAAATGGAGAAAAACTATTAATAGGATGTCAATTAAAAGAAGAGATCATAAAAATAGATTAAAAACAAAACAAAAACATAACCTAACTATATGCTATCTATGATATACTCAATTGAAATATAAGTCAGTTGAAGCCCAAAAGGATGGAAAAACTATGCCACAAAAACATAAATCAAAATGGAGCTGGAGTGGCTGTATTAACACCAAAATCGACTTCAGTGCAAAGAAAATTAGTAGGCTAAAGAATGACATGTCATAATGAGAATTGGGTCAATTCACCAAGAAGTCATAACAATCCTAAATGTGTATTTACCTAACAACCGAGGGTCAAAGTACAGTCATGTACTGCATAACAACGTCTCCATCAACAACCAACCCCATATAAAGGAGTGGTCCCATAAGATTATAAAACCTTATTTATTTATTTATTTTTATTTATTTTGTTTTTTGAGACGGGGTTTCACTCTTGTTGCCCAGGCTAGAGTGCAATGGCGCAACCTTGGCTCACCACAACCTCCGTGTCCTGAGTTCAAGCGATTCTCCTGCCTCAGCCTCCTAAGTAACTGGGATTACAGGCATGTGCCACCACGCCCAGCTAATTTTGTATTTTTAGTAGAGATAGGGTTTCTCCATGTTGGTCAGGCTGGTCTTGCACTCCCAACCTCAGGTGATCTGTCCCCCTTGGCCTCCCAAGGTGCTGTGATTACAGGCGGGAGCCACTGCGCCCAGCCTATAATACCATATTTGAATGTACCTTTTCTATGTTTAGATTTGTTTAGATACACAAACACTTACATTTTTGTTCAGTTGCCTACAGTATTCAGTATAGTAACATACTGTACATGTTTGTAGCCTAGGAGCAATAGGCTAGACCGTAAAGCCTAGGTGTGTAGTAGGCTATACCATCTAGGTTTGTGTAAGCACACTCTAAGATGTTCATATGATGACAAAATTGCCTTAAGGACACAGTTCTCAGAACATATTCCTGTTGTTAAGTGATGCATGACTGTACATGAAGCAAACACTAACAGAATTGAAAGGAGAAATGGCCAAATTCACAATTATAGCTGCAGATGTTAACACCTCACTTTCAGTTATCTATAAGACTAATAGACAGAAAATCACCAAGTATATACAGTATGATTGGGAAGTTTTTTTCTGTAAAGGGTCAGAGAGTGAACACATTAGGCTTCCCAGGCACATATATTCTGTCGCAAATTCTCCATATTTTACAACTTTTTCTTAGCTCAAGGGCAGTACAAAAACAGGCTATGAGCCAGATTTCACTGGTAAGCTTTAGTTTGCTGACTCTGAATATAGAAGAATTGAACCACATCATCAACCCACTGGATCAAATTAACATTTATAGAAAACCACCTATGCCAAAACAGAAAATCACACATTCTCTTCAAGGGCATATAAAACAGCACCAAGATAGACTATAGCCTAGGTCACAAAACAAACCTCAACAAATTTAAAAGAATTGAAATCATACAAAGTGTGTTCTCTGAGTATAATAGCATGAAATCAGTAATAGGAAAATATCCACACACTTAGAAATTAAACAACACCCTTTTTTTATTTTTTATTTTTATTTTTTGGTACAGAGTCTTGCTCTGTCACCCAGGCTGGAGTGCACTGGCATGATCTCGGCTCACTGCAACCTCCACCTCCTGGGTTTAAGCGATTCTCCTTCCTCAACCTCCTCAGTAGCTGGGACTACAGGTGCGTGCCACCACGACTGGCTAATTTTTTGTATTTTTAGTAGAGACAGGTTTTCACTGTGTTAGCCAGGATGGTCTTGATCTCCTGACCACGTGATCTGCCCGCCTCAGCCTCCCAAAGTGCTGGGATTACAGGCATGAGCCATCGCACCTGGCCCTAACCAACACACTTCTAAATAACCCAAGGATCAACAAGGCAGTTTCAAGAAAAATGAGAAAATATTTCAAACTGATCATAAATGAAAACATAACATACCAGAAATTTGCAGGATACAACTAAAGCAATGATTAGAGGGAAACTTATAGCATCCAATGTTTATTTTAAAATGAAGTAAAGTCTCAAATCAGTAACCGAAGGTTCTACTTTAAGAAACTAAAAAAGAGGAGTAAAATAACCTAAAGCAAGGATAAAGAAGGCAATATTTAAAATAACAGCAGAAATCAATGAAATATAATAGAAAATAGTAAAACAAAAGAAATTCAATGAAGCCAAAAGCTAGTTCTTTGGAAAAGTCAATGAAATTAATAAACTTCAAGCCAGATTGACCAAAAAAAAGAGAGAAATTACAAAAATTACTAGTATCAGGAAGAAAGAAGGGGATATCACTATAGACCCCATAGACATTAAAAGGATAATAAGGAAATGCTATGAACAACTCTATACACATAAATTTGACAACTGTGAGAAAAGGAATCAATTCCTCAAAACTCCCAAGCTACCAAAACTCACCCAAGATGAAACAGACAATATGAATAGTCCTATATGTATTAAAGCAATTAAATTTGTAGTTTAAAAGTTTTTTGAAAACAGAAATCTCCAGGTTGAGGTGGCTTCACTTCAACCAAATGTATGATTGACAGATTCAAGCATACATTTAAAGAAATAAGAACAATGGTTTAAATGGGATAGAAATATGTTTCCCTTTCATGTAAGTAAAGTTCAAAACTAAGCAGTCTAGGGCTGGTGTGGTAACTCCATGGTCCCCATATTGTTTATGTCTTGTCACTCTGCCATCCTCAATTTGTTACTTAAACTAATGATCAAAGGTGGCTGCTCAAACCATGTATTAGTTATCTATTGAAGTGGAACAAAAACTGAACTACTTAAGACAGCATCCATTTATTATCTCACAGTTTCTGTAGGTCAGGAGTCCTGGAATGACTTAGCTGGATGTCTTTGCCTAAAAGTTTCACATAGGGCTACAATCAAAGAATCTTCCAGTGCTACATTCTCATCTCTTAATTAGGAAAGGATCTACTTCCAAGAGCAACCATTCTCTAAAGACATCTCTCATTATCATGAAAGGTAGAATGTGTTTGCAACTGAGTGGTCTTTCAGCATGCTCCCTGCCAATAGAATACAGGGGTCCAATGGCCTCATCATTTTGTACTATTTTTGTCTCTTTCATTCCAAACTGGCAGTGTCTTAGCAGAAATAAATCTCCTGAAAACTTCGTAGATCTTTTGTGAATTTCTGGAGTTCATGCCATTAGATAAAAGCCACACCTACAAAATCTCTTCTCTACCTTGTGCTCCTGCAGAGACTGCTGAGGGACAAATTCTTAAATTTCTTTGAGGCTTTAGTATTTGATCAAAAGGATCTGTGAGACCTACTCTTAATTCTTTAAAAGGGCCAACTATGTGACTGAATAGTATTCCAAAGAACCACTTTTTATCTTGGAAGATATTAACAAAGGAGTTTACAATTATACTCTTGGCTTCATCTTTAGATTTTCTCTCCTGGCAGTGCTCTGAATTTAAACTTTGTTCAAAATCATGTCTTAATTTTATCATCTTTTGCTGCCTAGAGAGGCTGAGAGTTTTCAAAATCATCAACTTAACATTTTTTCTCTCAACTTCTCTCTTTTCTTTCAAATCTTACTATAAGCAGCAAGACAGAACTGGGTTGCACCTTCAACACGTTGCTTGGAAATCTCCTTAGATAGATTATCAAATTCATTAAGCATATTCTCTGCTTTTTGCCTAACTGCAGAAAATACTGTTGCTAAGATTTTTGCAACAGCATAACAAAGATCTCCATTCCTCCAAGGTTCCTCACTTCCTTTTGAGTCTTTACCAACAGCATCCTCAAAGTCCAGATTTCTACTAACAGTCTATTCATGGAAATCTAGGTTTTTCTGTAACATTTCTTCTCAAAATCCTTCTAGCTTCCACCCACTGCTTGGTTCCAAAATCAAGTCTACATTTTTAGGCATTTGTTATGGCAGCACTCCATTTCAGCACAGGGTTCAATCAGAGAAGAAGAAATACTACACACACACACACACACACACACACACACACACACACACAGGGTGGGGGGCAGAGGGGTGTTGATTGTCCTTAATTGTAGGAGCTAGTTAAACAGTATCTATGAGTCTCTTGTCTTCACATCTGCTGCTGGAGTTTTAAGTCCACAAGGCAGGCAGAATCAGAAAGAGATGATAAAGATCAAGAACAAATAAGAACCTATAAGCATGAGGTTGAAGACTGCTATGATTTGAATGTTTGCTCTCTCCACAACTCATGGTGAAATTTAGTTGCCATTGTGACAGTATCGTGAAGTGGGACTTTTAAGAGATGTTTAGGTCATAAAAGCTCAACTCTCATGAATAGAATAATGCTGTTATTGCAGGAGTGGGTTCATTATCACAGGGGTGGGTTTGCCTCCCTGCTTTGCCCTTACGCCATGGGAGGATGCAGCAACAAGGTATTCACAAGATGCCAGTCCCCTGATCTTAGACTTTCCAGCCTCCAATTGTGAGCCAATAACTTTTTGTTCATTATAAATTACTTAGTCTGTAGTATTCTGTTACAGGAGCACAAAAATGAACTAATAGCCCCATGAGGACAGATTGAAACCTGTGCCAGTTATTAATGCCTCTAACCATGGTAGCATGAGTATCTTGCAGAAGCCAAGGCTCACTGTCACAGCCAAACACAATACACATGACCCAGGAGTCAGAAGCTGAAGGAAAATCCAGGAGAACATGGAGCAGTTGCTGCTTCACAGCACTGAGGTGAGTCAGCAGATCAGTGACAAGGTGTGAGAGCTACAAAATGACTGATGTCCTCTACCTCTCCTACAAGAATCTTCCTGTGGCCTTCTCTCAGTGGAAACATACAGGAAAGAGAATTCTGGAAAAGGTAGCTCAGCCTGGCTAAATGGACATGTTATCAAGTCACCACACACCATCATATTTGTAGTTCAACCAGTGGAAAGGAAGAAGGATATGAAGATCTCACCCTCTTCTAATTAAGGACACATCATCAAAGGGATACCTGGCTCTTCTACTTTAACCCCATTGGCTGAAACTTAGTCAGTGAGTGACTACACTTAGCTACGAAGGAGGTAGAAAATATAGTCTTCATTCCTGGGCCAGGAATTGTGGGCCTAGGGAAGGAAGAAGGATGGCTATTGGGAGATGACTTGCAGTCTCTGCCGCAGTATACTTGGCTCTGCTCCGAATGTCGTTTCCTCCTTCTCTGTTTGGCAAACTCTAGTTCACCCCTATAGATCCAGCTCAATTATCATCCCTCCGGCAAAGCCTTCACTCTTTGTTTTTCCATTGGGTTTTATAAATCCCTATACCTTGGCACTTTCTAGTTTATTCATTTACCAAGTTTTAAGTCCCTCCATATGTCCAGTATTGCTCTGGGAACTGGGGATTTAGCAGTGACAAAACAAAGTCCTTTCCTGTACAAAGCTTATTGCTTCATAATTATTTATGATCCTTTGTACTCTAAGGCTGTCCCAAATTCAGAGAAAAGAAGAACAAGATTCATGGGTAATTTCAAGCAATTTTATTCCTGACTAAAAATGTAAATCTGTTATCTAGAATTACAGTTGAATAATTGATTAAATCTTCAAAAGTACATCATATTCCTTCCTATTAATCACAACGGTAATATTTATGATTCATAAATCATGTCTATTTTAGGGAATCATGGACCTTGAAAAGATCTTGGAGATTATCTGATAAAACCACCTCAGTTTACATGAGAAGTCTGAGTCTTGAGTCACCGAGATTATATGCCTAGGATTTTGTGCCAGGTTAGTGCCAGGGCAGGAAGTAGAACCTAAGAATATTAATTCGTACACAGATGCCCTCGATATTTTGTATTTTCATAAAACAAAAACAGAGTTTTAAAAAATTCAGTTGCGTTTATAAAATTAGTCTTTCCAAAAATTATAGCTTCAAACTTCAGATGAAAAAAATTTGTCATAAGAATAGGGGTATGTTGGGGCACATGTGTATGTGATAGTTTTAAGGACAGTTTCTAGTTCCAATGTGTGAAAAATATAAATCATTTGAACATAAACATATTAAAGAGTGATAATATGGATGTAAAATGTTACAAGTTACATTTTAAGTGTGACAGATGAAACCTTACATCAAGCTCTATGTAGCCCTTTTCTAAAATTTCATGGACTCTATTAGAGTTCTGCTTCATGTTAATTTGATATCTGTAATAGTACTCTCTCTCTCTCTTAAAAACTGAAAAATCAGAGCTTTAGTTGAAAAGTGACATTAAAAAAGAAAGCCATTTGAGCAGCAGTTTTAAGCAGCCTCTGAATTCTAACACACATCTTTGCTCTTTGAACCTTTGCTCCCACACACCAACAGATGCTGTCTTAAACACACACCCCCACATTCGCACCTCCACGCTCAGCCTCTCATCCCCCCTCACAGAGCTCTGACACATTTGTTCTACCTCCTTCATCTTGGGGAGACAGCGTGAAGGGTAAATGAAAGTCAGGAGCACAGATGCATAATGTATAAATGTGTGTACTACACAAAACCTATGGGAAAAAACCTCCTGTGAAAGAAATAGTATTAATTTATTTCATAAAAATCTAGTTTCAGTAGAATTAATGAAGATATAGCCACTTCTTTCAGGTGAAATTCATGAGATTAAAAGTGAAGATTATGATGCAGAGTTTAATTTGATCCATTTTTAATCACAATGTTTCTGAGCAAATACAATAAATCAACGATTTCTTTAAAAAGGATATAAGACAGTGCTGCTGAATTAGCTCTAATAGTCCTACAAGAAGAAATAACAGTTTCTTTTTTCTTTTGATGTTGCAGGAAGATTAAATTTAACTCACTAAATTTTGCCTTGGAGCTTAAAGTCTTTGATTCTGCACTATATTTAGATTTAGGAGGATACAATTAGATCAAAAGTTATATTTTTAATGTACATGAATATGAAAAATCATCAATGCTACTGCTAAAAATATACCAGCCAGGAACTGTGGGAAATCCAAAGTTACTGAGTAAGATAGGTGTTACAAAGTCTCTCTGAAGCAGCAGTCATTTACTATATGTTACTGTTGCTGACAAAGCACCTTGTATTTTATATGGTAAATTTTTGTTTATCAAGAATCTTGGAGGTTCTTAAAAGCAATAAACTTATGAAAAACAGGGTAGAACAATGTATACTTTCTTCACTAATGAGTAGAAGGAGCTCGCCTCTGACACAAGCTAAGACTCTAGGGGATGCATGGGATACTTTTGGTCACAAGTAGCAGAAAACCTGACCAAAACTATCTGAAAAGGAAATTTCATGGCACAAGTGACTGAAAAGCCTAATTGTAGCGCCCAGGCTTCAAGCATAACTGGACTCAAGCTAAACAATTCAACAGTAATTGGGTTCCTCTCCATCTTATAATTCCACCTTCTGTGTGTTTTCAGTATCAGGGTCAATGTGGTCATGCTCCAGTCCTTCCATTCTCTTAGGTTCGAGACCAACGAGCAAGAGCAAGTCAGTTTCCCCAGGAACTCAGAGTTACTGACTTAGCCTTGTACTTATCACTGAGCTAATTGCAGTGACTTAGGGAATATGATGGACTGACTGGCTTATGCTTAAGGAATATATTTTGCCTTTGAGTGGGGACAGAGGTATAGTTTTAATCATATGGACTGAGAGTCGGGGAGAATGGGTGAGGAGTAAAACTCAGTAAGAAAATCGAGAGCTGTTGCAGAGACAGAGAATGGATGGGATTGTGGAATACAAACCACATATGCCTACTATAGGAGGAATCTCAATTGTGGCCATAGAGAGATGGTTTTACTGGCTCTGTCAAAATCAGTAGCCCTGGATTAAAGGCACCGATAAAAATGCATAGTAAATCTATCATTTACAAGGCAGATGTGCCCCTGAATCAATTGTATAATGACAATTATACCACTCACCATGCAGTGTTTTTGGTGAGCATTAATAGACCAATGCATAGATTAATAAACCAATGCAATAAAGGATTAATAAACCAATACAATGTCTGAATGCTTGTCTCCTCAAAATTCATATGTTGAAATCCTAACAAAAGTGATGGTATTAGGAAGTGGGCACTTTGAAAGGTGATTAGGTTATGAGGGTGGAGCTCTTATGATTGGGATTAGTGCCCTTATAAAAGAGGTACCAGGGCCAGGTTCAGTGGCTCATGCCTGTAATCCCAGCACTTTGGGAGGCCAAGGCAGGCAGATCACCTGAGGTCAGGAGTTCGAGACCAGCCTGGCCAACCTGGTGAAACCTCCTCTCTACTAAAAATACAAAAATTAGCCCAGCATGGTGGCATGGGCATGTGATCCCAGCTACTTGGGAGGCTGAGGCACAAGAATCAAGGTGGCTCACACTGCAATCCAAGCACTGTGGAAGGCAAGGAGTTCAAGGCCAGCCTGGCCAACATAGTGTAACCCTTTCTCTAATGAAAATACAAAAAATTAGCCATGTGTGGTGGTGCACACCTGTGGTTCCAGGTATTTGGGAGGTTGAGGCATGAGAACTGCTTGAACCCAGGAGGTGGAGGTTGCAGTGAGCTGAGATTGCACTATTGCACTCCAGCCTGGGCAACACAACACTTAATCACAAAAAATAAAAAATAAAAATAAAGAGACACCAGAGACCCCTTAGTTCCTTCTGCCATGTGAAGACACAGTAAAATGACAGCCATCTATGAACCAGAAAGTGAACCCTCATCAGAAACACCAAATTTGCCAGCACCTTGATCTTGGACTTCCCAGTCTCTAGAATTATGAGAAGCAAATTTCTGTTGCTAATAAGCCACCCAGTCTATGATATTTTCTTATAGTAGTCCAAACAGACTAAGACAGTGTGTGAACACATAGGTGTTTAATAAATGTCAATTATCTTCCCATTTCCCTTCCAGTCAAATTTTCCCTTCTAAGGTTGGGAGTTCTTCAGAATAGGAAGTAGGTCTATGTCTAATTTATTATTTTTTTAATCTCTAGAATTGAGAACAGTATCTGAACAGTATCTAACACACAGTAGGAAGTTAATGCATGATGAACAAACAGGTGTTAGATATATTAGTTAGGTTATAAGTAAGCTGTTGCAACAAAAAGACTTCAAAATATATAATAATGGCTTAAACAAGGTAAGTGTTTCTTTCTCTTTCATGAAGCAGTCTGGAGCTTCTGGGCAGTGCTTGTTAGGAAGGCACTGTGCTTCTGTAGATCACACAGCTTCCTTTAGTCTTTTTATTCCAGCTTCTCCTTGTTTTCCTCATGGGCATGATCAAAGCTTGCTGACCACCATCACAACTGCATTCCAGCCCAAAGGAAGCAGGAAGATATGCAGGGCAAGCAGCTTTCTCTTAAGAATGTGATGTTACACACTCTCTTCTATTTATATCCCCTTGGGGAAAACTTGGTCAACCGGCTACAAAAAGCTGCAAGGAATGCCTCTAACAAGGCAGTCACATGCAAGATAAAATTCCACTAACAAAAGAAAGATTAGGAGACTGAAAAGGTCCACTAAAAAAAGAAACATTAGGAGACTGGAGGTAGGGGATCAATTAGCGGTCTCTGTCACATGCAGCCATGTGAAGGTCAGAGACAATGGAACCATGGAGAAAACTTTGCCTCATTTTCTCTGCATCATTGCCAGTAAAAAACCAACATGGAAGTGACCCTGAATTATATTTAAGTGTTGTATGTAAATGAGCCTCTCCATGTTAAGGCTAAAGACAGAAGATTAATGAGACTGGATGACTAGTGGATTGACTAAGAAGGATCTTACATGCATTCTAGAAAGCACCTATTTCCTTAATCTCAGCCCACCTAATTTTATGATGTCAGAACCATGAACTTAAATTTTATTTATTTGATTTCATTCTCAATGTTACTTCTCTGGGAATGATTCACCCTCATTCAAATATCTCTTCACATAAACGTGCTAAAGAATATAGGAAGCTTTATTTGAGCTAAGAATTATATTTTCAACCAAAGACATATAAAAGGATCTTAATTGATAAATATACTTACAATCTGTTCTATGTTGAAGGGAGTTGTCCCAATTCAGATATGACATGTTTAAGGCAGTTAGAGTCCCAGAAAATCTGGGGCAGTTCAATTTTAGATATCTGATATTGTCACTAATTCCTAAACATTTCTGAGCATGCATCACCAATATATGTATATTTATTTATTAATATATATGTGTGCACTAACATACATATGAGGTATTATATATGTTATTATAAAATATGTTCTATTATATATATTTTTTAATATGTATAAAACGTACACTAAAACTAAAAATTTTAAATGTGTGCATTATAAAACATACACCAAAACTGAAATTTTAAAAGGATAAGCCAAAGTCATTACAAATAGAAGTTCTAATATTTAACACTACATGCTTTTGGGGTTCATGCACACAAATATGAAAACCACTGTGCTAGTTAATTATAGAATCAGAACCGGAACCTAGGTCTCCTGACTTCTAGTTCACTGGTCTTTCCTCTTAACCTTAATCTTTCCATTCATTTCTCTAATACCTCATTTTAAAGTATAGGGCAGGGTCCAGTGCCAAATAAGATGGAGTAAATTCATCCCATTTTAATTTTCCTGTTTAATCAACAACTGCCCTTGACAAAATACATAACTCACTTACCAGAAGATCCTGAAAGGTGGATAAAAGAAGTTGTATTGAGTATGAACTGTTTTTCTCTATACTCTCAACACTTCTGGTTACCAAAATGCGTAGTGCTTTTTTCTCACACCAACCAATTCTCTGACACCTCTGGGTATCTTATAACTCAATCTAATCTGACACTACTACCTGGAGTTAGTGCAGACCCCACAGGGTAAGGGCTCAGTTCCCACAAGACTGCCCCCAGTTCAGACACCAGTTACAAGTCCAGGTTGTGACCTGTACTTCTGACCAACCAGCTATAAATCAGGCTCTTGCAACAGCCTGCTTGGGTTCAGTCATTTGGTAAAATGGCTCACAGAACTCAGCGAAACACTTATTTATATTTACCAGTTAATTCTAAAGGATATTACAATGGACACAGATGAGCAGCCAGATGAAGAGGTACCTAGGGTAAGAACAGAAGAGCAGGAGCTTCTATCCCTGTGGAATTAGGCTGTGCCACCCTCCCCTCATGTGGATGTGCTCACCAACCCAGAATCTCTGTAAACCCCATAATTCAGGTATTGTTATGGTGGTTTCATTATATAGAGCATGATGGAGAGTGAGGCTGGGAAGTTTCAAGCCATGGCAAGGCTTCTCTGGCAACATCAAGTTGCCTCATTACAACAAAAGATGTTCCTATCACCAGGAAATTCCAAGGGGTTTAGGAGCTCTGTATCAGGAACCAGGGTTAAAGACCAAACAATAAAACAAAAGATGCTTCTACCACCTCTGTTGCTTAGGAAATAATAAAGGTTTTAAGAATTCAGTGTAAGACAACAAAAAAAGAAAATTTCAGGCCAATATCCCTGATGAACATTGATGCAAAAATCCTCAATAAAATACTGGCAAACCGAATCCAGCAGCACATCAAAAACCTTATCCACCACGATCAAGTCGTCTTCATCCCTGGCATGCAAAGTTGGTTCAATATATGAAAATCAATAAACATAATTCATCACATAAACAGAACCAATGACAAAAAACAAACGATTATCTCAATAGATGCAGAAAAGGCCTTTGATAAAATTGAACACCCTTTCATGTTAAAAACTCTCAATAAACTAGGTATTGATGGAACGTATCTCAAAATAATAAGAGCTAATTATGACAAACCCAAAGCCAATATCATCCTGAATGGACAAAAGCTGGAAGCATTCCCTTTGAAAACCGGCACAAGACAAGGATGCCCTCTCTCACCACTCCTATTCAACATAGTATTGAAAGTTCTGGCCAGGGCAATCAGGCAAGAGAAAGAAAGGGTATTCAAGTAGGAAGAAAGTCAAATTGTCTCTGTTTGCAGATGACATGATTGTATACTTAGAAAACCCCATCGTCTCAGCCCAGAATCTCCTTAGGTTGATAAGCAACTTCAGAAAAGTCTCAGGATACAAAATCAATGTGCAAAAATCACAAGTGTTCCTATACACCAATAATAGACAAACAGAGAGCCAAATCATGAGTGAACTCCATTCACAATTGCTACAAAGAGAATAAAATACCTAGGAATAAAACTTGAAGGACCTCTTCAAGGAGAACTACAAACCACTGCTCAAGGAAATAAGAAAGGACACAAACAAATGGAAAAACATTCCATGCTCATGGATAGGAAGAATCAATATCGTGAAAATGGCCATACTGCCCAAAGTAATTTATAGATTCATTGCTATCCCCATCAAGCTACCATTGACTTTCTTCACAGAATTAGAAAAAAATGCTTTAAATTTCATATGGAACCAAAAAATAGCCCGTTAGCCAAGACATTCCTAAGCAAAAAGAACGAAGCTGGAGGCATCATGCTACTTGACTTCAACCTATACTACAAGGCTGCAGTAACCAAAATAGCATGGTACCAAACAGATACATAGATTAATGGAACAGAACAGAGGCCTCAGAAATAATGCCACACATCTACAACCATCTGATCTTTGACAAACCTGACAAAAATAAGCAATGGGGAAAGGATTCCCTGCTTAATAAATGGTATTGGGAAAACTGGCTAGCCATATGCAGAAAACTGAAATTGGGCCCCTTCCTTAAATCCTATACAAAAATTAACTCAAGATGGATTAAAGACTTAAACGTAAGATGTAAAACCGTAAAAATCCTAGAAGAAAACCTAGGTAATACCATTCAGGGCATAGGCATGGGCAAAGACTTTGTGACTAAAACACCAAAAGCAATGGCAACAAAAGCCAAAATTGACAAATGGAATCTAATTAAACTAAAGAGCTTCTGCAGAGCAAAAGAAACTATCATCAGAGTGAACAGGTAACCTACAGAATGAGAGAAAATTTTGGCAATCTATCCATCTGACTAAGGGCTAATATCCAGAATCTACAAGGGACTTAAAAAAAATTTACAAGAAAAAAAATATGAACAACCCCATCAAAAAGTGGGCAAAGGATATGGACAGACACTTCTCAAAAGAAGACTTTTATGCAGCCAACAAACATATGAAAAAAAATTCATCATCACTGATCATTAGAGAAATGCAAATCAAAACCACAATGAGATACAATCTCATGCCAGTTAGAATGGTGATCATTAAAAAGTGAGGAAACAGCAGATGCTGAAGAGGATGTGGAGAGATAGGAATGCTTTTACACTGTTGGTGGGAGTGTAAATTAGTTCAACCATTGTGGAAGGCAGTGTGGTGATTCCTCAAGGATCTAGAACCAGAAATACCATGTTACCCGGCAATCCCGTTACTGAGTATATACCCAAAGGACTATAAATCATTCTATTACAAACACACATGCACATGTATGTTTTTTGCAGCACTATTTACAACAGCAAAGACTTAGAACCAACCCAAATGCCCATCTGGATAAAGAAATGCCCAGACTGGATAAAGAAAATGTGGCACATATACACCATGGAATACTATGCAGCTATAAAAAAAGGATGAGTTCATGTCCTTTGCAGGGACATGGATGAAGCTGGAAAGCATCATTCTCAGCAAGCTAACATAAGAACAGAAAACTGGGCCGGGTGCAGTAGTCATGCCTGTAATCCCAGCACTTTGGGAGGCCAAGGTGGGCGGATCATGAGGTCAGGAGATCGAGACCATCTGGCTAACAAGGTGAAACCCCGTGTCTACTAAAAATACAAAAAAAGTAGCCAGGCGTGGTGGCAGGTGCCTGTAGTCCCAGCTACTCGGGAGGCTGAGGCAGGAGAATGGCATGAACTCAGGAGGTGGAGCTTACAGTGAGCCGAGATCATGCCACTGCACTCCGGCCTGGGTGACAGAGTGAGACTCCATCTCAGAAAAAAAGGAATTCAGTATCAGAAACCAGGGGCAGAGAGTATATATATAATATATATATGTGTGTGTGTGTGTATGTGTGTATATATTTAT